>NC_061512.1:144359300-144502005 GCF_022539505.1 Lolium rigidum
ATTCTTCTACCTCACGGCCCAATTTGGCTGTCGTGCTCTGGACGTGCGTGGGCTGGCTGGCTAGCCCATACGAATGGGTTCGAGCCCGAAATGGTGGGCTCTTTTTTTATCATTCCAGGATGATAAATCTTTAGCTCCAGTCGTCGTTACTACGGCGTCTTCGTGAATGAGAGATCCACTTCCGGTATCTATTTATAGAGTAACATTTATGATTTTGCTAATTCTTGATCATTTGGATTTTTTATTTATCTGCTGACATTATAATTGAAATTTTAAATCGTGATAAACTGAGAACAATCTGGAGTACTTAATTTGGCACTCATCTGTAAGGTTTTTGTATAGTCCCATTGTCCATAACACTTTCTTGGTCAATCCAGACACCAACACATTTTCTGACCTATCTGAAAACTAATGACCACAACACACCATTATTTTCCTTGGACCTGTATAACGAGTTCTGAAGTTGACCGATAAAAATAGTTTTTGTTTGTCCAGTGGGCTATAGGGAAAAAAAACTCTTTTAACTATGGGCATGTCTAGATCTCAGTCGACTTAGATTTAATTAAATTTTAGTCGGGCAACGTCATTGAAGTTATTTATAATCTAGTTGCAATTATGTGCAACTCATATGTTCACATGAATCACGAACTAAATTCAACGGTTTGATTATTTTCTCTAAGTTGCAACCCATGTGCAACTGGAGAAATCTTAGTTCTTGTTTGTCAACGGTTTGATTTTTTCCCTTAGTTGCAACCCATGTTTAGTTCCTTTTCTATCAAAACATGTTTCAAGAGTACACAGGGATTGAAACAGATTTCAAAGAGAACATTGATGAGTTTGGAGGGAAAATTCCGGTCATTTGACCGAAAGGAAAACAGGAATAACTGAAATTCAGGGATTTCAGTAGAGGCTGATGTTAGATTCTATTAGCCTTAAGCTAATCAACATAAGGATCTAATCTCGAATTAGAACACCAACTTACGATTAGAATTTGTGTACCTGAGATGGCCAGCGATGACCCTCTCGCTCGTTCGGCTCGCGAGAGATGCTTCGAAAAGCTTGGAGAAGAAGATGATCATGGGCAGCACGCCTCCTGGTCGCCCGTGGTGGTGGTCTTCCCGTCACTTCTGGCCTCCCTAGATCGGTAGGGTGAGGGAATGTCGGGGAGAAAATCTAGCAGATCGTGAACCATCTTTTTCCATTGCTATTTGCCCCTCCCTTATATATGGCCCAGTGTGACAGGGGACCAAAACCACCTGTTAGTTATCGATGCCCCCGATCAGGGCGTGCACGAGAAAAAGTCACGTAGGTGAAAAGGTCCTGGACGTTGGTCCCGTGGGCCCCACTTTAACTCGGACGTTATGCTTTTGACTTTTCCCTTTTATCCGTTAAACTAACGGATCAACCCAACATTCTCCCCCTTGATCGTAAGGTTTAACAAACGTCATAAGTCCACTCTCAATAGGAACAACATACCAAAGTAAGGTGTTGCAAGTGGCCAATGACATGCAATTGAACCTCAACACTTATGGTACATCATCCTATCTTGAAATGGATAACATAATACTTATATGGGAGTTAGTTCTATTTAGACGGTCCCTTTATTTCCAGGATCATAAGGCTTGCTAGCAACCTCATGCCGGCAACATAATCATAAAGATACGGAGTGACTAGGCCATTCGATTAACGGATCCACAAAAACATATAAATCATATTTATATGCTTCAATATCAATAATTTGATCCCGGATTCTATCTTTCACAACATGAAACATATTATCAATATGGTTTTGGCAACACCATTTGACTTGTTGTTACTCGAATAGGAAACTGCGTGTTCATATTGCAGTAAGTGGTTTAGAAATATTGTCTACCACCTCAATTTCGGGAATAAAACTTGTTTGCCATACAACCTGCCCAATAGCCTCTTAACATGCCACATAATAGTTTGCATCATTACTAATGCTATCAATATTAATTTTGGAGCTTTTCCACGATATAGCTCCACATGCGAAGGTGAGGATTTAACATGACGTGGAAACCATAATATCCACACACCTCGCAAAATAATATCTAAATAACCCACGATATCGAGGTTAGCAGACATCTTATTAATAAGCATGTAAAGTTTATTGTCTTGCATGTACCGCAAGACCTTTTGGCGGCTTTTCCAGCGGTCCATTGCTGGACTTATTGTGCACTTGCCAATTATCCCGATCGTAAATGGGGCGTGTTCATACTTGAATACACATATTGCTTCTGACAACTCAAGCATAAGGAACCGACATTATCTGATCAGTTTAAAATGGTTCCCGTGACATTGAAATGCCCATCTTTATCGCCCTTCGCTTTAGTAGCAGGTGAGATAGAGTACTAGTGCATAGTATTTTTCTCTCGTACTCCATCAACGTATGTCATCATAATAAAACATATACTCCTTTTAGATTGGACTTATATATATCTTGGAGAACCTTAGTTCAATCGAAGTATAAGGCATTACCAAGATCTTTCATATCATAACATAGAAGATTGAAATCTCTTGATAGACAATAAGATTCAATATACATAAAGTAGTGAAGCTTACTCCCCCTCGTCTTGAGGTACTATTGTAACATTATTTCTTAGAGTCACATTTGGTTTTGTATAGCCATTTAAGGCCTACCATTAGTTAACTAATTCTGGAAACTCTATTGAGCTCCTTACGTAAGTCAAACTCATAATCTTCATCATACATGGCAAATGTCACCAAGATGAATGCTCACAAACATTATTTATAACATGAAATTTGTTGAGGCCCAACACCAAGTGTTGCATTAGGGACTACATAAAATCTCAACATAATTGATGCATATGAATAAAGATCTCATGAAATTATCCTTAACATTCATGTTCATAAGCTCCAATTCTCCGTGATCACTTTATATGGAGAACATGGCTCCAAAACTTGATAATGCTTCATTTCAGTTCTAAACCACAATACCGTTGGGCAGAAGGTGGAAAAGAACTTGATGAAATTAATGTGGCACATGATTATAAACAACGTTGGTCAGAATTACAATCATGAGCCACATGGTACTGACAACATTGCCACTTTTAGTGGAGCAAGACAAATGATCATAACCGACGTTGGTCAGAAATATAACCATAAGCCACATGCTACACCATAAACAACATTAGAATGGCAAACTTGCCACTTTATCATTCATGTGTGTTTCATAGTGTTAGTGTGATTTTTCATGAAAAATTAGTGTGATTTTTCATTCATTCACTCTCCAAATAGGACTTCTCGTTGGTTCCATCATACTCGGAGAATTAATACAATATCATTCTGGCGTAAGAAAAAATGAGTAAGATGACTGATGTCTACGGGAGCTTCTATTCTTGTAGACAGTGTTGGGCCTCCAAGAGCAGAGGTTTGTAGAACAGCAGCAAGTTTCCCTTAAGTGGATCACCCAAGGTTTATCGATCTCAGGGAGGAAGAGGTCAAAGATATCCCTCTCAAGCAACCACTGCAATCACAAAGCAAGAAGTCTCTTGTGTCCCCAACACACCTAATACACTTGTCAGATGTAAAGGTGCACTAGTTCGGCGAAGAGATAGTGAGATGCGAGTAATATGGATGAGTATGAGTGGTAATAGTAATCTGAATAAAATATGGCAGCGAGTAAACATGCAACAAAACGAGTAAACAAACGGAGATTCGATGCTTGGAAGCAAGGCCTAGGGATCCCGCTTTCACTAGTGGACACTCTCAACAATGATCACATAATAGGACTACTCTACACCCTCTTGTTGGATGATGAATACCACTAAGCGTGTAGGATTACACGAACCCTCAATGCCGGAGTTAACAAGCTCCACAATATTCAATGTTCATATTTAAATAACCTTAGAGTGCAAGATAGATCAACACAATCACACCAAGAACTAACATAGCATGCACACTTGTCACCATCACACTATGAAGGAGGCATAGATCACATCAATTCTTATCATAGCAATAGTTAACTTCATAATCTACAAGAGATTACAATCATAACCCACGCCAAGTACTACACGATGCACACACTATCACCATTACACCGTGTAGGAGGAATAGACTACTTTAATAACATCACTAGAGTAGCACATAGATGATATTCAACTAGATCACATAAAGAGAGAGATGAACCACATAGCTACGGCGGAGCCCTCAGCCCCGGGGGTGAATTACTCCCTCCTCATCATGGAGACAGCGATGGCGGTGAAGATGGAGGTGGAGACGGCGATGGAGATGACTCGGGGGCAATTCCCCGTCCGGCGGGGTGCTAGGAACGAGAGTTCTGTCCCCCGAGTTGGAGTTTCGCGATGTGGCGGCGCCCCGGAGTCTTTACGGAGTTTCGTCAAGAGGTATCGAAGTTTTAGGTCACGACGGCTTAAATAGGCGAAGAGGCGGAGTCGGAGGGGCCATGGGGTGCCCACACACTAGGGGGGCGCGCCCCCCTTGGGCCGCGCCGCCCTGTGGGGTGGGGCCCCCCTGGCCCCCTGGCTCCCCTCTCGTCCTTCTCCGGTGCTCTGGAAGCTTCCGGGAATTATAAGGTCTTCGGTCTTGATTTCGTCCGATTCCGGAAATATTTCTTTACTAGGATTTACGAAACCAAAAACAGCGAGAAAACAGCAAGCGGCCTTTCGGCATCTCGTCAATAGGTTAGTTCCGGAAAACGCATAAAAACGATATAAAGTGTGAACAAAACATGTAGGTATTGTCATAAAACAAGCATGGAACATCAGAAATTATAGATACGTTGGAGACGTATCAGCATCCCCAAGCTTAGTTCCTACTCGTCCTCGAGTAGGTAAACGATAAAAGATAATTTTTGAAGTGACATGCTACCAACATAATCTTAATCATACTATTGTAAAGCATATGAGATGAATGCAGCGATTCAAAACAATGTTAATGCAATGGGTAAACAATTGAATCATATAGCAAAGACTTTTCATGAATAATACTTTCAAGACAAGCATCAATAAGACTTGCATAAGAGTTACTCATAAAGCAATAAATTCTTAGTAAAAGCATTGAAGCAACACAAAGGAAGATATAAGTTTCAGCGGTTGCTTTCAACTTCAACATATATATCTCATGGATAATTGTCAACATAAAGCAATATAACAAGTGCAATAAGTAAACATGTAAGAATCAATGCACACGGTTGATACAAGTGTTTGCTTCTAAGATAGAAAGAATAGGCAAACTGACTCAACAATAAAGTAAAAGATAGGCCCTTCGCGAGAGGAAGCATTGATTGCTATATTTGTGCTAGAGCTTTGGTTTTGAAAACAAGAAACAATTTTGTCAACGGTAGTAATAAAGCATATGTATCATGTAAATTATATCTTACAAGTTGCAAGCCTCATGCATAGTATACTAATAGTGCCCGCACCTTGTCCTAATTAGCTTGGACTACCGGGATCATCGCAGTACACATGTTTTAACCAAGTGTCACAAAGGGGTACCTCTATGCCGCCTGTACAAAGGTCTAAGGAGAAAGCTCGCATTTTGGATTTCTCGCTTTTGATTATTCTCAACTTAGACATCCATACCGGGACAACATAGACAACAGATAATGGACTCCTCTTTAATGCATAAGCATTTAGCAACAATTAGTATTCTCATATGAGATTGAGGATATATGTCCAAAACTGAAACTTCCACCATGATTCATGGCTTTAGTTAGCGGCCCAATGTTCTTCTCTAACAATATGCATGCTCTAACCATTAAAGTGGTAGATCTCCCTTACTTCAGACAAGACGGACATGCATAGCAACTCACATGATATTCAACAAAGGGTAGTTGATGGCGTCCCCAGGAACATGGTTATCGCACAACAAGCAACTTAATAAGAGATAAAGTGCATAAATACATATTCAATACCACAATAGTTTTTAAGCTATTTGTCCCATGAGCTATATATTGCAAAGGTAAAGGATAGAAATTTTAAAGGTAGCACTCAAGCAATTTACTTTGGAATGGCGGAGAAATACCATGTAGTAGGTAGGTATGGTGGACACAAATGGCATGGTTATTGGCTCAAGGATTTGGATGCACGAGAAGAATTCCTCTCAATACTGGGCTAGGCTAGCAAGGTTGTTTGAAGCAAACTCAAGTATAAAAGGTGCAGCAAAGCTCACATATGAACATATTGTAACTATTATAAGACTTTACATTGTCTCCTTGTTGTTCAAACACCTCAACCGAGAAAATATCTAGACTCTAGAGAACAATCATGCAAACCAAATTTTAACAAGCTCTATGTAGTTATCCATTAATGGGTACAAGGTACATGATGCAAGAGCTTAAACATGAGCACAACAATTGCCAAGTATCAAATTATTCAAGACACTCTACCAATTACTACATGTAGCATTTTCCGTTTCCAACCATATAACAATTAACGAAGCAGTTTCAACCTTCGCCATGAAAAATAAAAGCTAAGAACACATGTGTTCATATGAACCAGCGGAGCGTGTCTCTCTCCCACACAAGCATTTATTCAAATAAAAACAAAAACAAAAGCACACAGACGCTCCAAGTAAAGTACATAAGATGTGGCCGAATAAAAATATAGTTTCAAGAGAAGGAACCTGATAATTTGTCGATGAAGAAAGGGATGCCTTGGGCATCCCCAAGCTTAGACGCTTGAGTCTTCTTGAAATATGCAGGGGTGAACCACCGGGGCATCCCCAAGCTTAGAGCTTTCACTCTTCTTGATCATAGTATATCATCCTCCTCTCTTGACCCTTGAAAACTTCCTCCACACCAAACTCAAAGCAAACTCATTAGAGGGTTAGTGCATAATCAAAAACTCACATGTTCAGAGGTGACACAATCATTCTTAACACTTCTGGACATTGCTCAAAGCTACTGAAAGTTAATGGAACAAAGAAATCCATCCAACATAGCAAAAGAAGCAATGCGAAATAAAAGGCAGAATCTGTCAAAACAGAACAGTCCAGTAAAGACGAATTTTATTGAGGCACTAGACTTGCTCAAATGAAAATGCTCAAATTGAATGAAAGTTGCGTACATATCTGAGGATCACTCACGTAAATTGGCATAATTTTCTGAGTTACCTACAGAGAATTAGGCTCAGATTCGTGACAGCAAGAAATCTGTTTCTGCGCAGTAATCCAAATCTAGTATGAACCTTACTATCAAAGACTTTGCTTGGCACAACAATGCGATAAAAATAAGATAAGGAGAGGTTGCTACAGTAGTAACAACTTCCAAGACACAAATATAAAATAAAAGTACTGTAACAAAATAAACACATGGGTTATCTCTCAAGAAGTTCTTTCTTTATAGCCATTAGATGGGCTCAGCAGTTTTAATGATGCACTCGCAAGAAATAGTATTTGAAGCAAAAGGAGAGCATCAAGAAGCAAATTTAAAACACATTTAAGTCTACCCCACTTCCTATGCAAAGGAATCTTGTACACAAATGAATTCATGAAGAACAAAGTGACAAGCATAAGAGGATAAAACACAAGTAACTTCAAGATTCTCAACATAAAGAGGGGAAACTTAATATTATTAAGATGCATATAACCATGTTTCCCTCTCTCATAATAACTTTCAGTAGCATCATTAATGAAATCCACAATATACCAATCACTTAAAATATTCTTATCATGGCTCATATGTATAGAAGTATCATTAATTTTGGCATAAGAAGAGTTCTTCTCATTAATAGTAATTGGAGCAAGATTATTATCAAGAATTTGAACATGGTAAACAAGTTGCATATTAAGGGAATTGTTTTTGGCAATCCAATCATAACTATGACAAGTTTCATAAGGATAGTTATAACCTATATCATAGCATTCTTTATAATAATCATTAAAGGTCGGAGGCACAGTATCATCATAAGAAATAGAATAGTTATCTTTCACAGTTGGTTTATCTGTGACCATACCATCATTGTTATTAGAAGGAGATGTATCAAACACATAATGATCAGTAGCAAAAGGATTTTCAAACACCTCTTCCCCAAGCTTAGAGCTTTCTATATCATTATGGGAGGAAGCATGGATAGCACTGACACTATGGCAATTATTATCATCATCATTTTCAGAATTAGTTTCCAGAGATTTGCAATACCAAAAGTAGTGTGCTCATTCAAATCATGATCACTAATGTATGTAAAGGGCATAGGAAGATCATTGTATTAAGATTCATTATCATAATAATCATTAGGAGCAACATACTTACGGTTACCTGGCGTTATCTCATTCACGCGGGGATATGCCGTTACCTCTTTCTCTTTATTCCCCTTCTTCTTCTTCTTCTTCTTCTTCTTCTTCTTCTTCTTCTTCTTCTTCTTCTTCTTCTTCTTCTTCTTCTTCTTCTTCTTCTTCTTCTTCTTCTTCTTCTTCTTCTTCTTCTTCGTTCCCATCTTCTTCTTCTTCTCCTCCTTCTCATCGTTCCCTTCTTTAGGAGGAAGAGGCTTGAAGGGTGGCTTGTCCGCATAACCTGATTTACTTTCAGAAACAATAGAAGAAACTTGGGAGGATTCCTCCTTTTCATTAATTAGTTCAAAACACACAGCGGTCCTATCATATTTTGGCAAGGTGTCATCTTCTAAAATATTTTGTATGTAAGTATTTGTATGGCTATTATCAATGCAATAAGAAAAACACCCATGCAGAACATCATCAATATCAAGATCATTAATATCTAACAAAGAAATTTTCCTTGATAACTCTTCACACCACAAAAATAAAGTGAGTTCATCATGCTGATTAGGAGTAATTTCATCATCACAATACAAATTTGCAGCGCTCATTGGGTTCAAATTATCATTGGTGGAGCATTGAAAATTAAAATGACCCACTTCATGGCAAACTTCACAAATAAAAGGATAGAGGGCACAAACTTTTTTACCAAGATCATCTAGAGCCCTAACCCACTTTCTAGTTTTTTCATTAATATGATGGATACAATATTCATCTTTGATTTGATTAATTCCACAAGGTCTATGCATTCCACAAAAATTAACATGCTTATAGGAAATAGCATTCTTAGGAGTTTGAGCATGCTTATTGCAATCATTAACAACAATTTCATCCTTCATGCAAGCCTCTTTAAAAGGTTCATGATACTTATCAAAATTCTTTTTAGGCAATTCAAAATGAGAAGCAAAGGCTTTATAAAGATTTGCAGCAACTTGAGAGTCAAGACCATAAGTAGCACTCATATCTCGAAATTTATCAGTATCCATAAAAGCTTCAATGCATTCATAATCATAATTTATACCGACTCTTCACCTTTGTTGTTCTCCCATCCTTCAGACATTCTCCTCAATCCGATCAAGAAGATCCCACCTAGCTTCAACCTCCTTGCTTGTGAAAGATCCCTCCGAACAGGCATCCGAGATAGTCCTTGTGTTGTCCCGAAAGCCTCGCATAAAAATTGTTAACAATAACATTACGGGGAGCTCATGAATGGGACATTTGAGCATTAGTGACTTCAATCTCCCCCACGCTTGAGAAATACTCTCTCCATCACGAGGATAAAAGTTATAAATGTAATTCCTATCAATATGCACTTCATGAGGAGGATAAAATTTAGAATAAAAGAGAGGTACAATTTCCTCCCAACCAAGAGAATGACTATTCTTCAACAATTTATACCAATGCGCCGCTTTACCAGACAGCGAAAAAGAGAATAGCTTCTTCCTCAGCTCATCCATAGAGATACCTGCACACTTAAATAACCCGCATAATTCATGCAAAAACAGTAAATGATCTCCAGGATGGACAGTTCCATCCCCTTCATAACGGTTATCAATAACACGTTCAATAATTTTCATGGGTATCTTGAAAGCAGTACTTGCAGTTGGTGGATTTAAAATATCACAAGCATCATTAGAGTTATCGCATATGGGAGATAAAGCATTATCAGAACAAATTTTCTCCCTTAAGGATGGGAAGCTAAAAAGATCACAGAAACTAGCTTCCCCAAGCTTAGACTTATCCATAGCATTAGCAGTGATTGCGTTCATACTAATAACATTGCTACTAGCATGCAATTGAGGCTCCATAGGTTCTTTAATTTTCGCATCACACAATTCATGTCTTAACTTAGGAAATAAATTAAAAAGCTCATAGTTGTATTCCATTATGCCTTACTAGTGTAAACAAGAAACAAAAAGATGCAATTGCAGGATCTAAAGGAAATAGCTTCGAGTACTTACAACGGCGAAAATAGCTTAGTAGCCGAGATCCGGAGTGTGAGTACCTTTTACCTTTCCTCCCCGACAACGGCGCCGTGAAAATAGCTTGATGTCTACGGGAGCTTCTATTCTTGTAGACAGTGTTGGGCCTCCAAGAGCGAGAGGTTTGTAGAACAGCAGCAAGTTTCCCTTAAGTGGATCACCCAAGGTTTATCGATCTCAGGGAGGAAGAGGTCAAAGATATCCCTCTCAAGCAACCCTGCAATCACAAAGCAAGAAGTCTCTTGTGTCCCCAACACACCTAATACACTTGTCAGATGTAAAGGTGCACTAGTTCGGCGAAGAGATAGTGAGATGCGAGTAATATGGATGAGTATGAGTGGTAATAGTAATCTGAATAAAATATGGCAGCGAGTAAACATGCAACAAAAAAGTAAACAAACGGAGATTTGATGCTTGGAAGCAAGGACTAGGGATCCCGCTTTCACTAGTGGACACTCTCAACAATGATCACATAATAGGACTACTCTACACCCTCTTGTTGGATGATGAACACCACTAACTGTGTAGGATTACACGAACCCTCAATGCCGGAGTTAACAAGCTCCACAATATTCAATGTTCATGTTTAAATAACCTTAGAGTGCAAGATAGATCAACACAATCACACCAAGAACTAACATAGCATGCACACTTGTCACCATCACACTATGAAGGAGGCATAGATCACATCAATTCTTATCATAGCAATAGTTAACTTCATAATCTACAAGAGATTACAATCATAACCCACGCCAAGTACTACACGATGCACACACTATCACCATTACACCGTGTAGGAGGAATAGACTACTTTAATAACATCACTAGAGTAGCACATAGATGATATTCAACTAGATCACATAAAGAGAGAGATGAACCACATAGCTACAGCGGAGCCCTCAGCCCGGGGGTGAATTACTCCCTCCTCATCATGGAGACAGCGATGGCGGTGAAGATGGCGGTGGAGACGGCGATGGAGATGACTCCGGGGGCAATTCCCCGTCCCGGCAGGGTGCCGGAACAGAGACTTCTGTCCCCCGAATTGGAGTTTCGCGATGTGGCGGCGCCCATGGAGTCTTTCTGGAGTTTCGTCAAGAGGTATCGAAGTTTTAGGTCACGACGGCTTAAATAGGCGAAGAGGCGGAGTCGGAGGGGCCACTGGGTGCCCACACACTAGGGGCGCGCCCCCTTGGGCCGCGCCGCCACGTGGGGTGGGGCCCCCCGGCTCCCCTCTCGTCCTTCTCCGGTGCTCTGGAAGCTTCCGGGAATTATAAGATCTTCGGCGTTGATTTCGTCCTATTCCGAAAATATTTCTTTACTAGGATTTCTGAAACCAAAAACAGCGGAAAACAGCAACTGGCCTTTCGGCATCTCGTCAATAGGTTAGTTCCAGAAAACGCATAAAAACGATATAAAGTGTGAACAAAACATGTAGGTATTGTCATAAAACAAGCATGGAACATCAGAAATTATAGATACGTTGGAGACGTATCAATGACCCATATTAAATGAGACATTACCTTTCCCCCTTCGAAATTTGGTAAACTTACCAATTTCGATGAGGTCTCATTTCTCACCTCTCTTACATCATAAATGTGTCATAGCACACAGATTTATTACAAAAGATACATGCACCGAGGACACAAAAATTCTCACCACATGGTGAGACTTACATAAAATGATTGCATTCCAAAGAACAAAAAAGTTCATATAAAGAAGCAAAATGTCTTCGAATGTTTTTTTTGTCCACATAGCAATATCCCTATCCATTGCTGGAAAATGGATAGCATCTTTATGAGCATCATTATGAATATTATATCTTAAGAAAACTTCCGGTGGTACGAATCTGAACAAGTTCATATGTTGTTCTAATCCGTATCACCGTTGGGCTGAAAGCGGAAGAGAACCTCATTATTCATAAAGAAATGGGACATGCCAATAATCAACGTTGGACAGAATACCGTCATGTACCATATATCATATGCTCATAATTAAAACTTCCGGTCAAAGCTTCTCGTTGGTTCCATTTTGACCGGAGAAACTTAAAGTCACATAATGGCTAGTGAGAACATTTGCTAAGTTTATAGCAAGAATCATAAAACATTAACATACTGCAACCCACTGTGTTATACACATGGATTCATAATCCATTAATCATTTTGTCATCAACTTTGACACCATAATTTCAATAACATCATGCATGGTACAGAATAAAATTCATTCTGAATATTAATAATCAAAATGACATTTTCGTGAGTAAGACATGAAAGTGACATTCACAACGAAAATGACATTAACATCAACCATAAGTATTCTCCAAATGAAATATGGAAAATAAATTACATCATGGTTCAACAAATATTTGGTAAACAATAAGTGTCAAATAAATGACAACACATGACCATGGTTTAAGTATCACATTAAAATTCTCCAAACAAAAACATCCTTCTTCGGAGAATCAACATCATTATCAGCCTTCATCACCTTCAGTGCATGTCAAAAGACAAAACGCACCGACAACATTATTTGGTTAAATAGTGCGGTGCGGAAAACCGAACCATGCAGCCATAATCATTAGGATGGTCTCAGCCCATTAGTCATGATCACATTATTAAGAAATAACATCAACATAAAATCATTAGTATTGAGCACATCACCAAGACATAAATATCATATTAATTACATCATCATAACCTTCTTGCCCAAAAATGAATAAATTTCATAACATAATATTCAAAACTTATGATAGATTACCATAATTTTGCTCAAAATCAACATCATCTTATAGCAATAAATTTATCCTTAAAATATATTAAGTAGAAAACATCATTAAACACATCTACTATTAACATGTTTTATATTCATATTTTCGGACATTATTTTCTGTTTACAATAGTGCAAAAACATAAAACATAACAACTATTCTAAATTGCACTAAAATAGACAGAAAAGGTCATGAAACAAAAACTGCAGCCCATATTCTAATTTCTGTACAAAACAATTGCAAGCTCATTAAATTTAATCATGATAAACATCAATTATATGCACTGAAAATAATACAGAATAACATAAATTTTCGGCAGCCTAGAAAAAACTACTGGACTGACGAAAACCTGGGCCGAATCAATTCTCAGATTTAGCCCAAAAAGCACTTGGAGCCCATTTACATGCCCTGGTCATTCTGGACGGTTGGATCCTGGACGGTTGGATCAAAATCGACGGTCAGGAAACGACCCGATCGGATCAAAAACCATCCTGTCAACCCTCTTCCTCATTCCGTCCCCTCTCCCCGACAATTCCGCCCCAACGACGGAGAAGCGACGGCGGCGGCCGCCGGCCCTCCCCTTTGATCCTTCCCGACGCGGTGGCCGCGCTCGCCGGAGAAGCATGCGCCGGACAAGGTCCTGCGTGCTCCTCCATCGAGCGTAGCTGCCGGCGTCGATTTCATTTGGGGCGGCGAGGAGTTGGTGTGCTGCGGCGACAACGACCATTCAGTCGACAACGGCGACCGGTGGCACGGCGGCCAGCAGAGCCTCGTCCATCCCGCGCGTCGCGGTGCATTCGTCCCGCGCTGACAACGCGTCGTTCCGCTCGCCCCTTCCGTGGACGGCGGCACGGCACCCTCGCCCTCGCCGGAGCAGCAGAAGCTCGGCGGGGCCCGAAAGGAAAATGCGACGGCGCGGCGTCATCAGTGGTTAGATCTTGATCCCCTTCTTATCTTTGGGTGCAAATTTTGCCTTTCGGGATTTATGGTTAGGGTTCATCAGCAATTTGGGGATTTTCTTTCTTGATTCAAATTTCGTGCTCCCCAAACTATGAGTAATTATTACAGATAATTGACATGATAGCTGGGCTAATCCGGGGCTTAGTGCATCAACATAATTTTCTTTAAACATGATCCATAAGACATAAGCATAGTCTACATATTAAGGGCCGAGGCTTAAACATTGTCTCCTAATCAAAATTAGGACTCTAAAGATGATCAGATGGCTCTGATACCAATGTTAGGTCTAAAAATACATGAGTAGCACAAGATCGCAGAAACAGACACTAGAACACCTAATGATCATAAACAGAGAAGGTTTAGGGATGCATTACGGGGCATCGAAGATCCCATCGATGCCTGCGTGAGGCAGGCTTGGTGTGGCGGTGTTGATAACGAACTTGCGGTCGATGACGATCTGGAGATCCTCCTGATCCCCTCCGGGCGCCACCTGCACTAGCCAGGTATAGCACGGCGAGGCTCCAGTCTTCCCGTTGCTTGTGCGCGGACTGCGATCGGTGCAGCGACTTTGGGATTTTGGGGAGCAGCGATGCTGGGTTTCAACTCGTGAGATCCAGCCGCCAGGGACTCCCCATATTTATATGCGCATGCAACAGGGGACCAGAACCATCGGTTGGTTAAGGTGCCCCGATCGAGGCGTTTAGAGATAAGTCACGTACGGAAAAGGTCCTCCTGGACGTTGGTCCTGTGGGCCCCCTTATTCCGTTAACGTTAAGTGTTTTCGAATATCTCTGTTTTATCCGTTAGCCGAACTTGACAGTTATATTAACCTGACAGATCAATCCAACATTCTCCCCTTGATCGTTAGGTTAACTTCATTTGCCCATTCTTCATAGAAATAATAAGCCAAAGTGAGGTGTTGCAACAGCCAATGAAAATGCAATTGAACCTCAACACTTATAGCATACCAGTCTATTTCGAAATGGATAACATAATACTTATTGGGAGTGGTTCTTATTGTGGTCCCTTTATTCCAGAATCATAAGGCTTCCAGTAATCCCATGCCGGCAACATGCTCACGAAAAATTCTGGGTGGTAAGCCTTTCGTTAGTGGATCCGCAAGCATACGAGTCGTACTTATATGCTTAACATTAGTTGTTTGATCCTGGATCCTATGCATCACAACATGATACTTAATGTCAATGTGTTTGGCAGCATCACTTGACTTGTTGTTATTTGCATAGCAAGCTGCGGGTTCATTATCGCGAGTACAATAGAAGTGGTTTTGAAATGCTGTCGACCACTTTAAGTCCGGGAATAAAATTCTTTAGCCATACAGCCTGCCCAGTGGCCTCATAACATGCTACAAACTCTGCTTGCATCGTAGATGAAGCAACTATCGTTTGTTTGGAGCTTTTCCACGATATAGCTCCTCCGGCAAGTGTGAATATATAACCTGACGTGGATTTCTTACTATCCACACAACCGGCATGATCAGAATCTGAATAACCAACAACTTGTAGGTTATCAGACCTTACGTACGTAAGCATGTACCCTTTTGTCTCTTGCATATAACGCAATACTTTCTTTGCGGCCTTCCAGTGGTCTAGTCCTGGATTTGATTGGAATCTGCCAAGCATCCCGGTTATAAAAGCCAAGTCAGGGCGTGTACAAACATGTGCATACATGATGCTTCCGACAACTGAAGCATAAGGAACCGACTTCATCTGATCAGTTTCAATTTGGTTCCTCGAACATTGAAATGTCCCAAACTTATCGCCCTTGACTACTGCGGCAGGTGAGCCAGAGCACTTATGCATATTAAATTTCTTTAATACTCGCTCAAAGTATGCCTTTTGTGATAGTCCCAACACACCTTTAGACCTATCTCGATGAATCTCAATGCCGAGGACATATGAAGCTTCACCGAGATCTTTCATATCAAAATTGGAAGACGAGAAAATTCTTGGTCTCGTGCAGCATATCCTTATCACTGCGGACCAATAATATGTCATCCACATACGGGACTAATATTGTGAACCTACTGCCCTTAAACTTAACATAAATGTAGTTGTCCTTAACATTTTCAAGTAAAACCAAAAGTTCTAATAATCTTATCGAACTTGAGGTACCACTGCGTCTTGAAGCTTGCTTCAAGCCATAGATGGATTTCTTCAGACGACATGCTAAATGTTCCTTTCCTTCCACAACAAAACCTCCCGGCTGAGTCATGTATACGTCTTCATCAAGGTCACCATTTAGAAATGTGGTCTTAACGTCCATTTGATGCAATTCTAGGTCGAAATGAGCTACCAAAGCCATGACGATCCCAAAAGAATCTTTAGATGACACAGGAGAGAAAGTCTCATTGTAATCGATTCCTTCTCTCTGTGTGAAACCTTTTGCCACAAGTCTACCTTTGAACCTTTCGATGTTCCCTTTGGAGTCGTACTTAGTTTTGTAGATCCATTTGCAACCTACTCTTTTGGCACCATTAGGAACTTCTACTAAGTCCCAAACATCATTTGAGCCCATAGATTTCAACTCGTCTTCCATGGCGATTTGCCACTTGGACGAATTCAAACTCTTAATGGCCTCCTTGTATGAGGTTGGATCCTCCACCTTTCCTATATCATCTACATCCTCACTCATGTAGGTGATATAATCATCCGAGATGGCTTTTCTTCTTTCTCGATGTGATCTTCTCACAGGCGATGGTGGTGGAGGGGCATCATTATTATGAGGATCTTCTTCATTATCCGACTGGTGATTTTCTTCACCTTCTGGATTTCCGTTATTATTAGGTTCAGGATCACCATCATGTTGAGGACCAAAACTGTGAGGTTCAGTCTCAACATGAGAAGTGATTCTCCTCTGCATTGGTAGAATGACCTCTTGGATAATCGGGGATGGAGCACACACCCGCTTTTCCTCAAGATCGATCTTCCTTATTTCATTAACTTCATTATCCTCAAAAAATACTGCTTGCCGGGTCTCCACGTACTTAGTGGTATGACCGGGGCAATAAAACGGTATCCCTTTCCCCTGTGCGGGTATCCGACGAAGAAACAAGTAACCGTTTTTGGATCTAACTTCTTAAGTTGTGGATTGAAAATTCTAGCTTCAGCAGGACAGCCCCACACACGTAAATAGTTCAAGCTCGGTTTCTTTCCCGTCCACATCTCGTGAAAAGGTGTGTTCGGTGCTGACTTAGTGGGAGCAAGATTTAAAATATGTGCAGCCGTCTTCAATGCCTCCATCCATAGGCTTACCGGTAAACTTGCATGACTGAGCATGCTACGCACCATATCCAAAAGTGTGCGATTGCGGCGCTCAGCCACACCATTTTGTTGAGGTTCACCAGGCATTGAATAATGGGCAACAATTCCATTCTCAGCTAGGAACTTAGCAAAAGGTCCTGGAATTTGCCCATAAGGAGCGTGCCTATCGTAATACTCTCCCCGCGATCAGATCGTACAACTTTAATTTTTGCATTCAGTTGGTTCTCAACTTCGGCTTTGAACACTTTAAATTTGTCCAAAGCTTCCGATCGATCACGTATAGGGTAAATGTACCCATAACGGGAAAAGTCGTGCTGTGAAGGTGATGAACGAATCAAAACCATCTATAGACTTAACATTAAGAGGTCCGCATATGTCAGTATGTATGAGTTCGAGGACACTCGTGGCTCTTACCGCTCCTTTCTTAATTGTTTTTGCATATTTACCTTTGATGCAATCAACACATTTGTCCGCATCGGAGAAGTCTAATGGGAGGAGTACATCATTTTTAATAAGTCTTTCCATTCTCCCCCTCGAAATGTGGCCCAAACGACAGTGCCACAATTTCGAAGAAGTGCTAGTACCCTTCCATTTCTTCTCAACATTCGAAACAGTACTCACATGCAAAACATAATCATTCATAGATAACATATATAGTTTGCCTCGTCTGACACCGAGGCCAACATCATTATTACAATAGTTTAAAACAAATTGTTTGTTACCAAACTTGCACTCAAACATGTTATCATCGAGACAAGAGACTGAAATCAAATTCCTACTTAAAGTAGGTACATAAAGAACATTATTTAAATGAAGGTGAAAGCCGGTGTGGAGCTCCAAGGTGAGTGACCCAACAGCTTCTACATCAACTTCAACTCCATTTGCAACTCTAAGTCGTCTTGCCCCGCTTGTTATGGTTTGGATCATATTTAATCCCTGCATAGAATTAGCAACGTGAGCAGTTGCACCTGAATCAATCCACCATGATGTACAAGAGAAATTAGTATATAACATTTCATCAACAAAGGTGATTTCATCTGTACCTTTCTTCATCATCCACTTGAGGTATTCAGAACAGTCCTTCCTGTAATGGCCTTCCTTCTTACAGTGGAAGCACACATTATCAGTAGGTGCTGAAGACTGTCCATTATCCTTTTCCTTTGCTTTAAACTTTGGCATTTCCTTCTTGAAGGTCTTCTTGGGCGACTTTGAAGGGACTGACCCGTCATGCTTTCTCTTTAAGGAGCCAACATGAAAAGCCTGATCCTTGTTCTGCCTCATCATTCTTTCTTCTTCCTGGACAATCCGAGGGGATATCTCAGCAAGTGTCCACTTCTCCTTCATGGAATTGTAGTTGATCTTGAGCTGATCGAACTCTTCTGGGAGGGACTCCAAGATCATGATGATAAGGAGGTTGTCACTGAGCTCACACTTTAGGTGCTTCAGTTTATTTGAAGCATTTATCATTCTCAGTATGTATCCCCTAACATCACCATCATTTTTATACTTGCCAAGTAGCTTGTGAAAAAGCTCATGAGCATAAACCTTTTCAGAGCCTTTGAATTGCTCCTCCAAGGCTTCCATAAATTCCTTAGCGAGTATCTTTCTTGGGGAGAGCCCCAATAATCTCAGGTGAAATGGAAGAATTCATCACGAGCATTGCAACGTGATTGGATTTGTCCCACTTCTCCATCTTGGAGTCATAAGTTTTCTTTAGTTCATCATACCCCGTGGCACCAGACAGCGGCGCCACGGGCTTATCCTCCCTTAAGGCATAATCAAACTCGTTGAAAGCCAAACATAGCTCAATAGAGTTCTTCCAACGAGGAAAGTTGCTGCCGGTCAACTGCTCGACAACATCATAACGCATCGCAGCGGAAGCTGAAATTTGGCATGGACATTCATAAGTAAAATTACATGAATATAAAATAAACATGCCATAAATTCTTATTCTATGTCAAACACCATTGGGCAGAAATGACATGAATTAGAACAACATTAGGGGGTTGACTTGCAGAAATAACACAACGTTGGTCAGAAATATTTTTGCAGTCATGACATTCTCAAAATTAAACATCAACATTAAGCATTTAAGGAACAACATATTAATGTTTAATTTGATTATTCAACATTAAAACATACTAAATACTCTAAACAAAAAATCTCGTTGGTTCATTTCTGTCCAGAATAAGTAGCATGTTTTCTGATCATATTTTAGGCAATTTTGTCAGTATAATAAGCAGTGCAAAAAACATAAAATATAACATCAATTATGCACTGAAATATACTGAAAACGAAAACAGAAAATTCGAGCAGCCCAAAAAAAGATCGGGCTGACGAAAACCTGGGCCGCAGCCCATCCTCAGATTTGGCCCAGTAATCCCGCCGGCCCGAGCACCCTCCCCGCAGCGAGCTGGACCGTCCGATCGATCGGACGGCAGAGATGCCCCGCGGCCAGAACAAAAACGCCCTAGGGCGACGGAAAACCCTAACCCTAAAAATAGTCCCCCGATTTTTTCTCTCCCCCGAATTTTTCGCGTCACGGCCCGGCGGCGCGGGCGCGCGAGGCGGCCACGGCCACGGCGGGCGGGAGCGCGCGAGGCGCCCACGGCCAGGCGGCCTGAGCGCGCGAGGCGCCCACGGTCATGGCCACGGCCCCGGCGGCGCGCTGCGCGTGAGACGGCCTCGGCCGCGGCGGCCGGAGCGCGCGAGGCGGCCCTGCCTGGTTGCGCGAGGCACGCGAGCCTCGCCTTCATCATGCCGGCGCGGTGGCTGCGCTCGCCGGAGCAGCGTGCGACGGACCATGTCCGGCGCGCTCCTCCGTCGAGCGTGGCTACTGGCGCCGTTTCCTTGCGTCTGTGAGGGGGTGGTGCTCACCGGCGAGGCCGGCAGCCGTTAGGCAACGACAAAGGCCGGCGGCGCGACGGCCACCGGCGGTCCTTCCATTCCGCGCGTTACCGCGCGTCAACCCGCGCACTCCTCTGTCGGGAGAGAGTGGCGGCGCGGGATCTCTGCCCTCGCCGGAGCAGCGGCTGCTCCAACGGGCCCCAGAGGGGAGAGGCAGACACCCGGCGGCATCAGGTGAGGTTCTCATCTCCAAATTGTGCCAAAATTCATATTTAGGGTTCATAATTGCTTGCAGATGGTTCTAATTCGATACAAAATTAACCGACCTGACAGCTAGACATCCATAACAGGGGCTAATCCAAGGGTAAAACATTAACATAATTGCCTAAAACATGATCTTAATCACAACTAGGATTCTAGTGCTAGCAACACAAGGCTCTGATACCATTGTTAGGTCTAAAAATACATGAGTAGCACAAGATCGCAGAAACAGACACTAGAACACCTAATGATCATAAACAGAGAAGGTTTAGGGATGCATTACGGGGCATCGAAGATCCCATCGATGCCTGCGTGAGGCAGGCTTGGTGTGTCGGTGTTGATGACGAACTTGCGGTCGATGAAGATCTGGAGATCCTCCTGATCCCCTCCGGGCGCCACCTGCACTGGCCAGGTATAGCACGGCGAGGCTCCAGTCTTCCCGTTGCTTGTGCGCGGACTGCGATCGGTGCAGCGACTTTGGGATTTTGGGGAGCAGCGATGCTGGATTTCAACTCGTGAGATCCAGCCGCCAGGGACTCCCCCATATTTATATGCGCATGCAACAGGGGACCAGAACCATCAGTTGGTTAAGGTGCCCCCGATCAGGGCGTTTAGAGATAAGTGTCACGTACAGAAAAGGTCCTCCTGGATGTTGGTCCTGTGGGCCCCCTTATTCTGTTAATGTTAAGTGTTTCTGAATATCTATGTTTTATCTGTTAACTGAACCTGACAGTTATATTAACTTGACAGATCAATCCAACACTAATTAGTGAAGGCTAGATCTTAGGTTTTCACCCGAAACATCATATGGAATAGTGTTTAGGACCATCGCTTAAAGTAAGATGACATAAAGTTTGGAATCCATCTGCTACTAGGGTAGGTAAAATATATCTATCCCATTTTATTCTTAGTGATGTGATTAAATAAAATATCAACAACCAAATATTGTTCATCAAAATGAAGTTTAGGTCACATAACCCACTAAATATAGTGTTTAGATGGGCCCTAACTGCAAACAAATGGATGTCTTGGTTATATTTAGTTCAGCAGTTGATGGATGTTCACCTCTCCGATAGTAATATTGTGTTTGTATAGAACCTAACAACGTCGGGTGCGTCCACCGTCAAATCAATGTAGTACACTATGTGAATGGTCAAACGGCCTTCTTACACAAATACATTTGGAAAATGAAAATTACCTCTCCAAATCAGAATTTACATGTGCTTCTTACATCGCAAAATCATCTGAACAAAAGATAGTTTAGCTAAAATAAGTTGGCATGGTAATATGAAATGTTGTTTTTTCTCTTAAAATGAAACAATTCAACACTTGTTTATATTGTCCTTTGACCAAAATAGTTTGGCGAATTGTTCATATGACCTTTAATATTGCGCCTCCAACTAATATAACGAATTTATTTGGTAAATGGTTGCATGGAACAAATAAGAAAGATGCATTTCAGATCCACGTGGAGCTTGTGCTTTACTTTGGCCCATATGAAACACGAGAAATGATTTTGTATTTGACAAACCAAAAATTCATCTTTCTTGCAGGTTATTCTATTGGATACGCACTGGATCCATACGTGGTCCTTTCTCTAGCCGGAGGAGTAGATGAAGAACATGAATACTGCGTGCAGTTGAAAATGGCAGCACATGACTTATGCAAGCGGTTCGGGCTGGCGACATGTTAGTAGGATAGTGTGTTAATAGTTGGTATCCTATGGCAATCTTTTCAGTATTTAAGTGACTGATTCACAAAGCGACATTTTGTGATCCATGAACTGTAATAATAAAATAAAGTTTGATGTGTATGTAGGTCGATTGATGCAGAGGTTGAAGCTGGGTACGTTTTTCCTTTTCAAGGGAAAACACAGATAAAAGAGCCTTCGGTATGCGATCTGTGCTAGTACAGTATTCCACTTCACTCATTTAAGCTTTACGTCGCCGCAGGCGCCAAGCCTGTGAGCGATTTGGTTCCGCGAGAATAGGGGTGTTGTAATGTCTTACTTTGCTACTATGTAAAACTTCTCCCGGATAGAATGAGGCAAAGCTTTGTTTCTGTTTAAAAAAAAAAAAACTTCACTCATTTATGCCATGTCGCCATGTCAGACAACACCCTCTAATCTCTAATGCCATCCCCGTAGTGGAAAAGATTCACCACGGTGAGTTGACCAGATTAGCAGTACTCTTTGGTTCAATATTATCACAAGCATATGCATACCTGCGACAGTACGGAAATCCATTTCTTTACAAACTCCACATCTAATAGGGAGTAAGAAAAGACGTCGCCAAAATAAGGGAACTGATTTTCCCACAATATAATTCCAAAAATTAATTACTAGCCCAGCGAGGATACACCTGATTAAAAGAAAAATACACGTCTCAAGAACACAAGAGTCTCGTGCTAAAAACAGTTTTGCTAATTCTAGATCGACTCCATAAGTTGCAAGTGAAAAGATGCCTCGATTCGTTAGATTGATTTGTAATTTGTGCTAGTCATGAATTACAATACAGGTACAACTGAAATTTAATGACCTTACCTGAGAAGGAATGATGTTAATTTTCGTCGACTGAAAATTAGTAACTTCCAAAACACAAAATACATCCAATGTACCCGACGCGTGAAGGATGGTACAATTCACTTATTCAAACACGACACTTATGGAGATAGCTAGAACGGATATACACGTAGTTAGTTGATGGGCAGAGGCTCGCCGTTCCACTCCTTAAGGCACTCGAGCATGGGGTCAATGTGCCTGCCCTGGCTGATCCCCACGAACACCTTGTCACACTCTTCGCCGGGCCCCAGGAGCTTCTCCCCAGTCAGGAACACGCAACCGAGTTCCTCACGAACAAACTGGTAGAGTGGGAACGACCTGCTCCCCTTGATCAGGTTGGGGATCGGCGCGGTGCCCTTCTCCACGGCCGTGCGCGCAGCCTCAATCTCACGTGGCAGCTCCGACCCAAGCTCGTCTTGCAACTTGCTGATCTTTGACAACACTTCTTCGTCGTTGCACCTGCTAACGAGGGCATGCTCAAGGAGCACGCTGCGCAGCTTCTGCATTAGTGGGTAGTGGTCGCAGCACGGGTCATCGGCGTAGCTGAACACGGCCACACGATCAATGGAGGCCATGAGCTTCCTCTCGCTGTCGGGTGCGTCGAGCACCTTCTCGGCAATCTGTGCCACACACTTGACAACAGAACTCTTTATGTTCTCCTCTAGGTGGCGGAGGTCGACCGCCTGGCAAAGCGCCACCATGTACGTCGCACACATGAGCTTTAGCATGTCCACCGCTTCCGCGGTCTTCCTGGCGGAGATAAGACCGAGAGAGTTCACCCCCTGGTTGTGCTGCTCCGCGCTCTGGACATGGGTGGTCACCGGGTTGGCAAGGTACTGGAGCTCAGAGCAGTACGAGGCCATGGCGATCTCGGTGCCCTTGAGACCGTAGTCCAAGCTCGGGTTGCGGCTCCCAGCCAGGTTAGACGTCAGCCCATTGTTGTAGAACTCATTCACGAGCTCTGAGAACTGCGCGAACATGAGCTTTCCGATGTTGGCGATGGCAAGACGGGTGTTGTCCATGGACACACCGATGGGTGTCCCCTGGAAATTACCGCAATGCAGCACCTTGCCACGCTGGAGGTCAATGACAGGGTTATCATTAACGGAGTTCACCTCGCGCTCAATGGACTTTGTAGCTGCCCGAATGACCTCGATCTGCGGGCCGAGCCACTGCGGCGCTGTCCTCAACGCGTACCTGTCCTGCTTAGGCTTGAGGAGCGGGTCCAAATTGTTCACCTTCTTTGCATGGATCATGAAGAGGCTGCCAGCTAGGATGTGCTCCATGATAGCAGCGGCCTCGATCGAGCCTGGGTGATGCTTCAGTTTGTGGATCAGGTGGTCGGCGTACTCCGGCTTGCCGTACATAACCTCACAGAACACCGCGGACAAAATCTCAGATAGGACGGCGAGGACATTGCAGTCGTACAACACCATGGCTGCAAGGGCGGATCCCACGGCCGTGCCATTGGCAATTGCGAGCCCCTCCTTGGGGTTCAGCTTAAAGAATCCCCCATCTATCCCAGCGATCTCGAATGCCTCCGAAGCATCCACCTTCCTGCCATCAACGGTAATAGCCTGAGCGTTGGGGCGTCCGGTGAGGACACCGGCGATATAAGCAAGGGGGACCACATCGCCACACGCGGTGATGCTACCCCGGAGGGGGATCCTCGGGTTTACTCCCTTGTTGATGAGCTTGGTGAGGGCCTCCAAAATCTCGAAACGTATACCAGAATAGCCTTGGAGTAGTGTGTTGATGCGCACGAGCATGGACGCACGTGTTACCTCCGATGGAAGCTCGTGCTCGCTGCCGATGCCGAATATGCCAGCAATCAGATGCCTGTGTGGAAGAACAAGGTTAGTTCTAAGGATGACAATGGTAGGGTATGGTTAGGGTAGAGCGGCGAGCAGCAATACCATAGCCATAGTGTATATTCAACGGGTATAAAATTCTACTGGTACATGTACCCAGCAGTACTAAATTTTACCCATACCAGATGGATATCTGTACCCATTGGATATCCAACGGGTAGATAAAATAGTACACAAGAAATCCCAATCTCATACTCTAACTCATAAGTCAACAAAAGTAGACGTGTCACATGACAAATTGATAATAAACATGTAGGGTGCACCGGCCCGCGGTACAAGAGTATTCCCGGAGGTACGAGGCTATACATGTGCTTACCCATGACTTAACGAATAGGGTACATGTACAACGAATGAGTATATAAGTGTGCTCATACCTTGTTCATGTGGGTACTATCGTACAAACATACGGTGGCTCACGGATACTCGTAAATTGGCATCCTTGGTCATTCACGGCTATAGTTTTAAATTAATTGGTGCAACTGTATTTTTTTTGCGAAAATTCCACCAATCCATTAATAATCATCAACAGTATTTATTTGGTCCATAGGACATTCTTGAGCTAAGCCGATTAATTTGGCTCAGAGAAGTATTTTTTTTTCTGTGCTGAGGCACTCGTGTAGTGAGATCATATGTAATGGGATAACAGTAATCGCACGTGCAAAACGATATTCCACCAATGTAACATATAGAGTTTTTCCTTTTGGATGGAACGTAGTTGTCTATGATCAACTCTTTAATGGGTACACACAACAAATGAGCTCCGAAATGCTGAATTGAATACACTCGAGACGTACCTGGCTTGTTGGGAAGCTAGGTTGCTGGCAGAGCAAGTTACTCTCATATGAAGATTAACTTGTTTTAACAAGTTCCATTCTAACAAATATGCCGATGTTTTTGTTGTCTTTTTCTAAGATACCCAAATGGGTGAGAAATAGACTAGAACTTTTAGATCAATTTTGTTTGGCAAATCGATGATACTACAAAGATGACGAACGACCATACTAGATAAGTGTCCTGATAGTTTTACCTGGAAGCTTACGGCCACATTTTACCATCTAGTCTATGTGTGTGAATATGATGAATGGTCATATTATCCGTGAAGCATAAAGTGTTATTCAAAAAGTATAATTTGGCTAATTTTTTGTGTCAAGGCTGCTGTAAGAAATGATGCTTTTGTGAAATAGGCAGACTATATAGCACTTGTTTCTTTCTTGCCCTTTTGCTTGTATTGTTTTGTGTATTGTGTAATTGACTATAATATTTCACCTTCGACTAATATTATCAATATATTTAAGAAATGGTTACATGGAGTTGACAAGAAAGATAAAGGTGGAATACACATTGGTATTTTAGCTCTATGTTGTTATTCTTTTAGCTACGCACCATATTCATTTTACTCAGATTCACTTGTATCCAGTTTAGTCCTCTTAATTAATGAAAGCACTGCTGCTGCATTTTGACAAAAAAATTGATGCAAACTACATATTGGTACTACTATGTGTGTATATTGCATTTTCCCTATGCCAAGCTTACTGCACCCACAGGATATACAGTCCTCGTAGGAACAAAGTTTTTATGTTAGTACCTGACGAGCTCAACTTGGAGGGCGTGGCCGTCCTTGGTGCGACGGTGGGAGGTGCCGCCGAAGCCTGTAGTGACCCCGTAGAAGTCGCCTCCGTTGATCACGGAGTCCACGATCCACTCGCTGCATGCCTTCACGCGGGGTCGCGCCTCTTCATCGAGCTCTACGGTGACGCCGGAAGCATCCTTGCCCCGGGCGACGGCAGCCACCTGGCCGACGCTGAGGCCGGCGCCAACGATCTTGACGACAGGCTCGCGGAACAGCGCCACCATGCGCTTGACCTCGTCGAGGTGGCTGCCGGTGAGCTCGGCCGCCGCAGCGCCCCAGTTGAGCGGGTCCTTCTCAGCGATGTGCCCGTTGCTCGCCATTGATTTCTTGGTAGGGGTAGGGCGGTGATGGCTCACTGGTTGAGGGCAGGCAGCGATGAGCAGAGCACGTCCTTCTCCTGGAGGGAAACAGGGCATTATGGGGTGCTTAAATAATGGTAGGATGGGTGACGCGCGGGGTGATTGTAGCGTATGTAGCTCTCGTTTTTGCCTGCTAAATCGTCCAGAGGTACATGCCAGTATGCATAGCATCATCCGCCAAACCAAGTCCTTATTTGGAAACTCATTCTGTTTATCCAGAGAACAGTAGATGACAAGTGGGAGCAACCTGTCAAAATTCCTGACACAAACTTATATGGAACGCATGCCTCGTAACATCGACTACAGAACAAATTTAGAGCAGATAACGAACAATTCTACGCCGCAGAGGAGGCCTGTTGTCTCGGAGGATTAATGTGTTGAGGAAATGGTTAGCCCGGTTGAGTACGGTTCATGTACGGGGTGAATTGTCCAAGTCGATCATGCCAAGGCATCAAGAGCGCCAACTTTTTGTTATGGTTAAATGACAAAGTGATAAGGGTTGCCCGATCTTCTCAGTAAGCAACGGTGGTGATGATGATCACGGAATGAACACAGCGGAGATAACACGACGATGAAGTGGATGATAACTTGTATGACGCAACGAAGTCTCTCGATTGGTCCCTGTCGCCAATGCAACAGCTCTCGACTGTGGTGACCCGGCATACCACTGCATGGTGTAGTATGCAAGTCTGATATAACACCAATGAAACACAGTTCCACGGGTATTATATCGCTCAGAGTGGTACAACAGAAACATATGCGGGTCCAAGGCACGTCTATAGAATTACAACATCGACTCTGTTACATAAGATCATCACAGCCTCCTACTTTACAATGAGGTGAAACTGCAAATAAACTCCAGAAGAACGACTCGTAGTCTAGTCTTATCACGAACTCTATTTGTAGAGTATTTCACTAACTACAGAGGCTAAGAATAGACTCTAGCTAAATAGGAGCTAGGTTTAGGAAGCTAGTTCCCTTCTATGGCTAAACTAGGTTTTCTTCTTGTTGGATGTGGTATCTGACTCCTCCGACGAGGTACTGTCTCGTGAAGTAGTTGTTGACTCCTCGGTCTTCGAGTTGCACTTGTAGATCCTCCTTCGATGCCTCCATATCTAAGCAGGGGATTTAAGAGTGGGATGAGTACGAGCGTACTCAACAAGTTCATTATAGGAAAGAGGTGTTTAATGCACTAGCTACAGACATTAGACCGGAAAGTCTAATACCAATGCAAGTTTTCATAACCATTTCTTCAAAAGGTTGCTTTTATTCGGAAGAACTATGTCCGTCGGCCTTCACCGGTTTACTAGAACTTCATGGAGCTCCTTTCCGGCCGCGTTCGCAGTTCCATATCCCGGAACAGGGAGTGACGAGTCACGGTTCTTTACACTCTGCGAGAGGTGTGTTGCTTTACCCATAAGAGATCTTAACCTTGGTGCCAACCGGCGCGCAACCCGTCCACACTTCCTATGGTGTGAGGCCCGGTATAAGGTCTAGCCAATCATGTTCCTCCGCTACCTCGAACACCCACCCGTTGTTGCATGCCCCGACCCTGGGTCCACGCCGGTCCCATTATTCCTGTAGATTTCAAGGTGGACCCCGACCACGACGATAGTGCTGGGCTCTACAATACACTCCTACGCCGGTAGCTGCAACCCATCATAGACCGCAATACCGTGGGGACTTAAGGCTTCCCCAGCCAACCGCTTGCACTTCGAGCGACAAGTGTCTACGGACTATGTCGTGGGGACTTAAGGCTTCCCCAGCCAACCGCTTGCCGCCGACGGATACAAGTGTCTACGGTAAAGCGCATCCGTTGATGAACGAGAGGTGGAAACACTTTTGACTACTCCGTCCCACTCCGGATCTTATGGTTAACACGGGTATTACGGCACAAGAATCACTGGCGACATTTGTTGTTTAATCCTAGATGGATATAAGCCCGTGCAATGGAACCTCCACCATATCAACACAATCCATGGTTCCATTGCCCACCACATAGTCATATTCATAGTTATGAAAGTAGTGGTTTTGATTTTTATGCAATAGTGATAACCATAATACTTTGCAAGTAATTTGATAGAAATACTCAAATGACATGAGCAAGTGATGAACTTGCCTTTCTTGACTGCAAGATTATGCGGACAAGGTCTTCGATACGCAATAACTCCAAATTCTGAAATAGCATCATCGTCCGGTAAGGACGATGTTTAAAAGATTGCCAAGGATGCAATAATGCATAAGTATGAGATGCAATCGCTCTAAGCGTGACCTAACCCCGATGATTTGGGATCAGTGAATTGTAATGATTGGTTCAGGGTGTGTTGCACTTTTAAAGTGATTCACAAACAAGGTTCTTATTAAGAATTGGTTGCTGGTTATCATAAACAGGTGCTGTGACAAATAATAATAACACTAATAGCACATAACAATAACATTTGGTATAATCTTAACATGTAATGAATAGTGGTTGGTTTTAGCACTATATGGCATGGTTAATGATTGATTATCATATACTTCAAAAGAATAACTTTTGAAGAACATGTTCTTTGATAAAGAACAAGTATGATAATTTGGTTGGGTTTCTATGGTTGACTACGGTTTCAGGTAGTTGCTGGAGTAAATATTAGATGGATCCCAACAAAGTTGGATTCATCAACACCTAGGGCTTGTAAGGTTAAGATAAGCCTAGGTATCCTAAGCAATTCATTATACATGGTTGTTGTCAAGGTGGTTTCATCTTGCTAGTGATAGCTAGCTATGGTTGATAGGTCTTTATAAGCGAGGGTTGGTGATGATTCTTTATTTACTTCAAAAGAATAACTTTTGAAGAACATACTTCTTAAGTAATAAGAAGTATATCAATTAGGGTTGAGGTTGTCTAGGTTAGCTATTTAATTTCCTAAGTAAAGATTTGTTGGTTCCTAAATAGGATGTTTGATAAATATCTAACACTAGTAGGGTTTAGTGGTTATGGTGGGTGATGCGCAATTAATGGACATGGTTGCTATTATGGTTCATCACAGGGGTGTGATGCTAAATATGGATAATTAAGGTTGTTGCCTCTAAGGATAGGAACTCTGGTTGGTTCTATTTGATCATCTAAGTTTGATTAAGATGAATACATGGGATACTAAATTGCTAGTGATAGGGTTCTACCTTTTATGTCGACATAGGTATGTCTTTTAGTTGCTGATGATGGCTCTATGACTGGAAATAAAGTACCATGCTCACCTGTTCTAATCTAGGTTTTAGGTTAGAAGCAAATTAGGGTTCATATGAATAAATGGAGCTAGGTTGCCTAATGGTATTAGGGTTTTAGGGTCCCACATGAAATTATGGGTTCCTGGTTCTATTACTTATGAAATTAGGGTTTTCTAAATACCCTAAAGTTCTTGAATTAATAACTTCACTTTAAGGTTGAAGTTATTAATAACTTTGAAATAAAATTAATATTGGATTTGGCATTTTATTATTTTTAAATAATTAATAATTAAGATAATTATTAATTAGGGTTTAAATCCTTCTGATAATAATTTAATAAGTTAATAGTAAAGGAAAATTAATTTTAATGGTTTCCTTATTTACTTTCTGGTTTTTATTTGTTTTATACCTTCTTCCTAATTATTGAATTTTAACTGAATTTAGAATTAAAATTAAAGGCTTTAAATAACAAGTATTAAACAATTAAATTTTTATTAAAAATAAAATTTCATATTATATATTTATTGGATAGATTTTTCTTTTCTAAGAATTTTGATATCTTATTTGTATTTTTCCGAGTTAATATGAATTTTATATAAATTCTCAAAGTTGCAGTAATAATTGAATTGAAATAAAATGAAAAGATCTGCTAAACGCACTCAGGCTACTGCTACACAGGGTCACTGACAGGTGGGCCTATGGTCCACGTCAGCTGCCACATAGGCTTGACTGGGTCAAAATTGAATTCATGTCCAGGGGTTGCCGGCCGGCGGCCAGACGGCGATGATCACCGGCGATTTCGGGCGCGTGAGATCAGGGGATTACTCGCATTCAATTCGGGGTGGTGTGGTGAACGTTTTGAGGGTGGCGCCGCCCACTATCTGTCGCCGGAGCCTGCTCGCCGGCGTGGTCGAGCGGCGGTGCTCACAGACGTGCGACGCAACTACGATAGAAGGCGCGCGCGAAGGAGCTACGGGGTGCTCGCGAGCGAGGAGCTCACCGTGATTACGCAGGAGGCATCGGCGAGGTCGGAGACGGTCCCAATCACCGGAATTGATGGCTACCGGCGTCGGAGAAGGTGAGCATGACGCGGACTCTCTGATGGTCTGTGGCTCGATTCCTCGCGCGGTTTGGGCATGTCGAGGATGGCGATGACGATGGCGTCCACGGCGGGGCCTAGGGCTTTCCCAATCGGCGGCGAGAGGTGGCGGTCCGGGAGCTAGGGTTTCCAAAATTGGGACGATTGAGACGAAGAGAGGAGAATGGAAGGGCTTCTGCGCCTTTTATACGGCTTCGGCGTGTGCTGGCGGTCAGCGTCGGCGGCGGCGACCGCGGGACGTGTCCCTTCCCGTCGCGGTGTCGACCTCCTGTGGCGCGGTGGAGAAGACGAAGACGATGTCCTTCGTCTCGTCTTTATCCACGACGAAACGGTAAGTGGATCGGTTCTGATGGTGGACTGGGCCGTGCTGATGGGCTCGTGCTGGGCTGCGGTGGCCCGTCAGGTAAGCCAGGTAGGCTCCCTTCTCTTTTCTATTTTCCTATTTTTTTCTGTTTTCTATTTCCTGTTTTCTATTTTGAATTCTGTTTTATTTCAAATCCGTTTTGCAGGATTTTAAATGTATGGATCCTTTTGGGAGTTTATAAAGATAATGATATAGCTTCATATAAGATCTTATAAATATTATATATGTTTAATTACACCCTTGTTTATTAAATGTTATTAGAGATTGGAAATGGGCATCTATATAGTCATAATTTTCAATATCAATTTAGGGTGGTCCAAACTATTTTCAAATAGGCCTTTTTAAGTACTTATTGATAGTTAGGTTTGTGTTACCTTGCAAGAAACAACTTTCAAGGCATAGCTCATTATTTAGTTTCTTATTTAAGAATATGATCTCATGACCTTATTTCATGTGATCATGGTTGTTAAGGATTTAGAAAATTGTTTAGGCTATCTTCCAGTATTAATCCCATCTTCTAAACCTTTTCTTTTAAAATGGTTAAGATGGATCTTATTCCTCTCATTAGACTTCTATTTATTTGGAAACAGTAGTTAGTTGCACCTAAATAGTATGGCTTGAAAAATAGTTTAAGTTGATATCTTGATTCATTTCAGGGTTGGCTAGACAATCCCCTTATTCCTATTTTAGCTTAGGCATGGTTTTAGGTTATACTTGTGATCCCCCAATTGATACACAATCTAGGGTTAAGACATAATTCTAGGTTGTAAATATGGGATGACACCATAGTGCATTGGCTAGGGTTTAATCTCCCCTAACCATGATAATATGGTTACTTGCTTAGTTGTTTCTGTTCTCCTTTAATTAACTATGATATTGAGAATTGGTTTTATCTTCTACTAATTGGCTTCTATTATTAACCTTAATTTATCATTTAAGTAACTACATTGGTTATAGTTCTTTTTATAGTTAACTTTGGTCATATAGATTTATGGTTTCTCACCATATAAAGCATAGAGTTTAACTCTAAAGGTTTTCTTGTGGTTCTTAATTGAAGAATAGTTGGAATGTAGATGTGGTATAATTGTACTTATGATCACTAAGTGATTCACCGAGTTAAGGTTGGGGTTTTAGCCTAGGTTTGCTTTCTAGTTACCTCCCTATGATTTCATGTGGTGAATGATATCTAGCTATCCTATTAGGGTTTAACTTATCCTCACGTATCTCAAGAGCATGATCATGGATTAGGCATGATCCACTTTTTCTTAATATCCTTACCTCAAGTTCTTTGGTTTTATGATCACCACTCAATCTTGGCTTCTAAGTTATCTCTCAAGAATTTAGGTTTCTCACTCCCAGGTTTAAGTATTGTCTTGATGAACTAAGGTATAGCACTTCTATTTTTCCAATAATGAAGTAAAATGAACACCATGAGGTTCATGGTAGGATTAAGGATTAGTTTAAGACATGGAAAAGATAAGTGAAGAATGGTTTCTCAATTATTGTTACTTGATTTCCAATTAATTGTAGGTTCATATGTTATGGCAGGGAATTCCATATTATGATCTTTTATAAGATCAAGCAATTGATCATTGAGTAAAGTGTTGTTGTGTTGATTATTAGTTCCATTTGATCTAACCCCTTAGATCAAATCATCTCTACCCAGAACAAGGGTTTAGTAAAGGTCACATTGAGGTTTATAGCGCTTGACTTGATGATCTACTTCAATTCCACCAAGGTCAAGTGAAACTTCAGTTACTATGACTGTTTTACTTTAAAGCGCGAAAATTCCCCAGATTTTCTATGCATGAATGCAATGCACACATCTGTTTCCTCTATATTTGTAACCCCAATACCTGGGATATTACATCGACCCTGCAAGATATTCGCAACTCCACACACTTGCGCACGTAGCCGCCGATCACGAAGCGGTAAGTTGCAACTGTCTAATTCCGGAACAACAGATCACACAAGATTTTCAGGAGTAAACACCAAATCGATGCAATATGGTGTAAAGATTCAATAGAGTTGCAAAGCAATCAACTATGAACTAGGCTTTATCTTAAACGTGGTCTCAAGCTATTATGGGGGCGTCCTGGGCACTTATATAGGGGTTCAGGACAACCTCAGGTCGAAAAGATACATAGAAAACTGACCTAGATCGGCATAGAAAACCGACCTAGATCGGGATCTGGTCGAGACAGACTCGGACACGGCCGGCTCAGGAGCCGGTCGACCGGGCCTGGGACCGAGTCAGGCCGGTTCAAACTGGGCCTGGCGCCGGGTAGTGGCCGGGGGCGGGTCGTGTCGTGCAGTAACCCGTCCGGTTTGCACGAGCATGGCTTCCGGTCGGCGCCGGGTGGTCCCGGCGTGGCGTCCGGTTGGACCAGCCTGGTGACAGGTGATGTCTACGGGTGCTTCTATTCTTGTAGACAGTGTTGGGCCTCCAAGAGCAGAGGTTTGTAGAACAGCAACAAGTTTCCCTTAAGTGGATCACCCAAGGTTTATCGATCTCAGGGAGGAAGAGGTCAAAGATATCCCTCTCATGCAACCACCGCAACCACAAAGCAAGAAGTCTCTTGTGTCCCCAACACACCTAATAGGTGCACTAGTTCGGCGAAAAGATAGTGAAATACAGGTGGTATAAATAAGTATGAGCAGGTGGCAACGGCACCGGAAAAGTGCTTTGCCCGGGACGGTAAACAAGCGGTAGTAACGCAGCAGTAGTAACGCGATAAAACGATGAAACAAGCAGCGATAGCGATATTTAGGAACAAGGCCTAGGGATTACACTTTCACTAGTGGACACTCTCAACATTGATCGCATAATAAATAACTCTTTCTCATATGTGCTACATACACTCTTTTGTTGGATGACAAACACCGGTCGTTGTGTAGGGCTACAAGAGCACCTCAATGCCGGAGTTAACAAGCTCCACAACATTCGATGTTCATATTTAAATAACCTTAGAGCATAATAGATCATTGCAAAATAAACCAAGAACTAACATAGCGCACACACTTGTCCACTTTACACTATGAAGGAGGAATAGATCACATCAATACTATCATAATGATAATTAACTCCACAATCTACAAGAGATCATGATCATAGCCTACGACAAGAACCACACGGTGCACACACTAGTCACCTTTACACCATGCAGGAGGAATAGACTACTTTAATAACATCACATGAGTAGCACACAACTAGTAGCGATACAAAGCTCATCATATGGATCTCAATCATGTAAAGCAGCTCATGAGATCATTGTATTGAAGTACATAGGAGAGAGATTAACCACATAGCTACCGGTACAGCCCCGAGCCTCGATGGAGAACTACTCCCTCCTCATGGGAGACAGGCAGCGTTGATGGAGATGGCGGTGGTGTCGATGGAGGAGCCTTCCGGGGCACTTCCCCGTCCGGCGGCGTGCCGGAACGGAGACTCTTGTCCCCCGGATCTTGGCTTCGCGATGGCGGCGGCTGCGGAAGGTTTCTCGTACCGTGGCTTTTTCGTGTCGAGGTTTTAGGTCGAGGGGATTTATATAGGCGAAGAGGCGGCGTCAGAAGGTCAACGGGGCGACGACACCATAGGGGGGCGTGGGCCACCCCCAGGCCGCGCCGGCCTATGGTCTGGTGGGCCTGTGCCCCTCTCCGGCGGCTCTCGGGTGTTCTGGATGCTTCGGGTAAAATAGGAACACTGGGCGTTGATTTCGTCCAATTCGAGAATATTTCGTTACTAGGATTTACGAAACCAAAAACAGCGAGAACAACAAGCGGCACTTCGGCATCTTGTTAATAGGTTAGTTCCAGAAAATGCACGAATATGAAATAAAGTGTGCCTAAAACATGTAGATATCATCAATAATGTGGCATAGAACATAAGAAATTATCGATACGTCGGAGACGTATCAGCATCCCCAAGCTTAGTTTCTGCTCGTCCCGGCGAGTAAACGATAACAAAGATAATTTCTGGAGTGACATGCCATCATAAACTTGATCATATTGTAAATATATGTAATGAATGCAGCGATCAAAACAATGGTAATGACATGAGTAAACAAGCTGAATCATAAAGCAAAGACTTTTCATGAATAGCACTTCAAGACAAGCATCAATAAGTCTTGCATAAGAGTTAACTCATAAAGCAATAAATTCATAGTAAAAGGCATTGAAGCAACACAATGGAAGATTAAGTTTCAGCGGTTGCTTTCAACTTGTAACATGTATATCTCATGGATAGTTGTCAATGCAAAGCAATATAACAAGTGCAATAAGCAAGTATGTAAGAATCAATGCACAGTTCCCACAAGTGTTTGCTTCTTGAGGTGGAGAGAGATAGGTGAACTGACTCAACATAAAAGTAAAAGAAAGGTCCTTCAAAGAGGAAAGCATCGATTGCTATATTTGTGCTAGAGCTTTGGTTTTGAAAACATAAAGAGAGCATAAAAGTAAAATTTTGAGAGGTGTTTGTTGTTGTCAACGAATGGTAGTGGGCACTCTAACTACCTCATCAACCGGACTTTCAAGAGCGGCTCCCATGAAGGACGTTATCTCTACCGAGCAAGGTAGATCATCCCTCTTCTCTTTTGTTTACACATGTACTTTAGTTTCATTATTTATGGATGACACTCCTCCCAACCTTTTGCTTACACAAGCCATGGCTAACCGAATCCTCGGGTGCCTTCCAACAATCACATACCATGAAGGAGTGTCTATTTGCAAAATTAAGTTGCTTACTGATGAATCGAGCAAAACATGTGAAGAGAATTATTAATGCAAGTTAATTAATCGAGGCTGGGAACCCCATTGCCGGCTCTTTTTGCAAAATTATTGGATAAGCGGATGAAGCCACTAGTCCATTGTGAAAGTCCGTCGAAGTAAATGACAAGATCGAAAGATAAAACACCACATACTTCCTCATGAGCTATAAAACATTGACACAAATTAGAGGTGATAAATTTTGAATTATTTAAAGGTAGCACTCAAGCAATTTACTTTGGAATGGCGGAGAAATACCATGTAGTAGGTAGGTATGGTGGACACAAATAGCATAGTGGTTGGCTCAAGGATTTTGGATGCATGAGAAGTATTCCCTCTCGATACAAGGCTTAGGCTAGCAAGGTTATTTGAAACAAACACAAGGATGAACCGGTGCAGCAGAACTCACATAAAAGACATATTGTAAACATTATTATAAGACTCTACACCGTCTTCCTTGTTGTTCAAACTCTTTACTAGAAATTATCTAGACCTTAGAGTGACCAATTATGCAAACCAAATTTTAGCAAGCTCTGTGTATTTCTTCATTAATGGGTGCAAAGTATATGATGCAAGAGCTTAAACATGAGCACAACAATTGCCAAGTATCAAATTATCCAAGACATTTTACCAATTACTACATGTAGCATTTTCCGTTTCCAACCATATAACAATTTAACGAAGAAGTTTCAACCTTCGCCATGAACATTAAAAGCTAAGAACACATGTGTTCATACGAACCAGCGGAGCGTGTCTCTCTCCCACACAAGCATTTATTCAAACAAAAACAAAAACAAAAACAAACCGACGCTCCAAGCAAAGCACATAAGATGTGGCCGAATAAAAATATAGTTTCAAGAGAAGGACCTGATAATTTGTCGATGAAGAAGGGGATGCCTTGGGCATCCCCAAGCTTAGATGCTTGAGTCTTCTTGAAATATGCAGGGGTGAACCACCGGGGCATCCCCAAGCTTAGAGCTTTCACTCTTCTTGATCATAGTATATCATCCTCCTCTCTTGACCCTTGAAAACTTCCTCCACACCAAACTCGAAACAACTCATTAGAGGGTTAGTGCACAATAAAAATTAACATGTTCAGAGGTGACACAATCATTCTTAACACTTCTGGACATTTCATAAAGCTACTGGACATTAATGAAACAAAGAAATTCATCCACCATAGCAAAAGAGGCAATGCGAAATAAAAGGCAGAATCTGTCAAAACAGAACAGTCCGTAAACATGGATTTTAAAATGGCACCAGACTTGCTCAAATGAAAATGCCCAAATTGAATGAAAGTTGCGTACATATCTGAGGATCACGCACGTAAATTGGCTTAATTTTCTGAGCTACCTACAGGGAGGCAGGTCGAAATTCGTGACAGCAAAGAAATGCTGAAACTGCGCAGTAATCCAAATCTAGTATGAACTTTACTATCAAAGACTTTACTTGGCACAACAAAACACAAAACTAAGATAAGGAGAGGTTGCTACAGTAGTAAAGAACTTCCAAGACACAAATATAAAACAAAGTACTGTAGCAAAATAACACATGGGTTATCTCCCAAGAAGTTCTTTCTTTATAGCCATTAAGATGGGCTCAGCAGTTTTTATGATGCACTCGAAAGAAATAGTAGTTGAAGCAAAAGAGAGCATCAAGAGGCAAATTCAAAACACATTTAAGCCTAACATGCTTCCTATGAAAAGGAATCTTGTAGATAAACAAGTTCATGAAGAGCAAAGTAACAAGCATAGGAAGATAAAACAAGTGTAGCTTCAAAAATTTCAGCACATAGAGAGGTATTTTAGTAACATGAAAATTTCTACAACCATATTTTCCTCTCTCATAATAACTTTCAGTAGAAACATGAGCAAACTCAACAATATAACTATCACATAAAGCATTCTTATCATGAGTCTCATGCATAAAATTATTACTCTCCACATAGGCATAATCAATTTTATTAGTTGTAGTGGGAGCAAATTCAACAAAGTAGCTATCATTATTATTCTCATCAAGTGTAGGAGGCATAGTATAATCACAACAAAATTTACTCTCCATAGTAGGTGGCACCAAAAGACCACTATCATTATAATCATCATAAATAGGAGGCAAAGTATCATCAAAGAAAATTTTCTCCTCAATGCTTGGGGGACTAAAAAGATCATGAAAACCAGCTTCCCCAAGCTTAGAACTTTCTATATCATTAGCAACAATGGTATTCAAAGTGTTCATACTAATATGTTCCATGGGTTTTTTAATTTTCGGATCAAACCATCCATGTCTTAAATCAGGAAATAGAATAAGAAGCTCATTGTCGTCCATTAGGCCAAACTAGTGTAAACAAGAAACAAAAAGATGCAATTGCAGGATCTAAAGGAAATAGCTTCAAGTACTTACAACGGCGAAAATAGCTTAGTAGCCGAGATCCGGAGTGTGAGTACCTTTTACCTTTCCTCCCCGGCAACGGCGCCGGAAAATAGCTTGATGTCTACGGGTGCTTCTATTCTTGTAGACAATGTTGGGCCTCCAAGAGCGAGAGGTTTGTAGAACAGCAAGCAAGTTTCCCTTAAGTGGATCACCCAAGGTTTATCGATCTCGGGGAGGAAGAGGTCAAAGATATCCCTCTCATGCAACCCCGCAACCACAAAGCAAGAAGTCTCTTGTGTCCCCAACACACCTAATAGGTGCACTAGTTCGGCGAAGAGATAGTGAAATACAGGTGGTATAAATAAGTATGAGCAGTGGCAACGGCACCGGAAAAGTGCTTTGCCCGAGACGATAAACAAGCGAGTAGTAACGCAGCAGTAGTAACGCAATGAAACAATAAACAAGCAGCGATAGCGATATTTAGGAACAAGGCCTAGGGATTACACTTTCACTAGTGGACACTCTCAACATTGATCGCATAATAAATAACTCTTTCTCATATGTGCTACATACACTCTTTTGTTGGACGACAAACACCGATCGTTGTGTAGGGCTACAAGAGCACCTCAATGCCGGAGTTAACAAGCTCCACAACATTCGATGTTCATATTTAAATAACCTTAGAGCATAATAGATCATTGCAAAATAAACCAAGAACTAACATAGCACACACACTGTCCACTTTACACTATGAAGGAGGAATTGATCACATCAATACTATCATAATGATAATTAACTCCACAATCTACAAGAGATCATGATCATAGCCTACGACAAGAACCACACGGTGCACACACTAGTCACCTTTACACCATGCAGGAGGAATAGACTACTTTAATAACATCACATGAGTAGCACACAACTAGTAGCGATACAAAGCTCATCATATGGATCTCAATCATGTAAAGCAGCTCATGAGATCATTGTATTGAAGTACATAGGAGAGAGATTAACCACATAGCTACCGGTACAGCCCCGAGCCTCGATGGAGAACTACTCCCTCCTCATGGGAGACAAGCAGCGTTGATGGAGATGGCGGTGGTGTCGATGGAGGAGCCTTCCGGGGGCACTTCCCCGTCCCGGCGGCGTGCCGGAACAGAGACTCCTGTCCCCCAGATCTTGGCTTCGCGATGGCGGCGGCTCTGGAAGGTTTCTCATACCGTGGCTTTTTCGTGTCGAGGTTTTAGGTCGAGGGGATTTATATAGGCGAAGAGGCGGCGTCAGAAGGTCAACAGGGCGACGACACCATAGGGGGGCGCGGGCCACCCCCAGGCCGCGTCGGCCTATGGTCTGGTGGGCCTGTGCCCCCTCTCTGGCGGCTCTCGGGTGTTCTGGATGCTTCCGGGTAAAATAGGAACCTGGGCGTTGATTTCGTCCAATTCCGAGAATATTTCGTTACTAGGATTTCTGAAACCAAAAACAGCAGAAAACAGGCAATCGGCACTTCGGCATCTTGTTAATAGGTTAGTTCCAGAAAATGCACGAATATGACATAAAGTGTGCCTAAAACATGTAGATATCATCAATAATGTGGCATGGAACATAAGAAATTATCGATACGTCGGAGACGTATCAACAGGGCGCGCCGGCATGGCGGCCGGTCTGACCGGGTCCTAGGCCGGCCTGGACTTCGTCATCTTCCCTCGCGCATGCCTCCCTCTCCTCCCTCGCGCTTCCATGTGATATCTTCATGTCCAGCTTCATGTCCAGCTCCATGTCCAGCTTCACGTCCAGCTGCTCCTCTTCTCCTCGTGCGATGCTTGCTCCCTCTTCATACCTGATCATACATAAGTAATAGGACTTAGGCAGTATAAAGATCTCATCGATCAAAGTATCACTTAGGAACAAGTTCACATGTTGTTTGAGTAGCTTCGCACGAGCTCTTGTCATAGGTCCAATCCTAACTTCATTGGACTTGAGTTTCACAGCAGCATCGTCTTCATGTTGCAATGACGGAGGTAGTAGTGTAGTAGGGATGTCCTCATCACAGAGCGGCCATTAAATCTGTATGCATCGATTGATGCAGAGGCTGGGAGTTACCCCCATTTTGAAAAGAAAAGGAGAGCAGTCATCGCAAATATGATAGCGTCACTTTTAATGTGTTCAAATTTTATGTTTGATAAATTGATATTTTTAAGGATACTTACACTCCACAGTAGGAAATTATGCAGTTCTATAGTCACTGTAAATTCAAAGCTAAATATACAACCCGATTGTGCGGGAAATATAATTTTATGTTTAATTTTTGGCTGAATTATTATTATGCCGTTCGGGAAAAAACATACCAATGAACATATATGTCCTGTGTACATCATAACAAATCATCGCGTAGAACTAAAGTTTACATCACGAGCAAGATGACTGTTTGTATGTGATATTGGATAAGTATGTATATATAAGGTTACATCGTAACCTCTATGCTAATGTAACAATTAGGTTCCACTTAGGCAATGGCAGGTGATGTTTGTTTCTTTGAATGGGACAAAACCAATTACCTTATATAATTTACGTGAAAAGAATTTATCATCGTTAGAAGGAAGCCAATGAACCGGTAAATGTTCTGATGTTACTTTGTAAAGATTTCCTCTCATTTATATATAACGATCTCATATCTATATAGGACACACTGGTTATTAATGTGACATTTCTGAATTAGCATAGTAGTCATGCGCCCACAAAAAAATTATTAAATATGTTACTTATACATGTGATAACACTATAAATTAGTTTTCGTGGTGGTTCTAAAAAAATGTTTTATATTGGTTGTTCTAAAGGAAAATGTGCATGTAATTTCCTTTCGTACATGAAATTACTTTCGTTAATGGTTCTAATAATATTTATTTGATATTGTTTATATTGGTATTTTATATATGTACTTGGTCATATTTTACAAAGTTTTGCTTTGAAAAAACATCTATGCAATGTATTGATAAACACCACGGTTTGGTCTACTTAGCTCTTAGTCGTGCATTGTGAGCTTGTCCATCTGACGGCTCTAGGGAGGGTAGGAAAGTGCCCCCATTGCACCCGATTAATTCCCGCATCAATCTGACCGGTCATTTGTAAGTGACATTAGATCAACACGTTAAATATTTCTCTATGCAAATTTTACAAGATGATGAAGAATACATAGACTGCTTACAACTTCAGATGGATGATATACGTATGAGAAGATTCAGAAGATCATATGTAAAAAATGTGAGATATATTAATATGTTTTTTTCTTCTGGAAATAGTAGTTCATACACTACCATCCACTACATCTTGCAAGTAAGCATTAGGACAGTCGTAAGTTATAGTCCAGAAATAGCGCTTCTGGCATTCTGTCACCCTCTCGTCAGTAATCCAGAAATAGGGCTTCTGGTTCATGTACGGGGTGAATTGTCCAAGTCGAGCCAAGTCATCATGAGCGCCAACAGTTTTTTTTTTTGTGAGCGCCAACATTTTTGTTATGGTCAGTAGGCCTAGTGGGGATAAATTCCTTATGGGCAGGTAATCGTTGTAAAAAAGAGCACCTCAAACCGTATGGGCTGGTACGGGAAGATGGCCCATTGTGCTTTATCAATCGGAAGGCTGATCACAGCCGTACTGATGGTCTTCCCTCATAGTCATAGTTCACCGGCTCCTCATCCATCTCTCATGCTCTTCAGATTCTGAAAAAGACTGATGATCTTCCCTCGCAAAGAAATAAAGAAAAAAATCATCCAATGCTCGTTCCGTTCACGGTCGGTGTGAATGGAGAGATAGGAAAGTAAGTAATGGAGGTTAAAAAACCGCTTGCCAGGTCTCTTATCAGTCACTTCACGTGTACTCAGTGGCGGGCCCAGAAATTTTTCAAAGCATGGGCGCGTGACAAGAAAATTAAAAAAATTCTTTGACAAATATAAGCATTTCATGAACCTTGCATGACATAGGGATGACGAGGCTAGTCGTGGCGTCGCCCGTGAGGCAAAAACTTAGGGTGCAGCTGGCTACGTGTGCAGTGGTGAGCTTCTTCTTCGTCTCAAGTGGCCAACATGGTTAGAGTTGAGGTTGCTCTTGTGGGGGGCTCACCAATGGAGAAGGTTTGGAGGGAGGGGTGTGGGTGATAAACTATCGAAAGTGCGCAGGGTTGGGAGGCGAGGCGGCATGGCAGCTGCCAACCACAGGGTGGGGGTGGGGGGAGGCGTGTCCATGCGGTCAGGTCAACGGTTGCGGGCGAGTCTAGCTACCGGCGAGGTGGGAAACATGGGAAGATATGGTGGTAGCTGCGGTTTTCTTCACCCAATGATGTGAGGCATTGTGGGGCCGGCCCATGTAGATTCCCCCTTGAGGTGGGAAGAGCTCGGGCGATTCCCACGTGACCAATTCGACCCAATAGAGGTAGTTGCCCCGCCTCTCACATACCACGGGTAATGGCGATGGAGATAGCCGGAGGCTGGACAGCTGAAAGTTCTCTTGTCTAAAATTCTCTTGGCTTTTGCCTCCGCAAAAGAGTGGCTTGGATTGCAAATTTAAATAATAGCGTCCCAAAATTTTCATATTAGGACATTTTTAGCATATCGGGTTTGGCTAGGTTCTAGGCCTCAAATCGTGTAGTAGCTTGTACTTTTTCCATCCATAAAAGGATGTTTAATTTTATCTAGATTTACATATATCTACATGGTAAAACACATCTATATACATGTATATTTTAATAAAGTTAAGAAATCATTTTATGAAGGAAAACGTATTTTATTTATTCCATTGACCCACTTCAGCATATTTGCTAGACTTGACGTATTCTCCGGAGCGGTGAGTAGAACTATAGAAGCATCCAATTCTGAAATCTGAATTTCTTTTTGAACCAAGATAGGCCTCGAATGGCCTAGCAGATGTTGCATTCATTAAGCTCGGTGGATGTACATCTTACAAGGAGGACCTTAAAGAAAATGGAAAATGAAACTTCGTCCTCAAATTTTGTACTACAAACTCTACACAATGATACATCCCAAACATATCTATAATTTTTGATGCTCTCTGCTTGTTTTGTTACAATTCTTATATGTTTTATGTGCACTTTTTCACACTTTTTAGCATTTTCTGGGACTAACCTATTAACGCAGTGCCGCAGTGCCAGTTCCTGTTTTCTGTTGTTTTTGTGTTTCAGAAAAGTTGTACATGAAAGTTTCTCGGAATTGGACGAAACAAAAGCCCAGAGTCTTATTTTTCCGGGACGAAGACGGAGCCAGAAGGACACGCGCAGGAGAGCTGCCACGTGGCAGTACATAGGGCAGGCGCGGCCCCACCCTTGGCCGCGCCTGGCCCGTGTACTGGCGCCTCGTCGCCTCGTTTGCCCCGCCCTTCCGCCTATTTATTCCTCGTATCAAGAAAATCCCAGGGAGCAGAGCCTCCATCCACGAAAAGTTCCGACGCCGCCGTCAACTGAAACCCTAGTTCGGGAGGGTTCTGCAGTCCATCCCGGCACACTGCCGGAGAGGGAAATCACCACCGGAGGCCTCTACATCGCCATGTCTTCATCCTAGGTGATGCGTGAGTAGTCCTCCACGGGACCATGGGTCCATAGCAGTAGCTAGATGGTTGTCTGATGGCGTGTAACTCACACGTTCGTTGGGAACCCCAAGAGGAAGGTATGATGCGCACAGCAGCAAGTTTTCCCTCAGAAAGAAACCAAGGTTTATCGAACAAGGAGGAGCCAAGAAGCACGTTGAAGGTTGGTGGCGGCGGGATGTAGTGCGGCGCAACACCAGGGATTCCGGTGCCAACGTGGAACCTGCACAACACAACCAAAGTACTTTGCCCCAACGAAACAGTGAGGTTGTCAATCTCACCGGCTTGCTGTAACAAAGGATTAGATGTATAGTGTGGATGATGATTGTTTGCAAAGAACAGTAAAGAACAAGTATTGCAGCAGATTTGTATTTCAGTATAAAAGAATGGACCGGGATCCACAGTTCACTAGAGGTGTCTCTCCCATAAGATAGCATGTTGGGTGAACAAATTACAGTCGGGCAATTGACAAATAGAGAGGGCATAACAATGCACATACATGATATGATGAATATTGTGAGATTTAATTGGGCATTACGACAAAGTACATAGACCGCTATCCAGCATGCATCTATGCCTAAAAAGTCCACCTTCAGGTTATCATCCGAACTCCTTCCAGTATTAAGTTGCAAAACAACAGACAATTGCATTAAGTATGGTGCGTAATGTAATCAATAACTACATCCTCGGACATAGCATCAATGTTTTATCCCTAGTGGCAACAGTACATCCATAACCTTAGAGGTTTCTGTCACTCCCCCAGATTCACGGAGACATGAACCCACTATCGAGCATAAATACTCCCTCTTGGAGTTAAGAGCAAAAACTTGACCAGAGCCTCTACTAATAACGGAGAGCATGCAAGATCATAAACAACACATAGGTAATAGATTGATAATCAACATAACATAGTATTCTCTATCCATCGGATCCCGACAAACACAACATATAGAATTACGAGATAGATGATCTTGATCATGTTAGGCAGCTCACAAGATCCGACAATGAAGCACATGAGGAGAAGACAACCATCTAGCTACTGCTATGGACCCATAGTCCAGGGGTGAACTACTCACTCATCACTCCGGAGGCGACCATGGCGGTGAAGAGTCCTCCGGGAGATGAATCCCCTCTCCGGCAGGGGTGCCGGAGGTGATCTCCAGAATCCCCCGAGATGGGATTGGCGGCGGCGTCACAGTAAGGTTTTCCGTATCGTGGCTCTCGGTACTGGGGGTTTCGCGACGAAGACCTTATGTAGGCGGAAGGGCAGGTCAGGGGGCCACACGAGGGCCCCACACAACAGGCCGGCGCGGCCCAGGCCCAGGCCGCGCCGCCCTAGTGTGTGGCCGCCTCGTGGCCCCACTTCGTCTCTCCTTCGGACTTCTGGAAGCTTCGTGGAAAAATAGGCCCCGGGCGTTGATTTCGTCCAATTCCGAGAATATTTCTTTACTAGGATTTCTGAAACCAAAAACAGCGAGAAAACGAGCAAGCGGCTCTTCGGCATCTCGTTAATAGGTTAGTGCCGGAAAATGCATAAATACGACATATAATGTGTATAAAACATGTAGATATCATCAATAATGCGACATGGAACATAAGAAATTATCGATACGTCGGAGACGTATCAGCATCCCCAAGCTTAGTTCCTGCTCGTCCCGAGCAGGTAAACGATAACAAAGATAATTTCTGGAGTGACATGCCATCATAACCTTGATCATACTATTGTAAACATATGTAATGAATGCAGCGATCAAAACAATGGTAATGACATGAGTAAACAAGTGAATCATAAAGCAAAGACTTTTCATGAATAGTACTTAAAGACAAGTATCAATAAGTCTTGCATAAGAGTTAACTCATAAAGCAATAAATCAAAGTAAAGGTATTGAAGCAACACAAAGGAAGATTAAGTTTCAGCGGTTGCTTTCAACTTGTAACATGTATATGTCATGGATAATTGTCAACATAGAGTAATATAACAAGTGCAATATGCAAGTATGTAGAAATCAATGCACAGTTCACACAAGTGTTTGCTTCTTGAGGTGGAGAGAAATAGGTGAACTGACTCAACATAAAAGTAAAAGAAAGGTCCTTCAAAGAGGAAAAGCATCGATTGCTATATTTGTGCTAGAGCTTTTATTTTGAAAACAAGAAACAATTTTGTCAACGGTAGTAATAAAGCACATGTATTATGTAAATTATATCTTACAAGTTGCAAGCCTCATGCATAGTGATGTGATCTAGGGTTCCCGATCTTTCGATGAGAGTGGATAACTATGATTTTTGGAGGACTCGACACTCACGATCCGGCTACCAACCGTACAGGGAGAACCGTACACGACTGATATCCACGGTAATCGCTGAACCAACTCCACGATGTTATCGACCTTGCCAACGGCGAGATCAACCTGTCCACGAAGGACTTTTCCTGCATGCAAATCAAGAACAAGCAAGAAAATAATAGCGTAAGCAATCTCAAAATTGCGAATATGCTAGATTGAAATAATAGTCTCAAAGACGAAAGTTTGGGGTCCTGATATAATGTCTGACGGTCGCACTAGCCGCTACGAGCGCTGACAAATAAAAGTAGCAAAGCTAAACTTTATCTAAACAAAACCCAATCTAAACCCTAGCTGAAGACTAGTATTTATTGGCGGCCGAACTAAGGGTGCGCCGCCTTGATGTTTCTTCGCTTCCAGGCTCCTCGCGCGACGGTACTTCAGCAGACCTGGGCCTCGTGCATTTATGCATGTATATTGATCGTGGGTGTGCAATATAGCCTGGCCCACTTCCTTTATATACGTTGCTTCACTTGGCCAAGCAAATACACAACATGTAAATACACTTTGACCGGCTGGCCCAACTCCTTGGCGCACGAAAGACTGATTGAAGCTGGTGCACCATGCAAGAATCAACATCATTGAGATGACTGGTTGTATGATAATTCCACGAGTGACGATACTTGATGCAGAGAGTAGACGCAGTATGTCGATGTTCTCAGCCACTGAAGAGGAAAAAAAATCCAGTATCAGCACTCCGCAACCGTAACAGCAAAGGCAAGTCCCAAACAGCAACAGATTTAGTTGAGACACAAAGAGCTAGCAGCCGGCCTGTTTGGAATATCCTTTCTTTTTTTTTACCAATTGTTTTTTTTTTCGTGTTTTTTTTTTCTCTCTTTTTTTTTTTTTTTTTTTTTTTTTTAACCCAAGCCGGCCCCTATGTAGCAAGCAGAATTCACACGAGAGCGAATGGCAAAAGAATAATCTGCTGGAACTTAAGGCACGATAGCTGATTCAGTAGGAAGCGTCGTATATGTTGTGCTGATGCACAAGATTGATCAAGAAAAAAGAGCCTTGCAGTGACGCGCGTGTGGAAAACAGTGGCAAACGGTGGCCGCGATTTGCTTTTGAGCGGCTGGACTAGAATTACAGTAACCAGAGACACAGCGGATTAGAAAATAACAGATGGAGATCTAATAGTTTTCTTGACTATTTCGAGATTAACAGCTAACTGGCGGCGCAGATTATTTTGGTGGACAAAAGGAGATCGATCTAGTAGATTGTTGTACTCCAAACTAATCTAAACCAGCACTAATTCTAGGATGAATGCAACCAAAAATTCAACGATGCAAGTACTAGATGCAAAAATTGCTGCGGCTGGCAAAAAGGGATGAACTAATCTATATATTTTTTTTTTTGGATTTTGGGTGGACTGCAGGGGATGAAAAAAAAAAAAACTATCAAAAACTGGAAATCTCTCACCGATCAACTGTAGCTCTGATACCACTTGATGTGATCTAGGGTTCCCGATCTTTCGATGAGAGTGGATAACTATGATTTTTGGAGGACTCGACACTCACGATCCGGCTACCAACCGTACAGGGAGAACCGTACACGACTGATATCCACGGTAATCGCTGAACCAACTCCACGATGTTATCGACCTTGCCAACGGCGAGATCAACCTGTCCACGAAGGACTTTTCCTGCATGCAAATCAAGAACAAGCAAGAAAATAATAGCGTAAGCAATCTCAAAATTGCGAATATGCTAGATTGAAATAATAGTCTCAAAGACGAAAGTTTGGGGTCCTGATATAATGTCCGACGGTCGCACTAGCCGCTACGAGCGCTGACAAATAAAAGTAGCAAAGCTAAACTTTATCTAAACAAAACCCAATCTAAACCCTAGCTGAAGACTAGTATTTATTGGCGGCCGAACTAAGGGTGCGCCGCCTTGATGTTTCTTCGCTTCCGGGCTCCTCGCGCGACGGTACTTCAGCAGACCTGGGCCTCGTGCATTTATGCATGTATATTGATCGTGGGTGTGCAATATAGCCTGGCCCACTTCCTTTATATACGTTGCTTCACTTGGCCAAGCAAATACACAACATGTAAATACACTTTGACCGGCTGGCCCAACTCCTTGGCGCACGAAAGACTGATTGAAGCTGGTGCACCATGCAAGAATCAACATCATTGAGATGACTGGTTGTATGATAATTCCACGAGTGACGATACTTGATGCAGAGAGTAGACGCAGTATGTCGATGTTCTCATCACATAGTATAGTAATAGTGCCCGCACCTTGTCCTAATTAGCTTGGACTACCGGATCATCGCAATACACATGTTTTAACCAAGTGTCACAAAGGGGTACCTCCATGCCGCCTGTACAAAGGTCTAAGGAGAAAGCTCGCATTTTGGATTTCTCGCTTTTGATTATTCTCAACTTAGACATCCATACCGGGACAACATGGACAACAGATAATGGACTCCTCTTTAATGCATAAGCATGTAGCAACAATTAGTGTTCTCATATGAGATTGAGGATATATGTACAAAACTGAAACTTCCACCATGATTCATGGCTTTAGTTAGCGGCCCAATGTTCTTCTCTAACAATATGCATGCTCTAACCATTAAAGTGGTAGATCTCTCTTACTTCAGACAAGACGGACATGCATAGCAACTCACATGATATTCAACAAAGAGTAGTTGATGGCGTCCCCATAAACATGGTTATCGCACAACAAGCAACTTAATAAGAGATAAAGTGCATAAGTACATATTCAATACCACAATAGTTTTTAAGCTATTTGTCCCATGAGCTATATATTGCAAAGGTGAAGAATGGAAATTTTAAAGGTAGCACTCAAGCAATTTACTTTGGAATGGCGGAGAAATACCATGTAGTAGGTAGATATGGTGGACACAAATGGCATAGTGGTTGGCTCAAGAATTTTGGATGCATGAGAAGTATTCCCTCTCGATACAAGGTTTAGGCTAGCAAGGTTTATTTGAAACAAACACAAGGATGAACCGGTGCAGCAAAACTCACATAAAAGACATATTGTAAACATTATAAGACTCTACACCGTCTTCCTTGTTGTTCAAAACTCAATACTAGAAATTATCTAGACTTTAGAGAGACCAAATATGCAAACCAAAGTTAGCAAGCTCTAGGTGTTTTTTCATTAATGGGTGCAAAGTATATGATGCAAGAGCTTAAACATGAGCACAACAATTGCCAAGTATCAAATTATTCAAGACATTTTAGAATTACTACATGTAGCATTTCCCAATTCCAACCATATAACAATTTAACGAAGAAGATTCAACCTTCGCCATGAATACTATGAGTAAAGCCTAAGGACATATTTGTCCATATGCAACAGCGGAGCGTGTCTCTCTCCCACACAATTGAATGCTAGGATCCATTTTATTCAAACAAAACAAAAAACAAAAACAAACCGACGCTCCAAGCAAAGCACATAAGATGTGACGGAATAAAAATATAGTTTCGGGGGAGGAACCCGATAATGTTGTCGATGAAGAAGGGGATGCCTTGGGCATCCCCAATCTTAGACGCTTGAGTCTTCTTAAAATATGCAGGGGTGAACCACCGGGGCATCCCCAAGCTTAGAGCTTTCACTCTCCTTGATCATATTGCATCATTTCCCTCTCTTGATCCTTGAAAACTTCCTCCACACCAAACTCGAAACAACTCATTAGAGTGTTAGTGTACAATAAAAATTAACATGTTCAGAGGTGACACAATCATTCTTAACACTTCTGGACATTGTATAAAGCTACTGGACATTAATGGATCAAAGAAATTCATCCAACATAGCAAAAGAGGCAATGCGAAATAAAAGGCAGAATCTGTCAAAACAGAACGGTCCGTAAAGATGGATTTTATTGAGGCACCAGACTTGCTCAAATGAAAATGCCCAAATTGAATGAAAGTTGCGTACATATCTGAGGATCACGCACGTAAATTGGCTTAATTTTCTGAGCTACCTACAGAGGGGCAGGTTGAAATTCGTGACAGCAAAGAAATCTGTAACTGCGCAGTAATCCAAATCTAGTATGAACTTTACTATCAAAGACTTTACTTGGCACAACAAAACACAAAACTAAGATAAGGAGAGGTTGCTACAGTAGTAAACAACTTCCAAGACTCAAATATAAAACAAAAATACTGTAGTAAAAACATGGGTTGTCTCCCATAAGCGCTTTTCTTTAACGCCTTTCAGCTAGGCGCAGAAAGTGTATATCAAGTATTATTGAGAGATGAAGCATCAACATCATAAGTTGTTATAATAATAGAATCAAAAGGTAACTTCATTCTCTTTCTAGGAAAGTGTTCCATACCTTTCTTGAGAGGAAATTGATATTTAATATTACCTTCCTTCATATCAATGATAGCTCCAACAGTTCGAAGAAAAGGTCTTCCCAAAATAATGGGACAAGATGCATTGCATTCAATATCCAAAACAACAAAATCAACGGGGACAAGGTTATTGTTAACGGTAATGCGAACATTATCAACTCTCCCCAAAGGTTTCTTTATAGCATTATCAACAAGATTAACATCCAAATAACAATTTTTCAATGGTGGCAAGTCAAGCATATTATAAATCTTCTTAGGCATAACGGAAATTGACCTTCATCTTAATGATGGGCTCCCAACCATCCTCTAGCTTTCTAGGAATAGAAGTTTCAAGTTTTAGTTTCTCTTCTCTAGCTTTTATGAGAGCATTTGTAATATGTTTTGTGAAAGCCAAGTTTACATCACTAGCATTGGGACTCTTAGCAAGTTTTTGTAAGAACTTTATAACTTCAGAGATGTGGCAATCATCAAAATCTAAACCATTACAATCTAAAGCAATGGGATCATCATCCCCAATGTTGGAAAAAATTTCAGCAGTTTTATCACAGGTAGTTTTAGCAGTTTTAGCAGTTTTAGGCAATTTTGCACGCTTTGCACTAGGAGTAGTAACATCGCCAACACCAATTATTTTACCATTAATAGTAGGAGGTGCAGCAACATGTGGAGCATTAGCATTGCTAGTGGTGGTAATAGTCCAAACTTTAGCTACATTATTCTCTTTAGCTAGTTTTTCATTTTCTTCTCTTTCCCACCTAGCATGCAATTCGGCCATCAATCTTATATTCTCATTAATTCTAACTTGGATGGCATTTGTTGTAGTAACAATTTTATTTTCAATATCCTTATTAGCCATAACCTTCGATTTCAAAAGATCAACATCAGAGGCAAGACTATCAACCTTAGAAGCGAGAATATCAATTTTATTGAGCTTTTCCTCAACAGATTTGTTAAAAGCAGTTTGTGTACTAATAAATTCTTTAAGCATAGCTTCAAGTCCAGGGGGTGTATTCCTATTATTGTTGTAAGAATTCCCATAAGAATTAGCATAACCATTACCATTATTATAAGGATATGGCCTATAGTTATTACTAGAATTGTTCAGATAAGCATTGTTGTTAAAATTATTATTTTTAATGAAGTTTACATCAACATGTTCTTCTTGGACAACCAATGAAGCTAACGGAACATTATTAGGATCAACTTTAGTCCTATCATTCACAAGCATAGACATAATAGCATCAATCTTATCATTCAAGGAAGAGGATTCTTCGACAGAATTTACCTTCTTACCTTGTGGAGCTCTTTCCGTGTGCCATTCAGAGTAATTAATCATCATATTATCAAGGATCTTTGTTGCTTCACCAAGAGTGATGGACATAAAGGTACCTCCAGCAGCTGAATCCAATAGGTTCCACGAAGAAAAGTTCGATCCTGCATAAAAGGTTTGGATGATCATCCAAGTAGTCGATCCATGGGTTGGGCAATTTTTAACCAAAGATTTCATTCTTTCCCAAGCTTGAGCAACATGTTCATTATCTAATTGTTTAAAATTCATTATGCTACTTCTCAAAGATATAATTTTAGCAGGGGGATAATATCTACCAATAAAAGCATCCTTGCATTTAGTCCATGAATCAATACTATTCTTAGGCAGAGATAGCAACCAATCTTTAGCTCTTCCTCTTAATGAGAAAGGAAACAATTTTAATTTTATAATGTCACCATCTACATCTTTATACTTTTGCATTTCACACAATTCAACAAAATTATTGAGATGGGCAGCAGCATCATCAGAACTAACACCAGAAAATTGCTCTCGCATAACAAGATTCAGTAAAGCAGGTTTTATTTCAAAGAATTCTGCTGTAGTAGCAGGTGGAGCAATAGGTGTGCATAAGAAATCATTATTATTTGTGGTTGTGAAGTCACACAACTTAGTATTCTCAGGAGTGGCCATTTTAACAGTAGTAAATAAAGAAAACTAGATAAAATAAATGCAAGTAACTATTTTTTTTTGTGTTTTTGATATAGAGTGCAAGACAGTAAATAAAAGTAAAACTAGCAACTAATTTTTTTGTGTTTTGATATAATGCAGCAAACAAAGTAGTAAATAAAATAAAGCAAGACAAAAACAAAGTAAAGAGATTGGATTGTGGAGACTCCCCTTGCAGCGTGTCTTGATCTCCCCGGCAACGGCGCCGTAAAAATATGCTTGATGGCGTGTAACTCACACGTTCGTTGGGAACCCCAAGAGGAAGGTATGATGCGCACAGCAGCAAGTTTTCCTCAGAAAGAAACCAAGGTTTATCGAACCAGGAGGAGCCAAGAAGCACGTTGAAGGTTGATGGCGGCGGGATGTAGTGCGGCGCAACACCGGGATTCCTGTGCCAACGTGGAACCTGCACAACACAACCAAAGTACTTTGCCCCAACGAAACAGTGAGGTTGTCAATCTCACCGGCTTGCTGTAACAAAGGATTAGATGTATAGTGTGGATGATGATTGTTTTTAAAATAACAGTAAAGAACAAGTATTGCAGCAGATTTGTATTTCAGTATAAAAGAATGGACCGGGGTCCACAGTTCACTAGAGCTGTCTCTCCCATAAGATAGCATGTTGGGTGAACAAATTACAGTCGAGCAATTGACAAATAGAGAGGGCATAACAATGCACATACATGATATGATGAATATTGTGAGATTTAATTGGGCATTACGACAAAGTACATAGACCGCTATCCAGCATGCATCTATAACCTTAGAGGTTTCTGTCACTCCCCGCATTCACGGAGACATGAACCCACTATCGAGCATAAATACTCCCTCTTGGAGTTAAGAGCAAAAACTTGGCCAGAGCCTCTACTAATAACGGAGAGCATGCAAGATCATAAACAACACATAGGTAATAGATTGATAATCAACATAACATAGTATTCTCTATCCATCGGATCCCGACAAACACAACATATAGAATTATAGATAGATGATCTTGATCATGTTAGGCAGCTCACAAGATCCGACAATGAAGCACATGAGGAGAAGACAACCATCTAGCTACTGCTATGGACCCATAGTCCAGGGGTGAACTACTCACTCATCACTCCGGAGGCGACCATGGCGGTGAAGAGTCCTCCGGGAGATGAATCCCCTCTCCGGCAGGGAGCCGGAGGTGATCTCCAGAATCCCCCGAGATGGGATTGGCGGCGGCGGCGTCACAGTAAGGTTTTCCGTATCGTGGCTCTCGGTACTGGGGGTTTCGCGACGAAGACCTTATGTAGGCGGAAGGGCAGGTCAGGGGGCCACACGAGGGCCCCACACAATAGGCCGGCGCGGCCTAGGCCCAAGCCGCGCTGCCCTAGTGTGTGGCCGCCTCGTGGCCCCACTTCGTCTCTCCTTCGGACTTCTGGAAGCTTCGTGGAAAAATAGGCCCCTGGGCGTTGATTTCGTCCAATTCCGAGAATATTTCTTTACTAGGATTTCTGAAACCAAAAACAGCAGAAAACAGCAACTGGCTCTTCGGCATCTCGTTAATAGGTTAGTGCCGGAAAATGCATAAATACGACATATAATGTGTATAAAACATGTAGATATCATCAATAATGTGGCATGGAACATAAGAAATTATCGATACGTCGGAGACGTATCATTGTCCTCTCCTTGTTGTGCTTCATGTATAGATCTTGTGAGCTGCCTAACATGATCAAGATCATCTATTTGTAATTGCTACATGTTGGTTTGATGTAGATCCGATTTATAGAGAGATTGCTTTGGTTGAGATTATGTATTATGTTATTATGATCTTGCATGCTCTCTGTTTCTAGTAGATGCTCTAGCCAAGTAAATGCTAGCGACTCCAAGAGGGAGTATTTATGCTCAATAGTGGGTTCATGCCTCTATTTAACCATGGGAAGTAACCTTGTTCTCTACGGTTGTAGATGTGTTGTTGCTACTAGGGAGAAAACAACGGTGTTCTATTCAAGGGTAGTTTCATCGTTTACTTTACACACATTGTTTAAAGCGATAGTCCGTTGCTTGCAACTTAATACTGGAGGGTGTCGCGGATGCAATCCTGAAGGTGGATTATTAGTCACAGATGCAGTTGGATTACAGTCTATGTATATTGTTGTACTGCCCGCATACTTTCATAGCATGTATTCTGCATCAACCATTAGCGTAGAATCTCTGTTTGTCAATTGCCCATCTGTAATTTGTTTACCCAGCATATTTATTTTATTGGGGAGGCGCCTCTACTGAACTGTGGACCACGGTCCTTCTTCTTTTGATTGCAATATTCTACATCATTTTCCTGTTCAGTTCTCTGCAAACAATTCTTTTTCCACACGGTTCGTTTAATCCTTTGTATTTAGCAAAACCAGTGAGCTTGATAATCTCACTGAAAGTTGGGGACAAAGTAGTTGGTTGTTTGTGTGCAGGTCTCCACGTTGCTGCTGCCGCCGGCAGTGCGCCCTGCCACGAGTTGGTTCGTAACACCTCGGGAGAGAACGTTTTTCTCATATTGGTCGATAAACCTTGGTTTCTTACTGAGGGAAAACTTTCTGCTGTGCTCATCATACCTTCGTCTTGGGGTTCGACTCAACGTTGCGCATAAATTCTCCTTCATCAACTCCGCGCTCAGCAAAGACTTTTTCTGACGTTGTTGTCGGGGAGAAAAGCATATCTTCTGCGAGGGGAGGCTCTCACTCTCAACTCTTTTACTTTGTTATTGTTTTGCTTCCATATTTTATTTTTATCTTGTTTGTATTTTATATCAAAAATCCAAAAAAAATAGTATTGCTTTTATTTCTGTTGCTTGCATTATTTTTATTAAATGGCTACTCCTGAGAATACTAAGTTGTGTGATTTTACTAGCACCAACAACAATGATTTTATTTGCACACCCATTGCTCCACCTGCTCCTGAAGCAGCTTTTTATGAGATTAAGCCTGCCTTGTTGAACCTTGGTATGAAAGAGCAATTTTCTGGTGTTAGTACTGATGATGCTGCTTCTCACCTCAACAATTTTGTTGAGCTATGTGAGATGCAAAAATATAAGGATGTAGATGGTGATATTATTTAGTTGAAATTGTTTCCTTTCTCATTGAGAGGTAGAGCTAAGGAGTAGCTGCTATCTTTGCCTAGAAATAGTATTGATGTTTGGGTTAAATGCAAAGATGCTTTTATTGGAAAATATTATCCTCTTGCTAAAATTATATCTTTGAGAAGTGATATTATGAAGTTTAGACAATTTGATACTGAGCATGTTGCTCAAGCTTGGGAAAGAATGAAATCTTTGGTTAAAAATTGTCCCACTTATGGACTGACTACTTGGTGATTATTCAAACCTTCTATGCAGGACTAAATCTTTCTTCAAGGAACTTATTGGATTCAGCTGCTGGAGGCACTATTATGTCTATGACCCTTGGGGCGGCTACAAAACTTCTGGATAATATGATGGTAAATTATTCGGAGTGGCATACCGAGATAGCTCCACAAGGTAAAAAGGTAAATTTTGTTGAGGAAACTTCTACTTTGAGTGATAAGATTGATGCTATTATGTCTATGCTTGCAAATAATAATGCTCCTATGGATCCAAACAATGTTCCTTTGACCTCTTTGGTTGCTCAAGAAGAAAATGTAGATGTGAATTTTATTAAGAGCAATAATTTTAATAATAATGCCTATAGGAATAATTTTGGTAGTAATAATTATAGGCCATATCCTCCCAACAATAGAAGTGGTTTTAGTAACTCTTATGGTAATTCTTATAATAGCAATAGGAGTGCTCCCTCTGAACTTGAGGGTATGCTCAAAGATTTTAGGGATTTCTATTTTCGTGCCCCTGGTTCGTTAGTTGTACTCAGTTTTCCCCATCCTCTTAACTTTTCCTCAGTTTTCCCCTCCCTCTAGTTTGAAACCCCTTGCAGAGGCTCGGACAGGAGGGTTGCCGTCTGGTCGGAGGCCTTCCGTTACGGTGACGGCTAGGGAGCCGCGGTGGTTTTGACTTGACCGTTGCTTTCGAAATGTGTTGACTATTGACTCGGAAGAGCTGACCCAAAGCTTTCCCCTCCGTCCGAGACTGGAGGAGCTCACACACCGCCCCTCCGCCGCCACGCCATCCTGCCCACCTACCTTATGGCGTCGTCCGCCGCCGAGCCGGCCCCGCCCCACCACCACCCCCAGTGCTCCGCCTCCACCAGATCTGGATCTACCCCTGTCCTCTTTGTAATTCCGTCTGGTGTGCCGACTATTCCCGCCAGCCGTGGAGAAGATTGGGAATCGGAGGGATCTAACGCATGGATTCCATCTGGGTAAGCATCGTCTCGCCTATCCCATGTGAATTAACGGTAGGCGGTTTTTGAGCGCCAATCGTTGTTGCTCAACTAACCGCGTTTCTTTTCGAATAGGATGGATCCAGCGCTGGCTTTTCGGCTGGTGGTTAGGCTGGATTCTAGCTTTACGCGTGATTCTAAACGCTGTAAGACGGGGTTTTACTTCCCTGCGGTGGTTGCAACCACCATCTCGTTAACGGATTTCAAAGCTAACATCTACGATAACTACACCTGGAGCTCTCTCGATGCAGTTCATTTCGAATATTTCAACAGCCCGGAGGGAAGATTTGTTCCACTAATTTCCGAAGACGATCTGGGAATTCTTTTTGCTTTGAATGCTTCTTGCCGGTTCGGTAAAATTCGTATCCATGTGGACAGGGGCCAGGCATCATCTGGTGCTCGGGGCATCATCGAGTGGTCGGGCATCATGTCTCTCTACCGTCGCTGCCTCTCGCTAATAGTGTGCGCCGTGGCGCTCCTTGTAGGTCCACAGACAGCACCATCCGTCCCCGAGTGCTAGTGGTAGCCGATCGTTCGTACGGTCGATGTGGAGGACGATGCGTACATTGAGGATCAGTCTCCTCAAGATGATGAGGATGAGTTGATGTTTCCCGAATTGGTAGATCGATGCGAGTAGCGTGCAATGGAGGATCAATACATGGAAGATATGGCTTTTGGTGCCAGATTTGATGACACTGATGATGAAGAGAAGAATGAGAATGATGACAGCCTCGTTTTAGCCGATTACGAAGGTGAAGACTTGCCAACAATTGAGTGGAACTGGGAGAATCCCCAGCTTGTAGAAGACACCGTGTTTCAAACGATGATGGACTGCCGTAATGCAATTACTACATATCACATTCTCACTAAGAAGAATTTTGAGGTTATTAAAAGTGAGCCAGGTAGGTTCACAATTAAATGCCCATACCTAAGGTGTAAGTTTAGGCTGCATGCATCCACAATGCGCGAAGCGGCTTGGTTCGTGTACTACGCCAACCAGTTGTGTATTTAGATCACGGTGTAAAATTTGTTATCTATTACTGACATCCCTTATCATTATGTTTCAGATAAAGAAGAATAAGGAGATCCATAGGTGTCCACCTCTTGGGGGAGAGCCAGAGCTGAAAACAAAGCTAGCGAAGACTAGGTGGTTGGCGGATGTAATCCTAGATTGGCTGAGAGAAAATCCTTCACTTGGTCCAACGAAGACTCGTAAAAAGGTGGTTGAGAAGTATAAAATGGAAGTACCTTACATGAGGATGTTCTATGCAAAGGAAATGGCTCTTGACAAGATCAATGGTCCATGGAATGAAAGCTTTCAGTTGCTTTACACTTTCAAAGCTGAAGTGGAGATGGCTAGTCCAGCCAGTGTTGTAGCGATAGACAAGCATACAGTTCCCTACAAATTGAAAAGCGGGAAGGTAATGCACAAGGAATGTTTTAGAAGGGCTTTTGTTTGTTTCAAAGCTTGCTGGGAAAGGCTTTTTGGACGGTTGCGGTGCCTTATTTGGCCGTGGATACATCAGCTCTTCATGGCAGGTTTAAAGGACAACTAGTTGCTGCTATCGTAGTTGATGGACATAATTGGATGTTCCTCGTTGCTTATGGGGTTTTGGAGGTTGAGTCACGAGAAAGTTGGACTTGGTTTCTGCAGAATTTGCGCGACCTTATAGGTCATCCACCGGGACTTGTTATCCACACGTGACGCTTGCAAAGGTTTGGAGACTGCGGTAGAAGCAGTATTCCCTGGAGTGGAGCATAGGGAATGTATGCGACACTTGGTACAGAATTTTACAAAGAAATTCAAGGGTAAAGTTTTTATTGACAACCTATGGCCAGCTTCATACACATGCAGCTCTAGGAAGCATCTCGTTTCATTTGGATGTGTTGTATAAACAAAAACCTGGGGTGAAGGAGTACTTGGATGAACATCATGGTAGGGTGTGGTCAAGAAGCCAATTCAATGAAATTTGCAAGGTAGACTATGTAACAAGTAACCTTGCGGGGAGTTTCAATTCAAAGGTCAAGTCATTGAAAGGGCTTATGTTGTGGAAAATATTTGATAAGATTAGGCAGATGATCATGATAAAGATCGATCTGCGTCAAAGAATTGCATCCACAAATTATGTTGGCCATCTCATGCTCCCATCTTTGATTAAGTCTTTGCATGCCAGGGCAAAACAATTGAGGATGCAATGCGTCGAAAAGGAATGGAGGCTGAGGTAACCTACACCGACAAAGAAAACAGCAGTGGAGGTATCCAAGTGAGTTTGGTTGATAGGACATGCCATTGTAGGGGATGGCAGATCCGTGGGATACCCCGCATACACGCATTGTTTTTCATGAGTGTTATAGGGGGTGAAGATGGTGAAGTTGATCGATATGTGTCGAGTATTTCTCCGTTGCCAAATTTAGGGCTGCATATGCTATGAATGTTCCTACCTTGTTGGGAAAAGACCAATGGTTGAAAGTCGATCCAGGCTTCAAACCGTACTCTCCAAGTATTGACTAGACCGCGGTGTAGGCCGAGGAAGAATAGGATCGAGCTAGTGCGAGAGGGTGGTGCACCGATTCGAAAACGTAAGTGCAAACATTGTGGAATCCCTGGACACATTGCTAGGCTTTGTAAAAATGGAGTTGACCCAGCTTTTGGAATGGAAGATCAGGCGGGAGCAGAAAATGCAGAGGAGAATGAAGCAGCAATTCAACTTGAGATTGAAGCAGCAGTTCAACATGAGGAGATTGAAGCAGCAAATGCAGAGGAGATTGAAGCAGCAGTTCAACATGAGGAGATTGAAGCGAGCAAATGCGAGAGGAGATTGAAGCAGCAGTTCAACATGAGGAGATTGAACCGATGGATCGAGAGCGGGGGAACAGATGGATGTAGAGCTGCTTGAACCATTGGATGGAGAGCGAGAGGAACAGATGGATGTAGAATGGCTTCAACCGATGAGTCTAGAGGAGAGGGAACAAGATAGTCGAGAATGCCACGAAAGTAGTAAGGCCATGATAGAAGCTAACTTCGAAGAGTACATGGCGAAGAAAAAGCACAAGCTTTGCAGAAGAAGAAGAACAAGAAAGAGGGCAAAAGGAAGGTAGACACCGGTAATATCCCCGTTAGGGTTACCCGGAGTAAGGTGGTGGCCCCGGCGAGTCACACCGAGGAGCAAGAGAAAGATTTTATTCTGAACAACTAATTTGAATTTGTATGAACAATTTGTATTGGGGTTCCCTTTGTATTGGCGATCCCTTTGTGTTGAACAATTTGTATTGGGGTTCCCTTTGTATTGAGGATGCCTTTGTGTTGAACAATTTGAATTTGTATGAACAATTTGAATTTGTATGAACAATTTGTATTGGGGATGCCTTTGTGTTCAACAATTTGAATTTGTATGAACAATTTGTATGCCACATTTAAGCCACATTTATCATTTTCTCTAGGGTTTAGGGTTTTAGGGTTTTAGGGTTCAATTCAAAATAATTCAAAACATGGTGGAACCTTCCCATGGAGCCTTGTTATGTTACTTACAACCTAGAGAAATAATAATGGAAAAGGAAATATAGAGATATGAAGTTTTTATGCCAAAAGCTTCAAAACCACTTCCTAGTCCATGAGCTACTAGATATGAAGATGCAGTGGCTTTCGCTCAATACACCTCCCAAATACCCACTATGCTTACAAACTTTGTCCAAATGAGTCCAAATTCATCACACTTGTGTATCTTTGAGTTGCAAACAATATCTAGTCGGCCAAAATGTAATATATTGTTCAAATAACACAAATTTATAATTTTTATGCCAAAAGCTTCAATTTCCCTTAGTCCCTTTATTATTTGGGTGCCCTCTGTTTTACTTAGTGTTACTCGGCTTTCCCCTCCGGGCCCACTTGTTTTACTCAGTCCTACTCAGTTTTGCCCTTCCGATAAACATTTCCTCACTTTTCCCCCTCTTAGTTCTACTCAGCTTTTCCTAACTTGTACTCACCGGCTGATCTCCGATTGGTCGAGATGTATGTCACACGGATCTTGGTTGGTTGAAAGCTCAACGAACGCTTGCACCGTTCAATCATTTATGATCGGACGGCTTCGTATATCTCTCTCTACCACGATGGACGCATACGGAGACAAGAGCAGAGCACATACCTACCAACCCTGGCAGTCGCATATTCCAGTCGCATCTTCCTCTCTCGTATTTCCTCTCTTACTCCGGCGGTCGCGGCGGCGCGGATCTAACCGTGCGTGCGGCGGCGTGCGGCGGCGTGCGGCGGCGCGGATCTAACCGTGCGTGCGGCGGCGTGCGGCGGCGCGGATCTAACCGTGCGTGCGGCGGCGTGCGACGGCGCGGATCTAACCGTGCGTGCGGCGGCGTGCGGCGGCGTGCGGCTGCGCGGATCTAACCGTGCGTGCGCCGTGGATCTAAGAGTGCCGGTGAGGATCTAACCGTCAGAAATAGTTGAAATGTCTCTCTCTGTCTCACTTTCGATTCTATTCTCAGATCTGTTGAATGATGAAGAACACCAAGACGGCGGCCGTGCCGACGGTGGTCATCGATGCCACGAACATTGAAGCCATCGCCTACAACATCGCTTCGACGGCGCAGACCCAGCCTTCAATGTCGGAGCTCGTTGATGTCTCACTTCCGGTGCCGAGAGTGCGATCGATGCCAAGACGATTGAAGCCATCGTCTACAACCGCGCTGCAAAGCCGTCGATCCAGCCCTCCGCAGATCCGTCGCTGATGAAGTACACCAAGACAGCGGCGGTTCCGACAATGGTCATCGATGCCACGAACATTGAAGCCATCGCCGATAACATCGCTTCAACGGCGGATGGCGCGGATGACCAGCCCTCAGCCCGCCCGTCGTCCCGGCCTTTCTTGCCCATCGCTGCGCGGCCGTGTTCGACGCCGCAAATTGGGATAAATTATGATAAATTTGTATTTTTCAATTTCCAATTGGGATAAAATTGTTCGAACTACTACCTCCATCTCAAAAAAAGCTTCTCCACGTTCTTGATGTGTCCATGTACATCCGTATGTATGATTTGAATTATATCCCAACTTGATTGGGAAGATATTGATATGTATTTGATCCGGAGGCTGGTACATGCTTTCACTTTTGGGATCCCTTCACTTTTATAAAATGTTCATGCATGCTAAAATTATCGTGCGCATTACTTACCACAAATAGGAAATTGTACACCAAAATACAAGTGCTTAGAGCCACAACAAAATACCAGTGGTTAGAGCCATCTACTGAATAACAATTCTATACTAAATCATCTACCAGAACCACATAACTGCTAGGACAGGGATGACACCTAATAAAACTGCACAGATGAATCTACTTTTCTCCTCTCCCATCACTTTAAGTTCATGTTCTAGATTTTCTACCACTTGATCAAATACGGCAAGATCTGTCTCAACTCTCAACTTCTCCTTGCGAATAAGCTCGAATTCTTCTTTTCTTCCTCCACAATACGCTTCAGCTCGAATATCATCAGGTTTTTACGGGCCAATTCATCACCTAAATTGGCCACCTTCTCCTTCAAATCCATCCTCTGGCTACACCACTGGGTTGATTCATCTTGGTATGAAATGTACTATGGATCATCGGCTTGCCTGGCTAACTGTAAGAATAATGGAAAAAAGAACAACTGAAATCACTCCAACAGGCCATGGCGGAACTTCAAATTCAACGGTAGTACAGAGAGCTGAAGCTAGATACCTGCACTTCCGACGAGGTAGGAGAAGTAGAACGTGGCCACGACATGATCGAATCGCCACCCTCGCCGGTGTACCCGCTACGACCAGACATTGAGGACTATTTCGTACCTGCAAACTCCAATAAATTACGGGAACCGAATCGATTAGGGGGCGAGGAGGCAGAAGCGGAGGTCTTACCAAGCTATACCAATTGGTGCGCGGAACAAATCCCGGTCGTCGTGGGCGGCGGATCCGCTTGCGGCGGACTTTCCTGCGGTGGGTACAATGCGTGCGGACGAAAGAAGTGTTGGAGCCGTGGTTGACGTGCAGCGCCGCAGTTCGTCCGACGCCGCCGGGGGACGAGCCGGCGGCGCGACGAGGCGCCGGCGATGGCTGCTCCGTCCGATGGTGGGGAACGAGCTGCCGCCGGTTATCCGGTCTAGCTTAAGAATAATTAATTAGCGAACTTGTTGCTTCTCTCTATGATATTCTCTAAAGACATATATCAGAGCGGCAATATGTGAGTTTTCCTGAAAAACAGACGACCCCACTGGTCATTGGCTGCAGAGGCCCCACAGAGCGGCAATATATGATTTTCTCTAAATAAATAGACGACCCCACTGGTCATTGGCTGCGCAGGCCCCACAGAGCGGCAATATATTATTTTTTCTCTCTAAATAAATAGACGACCCCATCGGTCATTGGCTGCGGCAGCCCCACAGAGCGGCAATATGTGTCTTTTCCTGAAAAATAGATGACCCCACTGGTCATTGGCTGCGGAGGCCCCACAGAGCGGCAATATATGATTTTCTCTAGATAAATAGACGACCCCACTGGTCATTGGCTGCGGCAGCCCCACAGAACGGCAATATATGTGAGTTTTCCTGAAAAATAGACGACCCCACTGGTCATTGGCTGTGGAGGCACCACAGAGCGGCAATATATGAGTTTTCCTGAAAAATATACGACTCCACTGGTCATTGGCTGCGGCAGCCCTATAGAGCGGCCCCATTTGTCATTGGCAGCACCGCGTATAAAATCATGAAATAAAATGGCCCACACGTCAGCGATAGATGGATGGCTGCTCCGACGTGTCTGCTGACCCTACCCGTCAGGGAGGAGCTGCCCCTGTGCGGCCCCACCCGGTCAGACTAACGGTCAAGGCCTCGACCCGACGGCTACCGGCCGTTCCAGCACTTGTGCGTGTTTCAAACTAGAGGAGGGGAAAACTGAGGAAAAACTAAGGGACTGGGGAAAACTGAGTACAACTAACGAACCAGGGGAACGAAAATAGAAATCCCAAGATTTTATTAGTAAACAAACTGCTTTTAATAAATCTGTGGAGGAAAAGTTTAGCAAAATAGATGCTCTTGTTTCTAAAGTGGATAGCCTTTCTCTTGATGTTGATCTTCTTAAATTAAAGGTTTTTCCTCATGATAATACTGAGAATAAAACTTTTGCTCAAGCAAATGCTATTCAAGTTAGAATTGATGACAATATGAGATTGTTAGCTGAATTGCATGCTAGGTGGGAAAGAGAAGATGAGATGGCTAGAGAAAATAATTTAACCAAGGTTTACACAATCACCACCAATAGTAATACTGAAGCTTTGAATGCTAGCAAACCCCCTACTACTACTAGCAAAATCAAAAATGTAGGAAAACTCCCCACTCCACATAGAAAAGTGTATAAACCCATTAAAACTGTTCCCGACAAGCGTGCTGAAATTTTTAGAGGCATGGGAGATAATTGTCCTTTTACTTTTGATAGCAATGATTTTTATTTTGAAAGTTGTACTATTACGGAAGTTATAAAGTTCTTGCAAAATCTCTCTGAAACTCCCAATGCTAGTGAACAAAATATTGCTCTTACAAAGCATATTGCTAGTGCTATTATGAAAATGAGGGAAGAGAAGTTGAAACATGAGGCTTTAATTCCTAAAAAGTTATAAGATGGTTAGGAACCTATTATTAAGATGAGAGTAGAAGAATTTGATTGTAGTGCTTTATGTGATCTTGGTGCAAGTATTTCTGGTATGCCTAAAAGAGTTTATTATATGCTTGACTTGCCACCGTTAGAAAAATGTTATTTGGATGTTCTTCTTGTTGATGTTGCTGGAAAGAAACCTTTGGGGAGAGTTGATAATGTTCTTATAAAAGTGAATAATAATTATGTCCCTGTTGATTTTATTGTTTTGGATATTGAATGCAATGCTTAATGCCCTATTATTTTAGGAAGACCGTTTCTTAGAACTGCAGTTGCTATCATTGATATGAGAGATGGAATAATTCATTATCAATTTCCACTCAAAAGAGGTATGGAACACTTCCCTAGAAAAATAAATAAGTCACCTTATAACTCTATTTAGAGGACATCTTATGGTGTTGATGAGCCACCTCTTGGCAGTACTTGATTTGCACCCTTTCTGCGCCTAGCTCAAAGGCGTTAAAGAAAAGCGCTTATGGGAGACAACCTATATTTTATTTCTATTATTTTTGCTTTGTTGAGTCTTGGAAGTTATTGCAACTGTAATAATCTCTCCCTATCGTTTTATTTCGTTTTTGTGCCAAGGGTAGCCTCTAATAGAAAGAAAGCAGTGTTTGTGTATTTGCAATTCTGAAACAGATTCTGTGCGGGTCACAAAGAAAATTCTTAAAACTCGTCAGAACGTTATTTTGAGCTGAAATTTTTTGTGCGTATGCCCCAGTATGTTATCTAACTTTAGTTAGTTTAGCATTTTTCTATTTGATCAACAGAACTATTTTTTTAATTTCGATCTCTGCCTACTGGTCTGTTTTGACAGATATCTGCCATGTTTTGCATTTGCGTCTTATGCTTCGTCTTTTTGATTTTTTTTGTGAAAAAGAGCTTTGAGAAGAAGTAGCTACAGTATCATATGTTAAAATGAGTGTTTGATATGTGCCATTACTAAAGCCTTGCTGGTTTGATATATTTTTATTTGCACTAATGTTGCTAATCAATTCTGCTGAGTTTTGTGTGAAGGAAGTTTTCAAGTGTAGGGAGAGAAGAATGATGCAATAAGATGAAGAATGGACAAGAGCTCAAGCTTTGGGATGTCCCCTGGACACACCAAGAAATATCCAAGAAGTACAAGCGTCAAAGCTTGGGGTGCCGGGCATCCCCTCTTCATCAACAAAAAACACCAGGTCATTTTTCAACACGCTATATTTTTATTCCTTCATGTGATATGTGTTATCCTTGGAGCGTATTTACTTTTTTCTGTGTTTACTTTCAATAAAGTTGGATCCCATCATTCATGTTTACTTTGGAGTGAGACACGCTCCACCTCTTTGCATATTTACTTTGGAGTGAGACACGCTCCGCTGTTTTGCATGTTTATTTTGGAGTGAGACACGCTCCACTGTTATGCATTTTGCGTTGGAGAGAGACACACTCCACTTTTTCATTTATTTGAGTTTTAATAGCTCTCTGGACATTTACTTGTTTTTCATATATGAGAGTTGTTTGGTTTTATTTGATTGGCGTTGGAAGCATGAAAAAAGTTTTATGTGTATGTGATGCAAATGGAAGCATCTTTAGACTGTGGCATAGTTATTTTTGCATATCTTGCTAGATGTTATTATCATGATGAGCTTGTTAATTATGTTTTTATTATGATTAGTCTCAAATACTGAGTGTTTAGTGTGCCATTGAAGGTTTCATGCATTATTTTTAGCATACAATAGAAAAGCATAATATTGTGGTATATATATTCTCCTGCGAATATTTTTATTTGGGTCGACTTGGCACATGTTTTGCAACATGTTATGACTACATTCTAGTCAATTCTTGCCTCTATGATCATTTAGTTTGCAACTTGTGTATCACTTTATGCTTTGATTAATATATTTTATCGTTGTGCATGATTATGGCCATTATGCTCTCTTAGTTGGTCGCACCGGGTCTTTTTCTAGCCTCCATTTGTATGCGTATTTTATTCATGCATCCAACCAGCAAAAACCAAATATGACAAAGTGTCCACCATATCTACCTATATGTGGTATTTCATTGCCATTCCATAGTAGTTTGCTCGTGTGCTACCTTTAAAACATTCAAACAGTTCCTCGTTTTGTGACATTGTTTTTAGCTCATGAGGAAGTAAATTAAAATTTTGGTTGTCATATTCCATACTAGTTAAGTAACTCAAAGACTCGCGAGCTTCATCTTTCTTGTCACATAAAAAAGTATATAAAAAAAAGGAAGAGCTGGTTTGACCACAACTTCCAATAGGGGAAGAAAATAGGAAAACTATAAGAAAAGGGCACTCCTCCATGGTTTGTGATTGCTTAGTCGGCACTCGAGGATTCGGTTAACCATGGTATGTGTAAGCAAAGGTTGGGAGGAGTGTCACAATTTTATAAGTAGTATAAATGAAAAGAGGCTTCGCCCAAATATTTCGGAACCGCTCTCAAACTTGCTTAGTATGGAAGATGACAATAGCTCTTTTTACTACTCGTTGACATGAACAACCACCTCTCAAAAGTGCATTTTATACTCTTGTTGTTTCAATAAAAAGCTCTAGCACATGAGTGATCTTACTTGCCTCTTAAAGAGAGACCTTCTTTTACTTTTATGTTGAGTCTCCACCTTCTAGTTTATGCACCACTTATGAGAGCATAGTTGTCATTCTTAGTTTTATGTGCATGGTCCCAAGATTTTATTGATTGATTCATAATTATGGTATTGCTTGTTCAAACTTTTTGTTTCTAGTCATCCTTATAATCTTTTAAAGGTGTCCAAGCATTTATGTTTTGCTTCCACTTATGGGACAAGATGAGTACCACTTTATTATGTATCTATGCTATGCTCTTGACAATCACTTTGCTTTCCATGCACGTTATACATTTTATTCTGTTTGATTACTATTCATGTTTTAGCATGTTTACTAAGTTTCATTGTTTGATTATATCTATCATGCTTATGTTAGGATTCTATGATTCCAGCTATGTTTGCTTTTACACTTAGATTGGTCAAAGTAGTGTGACAGTATGTCACCTCAAAAATTATTTGTTTGTTATCACTTACCTACTCGAAGACGAGCAGGAGTTAAGCTTGGGGATGTTGATACGTCCCAAACGTATCAATAATTTTTGATGCTCCATGCTTGTTTTGTTACAATTCTTATATGTTTTATGTGCACTTTTCCACACTTTTTAGCATTTTCTGGGACTAACCTATTAACACAGTGTCGTAGTGTCAGTTCCTGTTTTCTGCTGTTTTTGTGTTTCAGAAAAGTTGTACATGAAAGTTTCTCGGAATTGGATGAAACAAAAGCCCAGAGTCTTATTTTTCCGGGACGAAGACGGAGCCAGAAAGACACGCGCAGGAGAGCTGCCACATGGCAGTACATAGGGCAGGCGCGGCCCCACCGTTGGCCGCGCCTGGCCCGTGTACTGGCGCCTCGTCGCCTCGTTTGCTCCGCCCTTCCAACTATTTATTCCTCATATCGGGAAAATCCCAGGGACCAGAGCCTCCATCCACGAAAAGTTCCGACGTCGCCGTCAACCGAAACCCTAGTTCGGGAGGGTTCTGCAGTCCATCCCGGCACCCTGCCGGAGAGGGAAATCACCGCCGGAGGCCTCTACATCACCATGTCTTCATCCGAGGTGATGCGTGAGTAGTCCTCAACGGGACCATGGGTCCATAGCAGTAGCTAGATGGTTGTCCTCTCCTTGTTGTGCTTCATGTATAGATCTTGTGAGCTGCCTAACATGATCAAGATCATCTATTTGTAATTGATACATGTTGGTTTGATGTGGATCCGATTTATAGAGAGATTTCTTTGATTGAGATTATGTATTATGTTATTATGATCTTGCATGCTCTCCGTTTCTAGAAGATGCTCTGGCCAAATAGATGCTAGCGACTTCAAGAGGGAGTATTTATGCTCGATAGTGGGTTCATGCCTCTATTTAACCAAGGGAAGTGACCTTGTTCTCTACGGTTGTAGATGTGATGTTGCTACTAGGGAGAAAACATCGGTGTTCTATTTAAGGATAGTTTCATCGTTTACTTTACACACATTGCTTAAAGCGATAGTTCGTTGCTTGCAACTTAATATTGGAGGGTGTCGCGGATGCAATCCTGAAGGTGGATTATTAGTCATAGATGCAGTTGGATTACGGTCTATGTATATTATTGTAATGCCCGCATACTTTCATAGCATGTATTCTGCACCAACCATTAGCGTAGAATCTCTGTTTGTCAATTGCCCATCTGTAATTTGTTTACCCAGCATATTTATTTTATTGGGGAGACGCCTCTAGTGAACTGTGGACCACGTTCCTTCTTCTTTTAATTGCAATTTTCTACAGCATTTTCCTGTTCTGTTCTCTGCAAACAATTCTTCTTCCACACGGTTCGTTTAATCCTTTGTTTTCAGCGAAAGTTGGGGACAAAGTACTTGGTTGTTTGTGTGCAGGTCTCCACGTTGCTGCTAACGTCGGTAGTGCACCCTGCCAGGAGTTGCTTCGCAACACCTCGGGAGAGAACGATTTTCTCCTACTGGTCGATAAACATTGGTTTCTTACTGAGGGAAAACTTCCTGCTGTGCTCACAATACCTTCCTCTTGGGGTTCCACTCAACGTTGCGCATAAATTCTCCTTCATCAACTGCGCGCTCAGCAAAGACTTTTTCTGGCACCGTTGCTGGGGAGAAAAGCATCTCTTCTGCGATGGGAGTCTCTCCCTCTCAACTCATTTACTTTGTTATTGTTTTGCTTGCACATTTTATTTTTATCTTGTTTCCATTTTATATCGAAAATCCAAAAAAAATAGTATAGCTTTTATTTATGTTGCTTGCATTATTTTTATTAAATGACTACTCCTGAGAATACTAAGTTGTGTGATTTTACTAGCACCAACAACAATGATTTTATTTGCACATCCATTGCTCCACCTGCTCCTGAAGCAGCTTTTTATGAGATTAAGCCTGCCTTGTTGAACCTTGTTATGAAAGAGAAATTTTCTGGTGTTAGTAGTGATGATGTTGCTTCTCACCTCAACAATTTTATTGAGCTATGTGAGATGCAAAAATATAAGGATGTAGAAGAGGCTAGGTGGCGCACCTAGTTAGGGTGGACGCGTCACCCAACCTCTTTTGCTCCTTGGCCGTCAGATTCTCTTGATTCTTTCGCCCATGGACTCCGTCTAACCTAAAAACCTCTATATAAAGAACTTCCCGAGGCTTGCTCGAAGAGAGCGCGGCAGAAACACTGAAACACCAAGACAGATCCAAAACCAGCCAAGATTGGCGGGTGAATATCCGCCGAAGCCGTTGATACGTCTCAAACGTATCTATAATTTCTTATGTTCCATGCTAGTTTTATGACAATACTTACATGTTTTATATACACTTTATATCATTTTGATGCATTTTCCGGCACTAACCTATTAACAAGATGCCGAAGCGCCAGTTCCTGATTTCTGCTGTTTTTGGTTTCAGAAATCCTACACAGGAAATATTCTTGGAATTGGACGAAACAAAAGCCCACGGTCTTATTTTCCATGGAGCCTTCCAGAACACCGAAGAGGAGACGAAGAGGGGCTACGAGGCGGACACACCATAGGGGGGCACGGCCCCACCCCTGGCTGCGCCGCCTTATGGGGTGGGCACCTCGAGCGTCCCCCGACTCTGCCCATTCGCCTATATAATCCTTCCGTCGTGAAAACCCTAGTACCGAGAGCCACGGTACGAAAAAAGTTACTGAGACGCGGCCGCCGTCAACCCCATCTCGGGGGGTTCTGAAGATCACCTCCGGCACCCTGCCAGAGAGGGGAATCATCACCGGAGGGCTCTACACCACTATGCCCGCCTCCGGACTGATGCGTGAGTACTTCATCCTTGGACTATGGGTCCATAGAAGTAGCTAGATGGTTTTCTTCTCCTCTTGTGCTATCATGTTTAGATCTTGTGAGCTGCCTATCATGATCAAGATCATCTATTTGTAATGCTACATGTTGTGTTTGTTGGGATCCGATGAATATGGAATACTATGTCAAGTTGATTATCGATCTATCATATATGTGTTGTTTATGATCTTGCATGCTCTCCGTTGCTAGTAGAGGCTCTGGCCAAGTTGATACTTGTAACTCCAAGAGGGAGTATTTATGCTAGATAGTGGGTTCATGCCTCCATTGAATGCGGGACGAGTGACGGAAAGTTCTAAGGTTGTGGATGTGTTGTTGCCACTAGGGATAAAACATCAATGCTTTGTCTAAGGATATTTGTATTGTTTACATTACGCACATTACTTAATGCAATTGTCTGTTGTTTGCAACTTAATACTGGAAGGGGTGCGGATGCTAACCCGAAGGTGGACTTTTTAGGCATAGATGCATGCTGGATAGCGGTCTATGTATTTTGTCGTAATGCCCTAAGTAAATCTCATAGTAGTCATCATGATATGTATGTGCATTGTTATGCCCTCTCTATTTGTCAATCGCCCAACTGTAATTTGTTCACCCAACATCTGTTTATCTTATGGGAGAGACACCACTAGTGAACTGTGGACCCCGGTCCTATTCTTTACATGTGAAATACAATCTACTGCAATCATTGTTCTCTGTTGTTCTTTGCAAACAAACATAATTCTCCACATCATACGTTTAATTCTTTGTTTACAGCAAGCCGGTGAGATTGACACCCTCACTGTTAAGTTGGGGCAAAGTATTTTGATTGTGTTGTGCAGGTTCCACGTTGGCGCCGGAATCACTGGTGTTGCGCCGCACTACACTCCTTCACCAACAACCTTCACGTGGTCTTCATCTCCTACTGGTTCGATAACCTTGGTTTCTTACTGAGGGAAAACTTGCTGCTGTACGCATCACACCTTCCTCTTGGGGTTCCCAACGGACGTGTGCTTCACGCGTCATCAAGCTAAATTTTCTGGCGCCGTTGCCGGGGAGATCAAGACACGCTGCAAGGGGAGTCTCTCACACCCAATCTCTTTACTTTGTTTATAGTCTTGCTTTACTTTATTTTCTTTCTTGTTTGCTTTCTTTATATCAAAAACAGAAAAAAATTAGTTACTTGTTTGACTTTACTTAATTCGGTTTTGCTTTATTTATTTATTTTCTTGCTAAAATGAGTAATCCTGAAGTTGAAGTTCGTTCGTTTAAGCAACAAGGGGGAGAAAGTTTTAAAGATGCTTGGTATAGAATTAGTGATGCTCATCATAGGTGCACTAAGAAACACTCCACTATTATCCTCCTTAGGAACTTTTATGTTGGTATCTCTAGCTGGAATATATATGTTCTTGATACTCTTACGGGGGGTAATTTCCTAGGCACTCCTGCTTTAGAAGCTAGTTGCATTATTGAGAGTCTAGTTGGAATACCACCTGTTAATGAAGCTAAAATTGAAATCTCTCTTGAGGATGTCATGAAAAAGTTGGAGGCCATAGAGAAAAATCTTCCAAGTGTTGAGACTAAATTGGGAATATTACTTGATAATACTGATAAACTTGATAAATCTCTAGGAGGAATTAATGAAAGAATTGTTGTTTTAGAAACTTGTGCTATCCTTGATAATCAAACCCATAGGATTGGTGAACTTGAAGAAGCTATGGGAACCTTGGGTTCAACTTTTTCTTCTCTTAAGTTTAAGGAGAAAGCTTATGTGGGTAAGGAGCAAAAGTTCATGTATGTCCCTAAGATGCCTAAGCCAAAGAATCATTATAAGCTTAAAATTGATAAAACCCTTAGTACCACTATGTGAAATTTAGATAATGGAGCATCTAAGATACCTATTGCGACAAGTTGTGCTTTTAAGGAACATTATGATGTTGATGCTTCTTCTCTTGATGTTACTTGATTTACACTTTCTGCGCCTAGCTGAAAGACGTTAAAGAAAAGCGCTTATGGGAGACAACCCATTATTTTATTTCTGCAATTTTTGTTTTATATTTGAGTCAAGGTGTTTGTTAATACTGTAGCAATACCTTTGTATCTTTACTTAATTGCATTGTTGTGCCAAGTAAAGTTTTTGATAGTAAAGTTGATACTAGATTTGGATTTCTGCACAGAAACAGATTTTTAGCTGTCACAAATTTGAGTTGATCTCTCTGTAGGAGAATCTCAAAAATCTGCAAAAATTAATGAGTAATCCTCAGATATGTATGCAACTTTCATTCAATTTGAGCTTCTTCATCAGAGCATGTTAAGTGCCTCGAAAAAATTCGTCTTTACGGACTGTTCTGTTTTGACAGATTCTGCCTTTTATTTCACATTGCCTCTTTTACTGTGTTTGAGTGGATTTCTTTGCTCCATTAAATTTCAGTAGCCTTGGGTAATGTTCAGAAGTGTTGGGAATGATTGTGTCCTCTCTGAACATGTGAATTTTTGATTATGCACTAACTCTCTAATGAGATTGTTTTGAGTTTGGTGTGAAGGAAGTTTTCAAGGATCAAGAGAGGAGGATGATATAATATGATCAAGAAGAGCGAAAAGTCTAAGCTTGGGGATGCTCCTGTGGTTCATCCCTGCATATTTCAAGAAGACTCAAGCATCTAAGCTTGGGGATGCCCAAGGCATCCCCTTCTTCATCAACAACTTATCAGGTCACCTCTAGTGAAACTATATTTTTATTCCGTCACATCTTATGTTCTTTATTTGGAGCGTCTGTATGTTTTTATTTTTGTTTGTGTTTGAATAAATTCGGATCCTAGTTTTACTTTTAATGTTCATGGCGAAAGTTGAAAGCCGCTTCATTTATTGCTATTTGGTTGGAAACAGAAAATGCTTCATGTGGTAATTGGTATGTTGTCTTGAATAATTTGATACTTGGCAATTGTTTTGAGCTCTCAAGTAGATTATGTTTAAGCTCTTGCATCATGTAGTTTAAACCTATTAGTGGAGAACTACCGTAGAGCTTGTTGAAATTTGGTTTGCATGATTGGTCTCTCTAAACTCTAGACATTTTCTGGTAAAAGTGTTTGAACAACAAGGAAGACAGTGTAGAGTCTTATAATGCTTGCAATATGTTCTTATGTAAGTTTTGCTATACCGGTTCATACTTGTGTTTGCTTCAAACAACCTTGCTAGCCAAAGCCTTGTACTGAGAGGGAATGCTTCTCATGCATCCAAAACCTTGAGCCAAAACTTATGCCATTTGTGTCCACCATAACTGCCTACTATGTGGTATTTTTCCGCCATTCCAAAGTAAATTTCTTGCGTGCTACCTTTAAAAATTTCATTCATTGTCTTTGCAATACATAGATCATGGGAAAGTAGCCTAAAAAAACTATTGTGGTAATGAATATGTCGCTTATGTATCTTATTTCTTATAAGTTGCTTGTTGAGCGGTAACCATGTTATCTGGGGACGCCATCAACCTATTACACCTTTGGTTGAATATCATGTGAGTTGATATGCATGTTCGTCTTGTATGAAGTAAGGGAGATTTGCCATGATTAAATGGTTTGAGTATGCATATTGTTAGAGAAGAACATTGGGCCGCCAGCCAAAGCCATGTATCATGGTGGAAGTTTCAGCTTGGACATTAATCCTCAAATCTCTTATGAGAATATTATCTGTCGTTGAATGCTTTAAGCATTAAAGAGGAGTCCATTATTTGTTTTCTATGTTGTCCCGGTATGGATGTCCTCAAGTTGAGATCTATCAAAATCGAGAAATCAAATGCGATCTATCTCCTTGGACCTTTGTACAGGTGGCATAGAGGTACCCCTTTGTGACACTTGGTTGAAACATATGTAATGCAATGATAATCCATGGAAGTACGAGCTAATTAGGACAAGGAGCGGGCACTATTAGTATTCGATGCATGAGGCTTGCAACTTATAGGAGGTTTTATGCATAACACATATGAATTATTACTACCGTTGACAAAATTGTTTCCATGTTTTCAAAATAAAAAGCTCTAGCACATGAGTAATCCTCGCTTCCCTCTGCGAAGGGCCTTTATTTTACTTTATGTTGAGTCAGTTTACCTACTTCTTTCTATCTTAGAAGCAAACACTTGTGTCAACTGTGTGCATTGATTCTTACATACTTTCTTATTTGCACCCATCATATTACTTTGTGTTGACAATTATCCATGAGATATACATGTTGAAAGTTGAAAGCAACTGCTGAAACTTAAATCTTCCTTCGTGTTGCTTCAAAACCTTCTATTAAGAATCTATTGCTTTATGAGTTAACTCTTATGCAAGACTTGTTGATGCTTGTCTTGAAAGTACTATTCATGAAAAGTCTTTGCTATATGATTCAGGTTTTTAGTCATTATATTTACCATTGCTTTGAATCACTTCATTCATCTCATATGCTTTACAATAGTATTGATCAAGATTATGATAGTAGCATGTCACTTCAAAAATTATCCTTGTTATCGTTTACCTACTCGAGGGCGAGTAGGAACTAAGCTTTGGGATGCTTGATACGTCTCAAACGTATCTATAATTTCTTATGTTCCATGCTAGTTTTATGACAATACTCACATGTTTTATATACACTTTATATCATTTTGATGCATTTTCCGGCACTAACCTATTAACAAGATGCCGAAGCGCCGGTTCTCGTTTTCTGCTATTTTTGGTTTCAGAAATCCTACACAGGAAATATTCTCGGAATTGGACGAAACAAAAGCCCACGGTCTTGTTTTCCACGGAGCCTTCCAGAACACCGAAGAGGAAACGAAGAGGGGCTACGAGGCGGCCACACCATAGGGGGCGCGCGCGGCCACACCCCTGGCCGCGCCGCCTTATGGGGTGGGCCCCTCGAGCGTCCCCCGACTCTGCCCCTTCGCCTATATAATCCTTCCGTCGCGAAAACCCTAGTACCGAGAGCCACGATACGAAAAAAGTTACTGAGACGCTGCCGCCGTCAACCCCATCTCGGGGGGTTCTGAAGATCACCTCCGGCACCCTGCCGGAAAGGGGAATCATCACCGGAGGGCTCTACACCACCATGCCCGCCTCCGGACTAATGCGTGAGTAGTTCATCCTTGGACTATGGGTCCATAGTAGTAGCTAGATGGTTGTCTTCTCCTCTTGTGCTATCATGTTTAGATCTTGTGAGCTGTCTATCATGATCAAGATCATCTATTTTTAATGCTACATGTTGTGTTTGTTGGGATCCGATGAATATGGAATACTATGTCAAGTTGATTATCGATCTATCATATATGTGTTGTTTATGATCTTGCATGCTCTCCGTTGCTAGTAGAGGCTCGGCCAAGTTGATACTTGTAACTCCAAGAGGGAGTATTTATGCTAGATAGTGGGTTCATGCCTCCATTGAATGCGGGACGGTGATGAGAAAGTTCTAAGGTTGTGGATGTGCTTGTTGCCACTAGGGATAAAACATCAATGCTTTTTCTAAGGATATTTGTATTGTTTACATTACGCACAGTACTTAATGCAATTGTCTGTTGTTTGCAACTTAATACTGGAAGGGGTGCGGATGCTAGCCCGAAGTTGGACTTTTTAGGCATAGATGCATGCTGGATGGCGGTCTATGTTCTTTGTCGTAATGCCCTAAGTAAATCTCATAGTAATCATCATGATATGTATGTGCATTGTTATGCCCTCTCTATTTGTCGATTGCCCAACTATAATTTGTTCACCCGACAGGTTATTTATCTTATTGGAGAGACACCACTAGTGAACTGTGGACCCCGGTCCATTCTTTTACATCTGAAATACAATCTACTGCAATCATTGTTCTCTGTTTTTCTTAGCAAACAAACGTCATTCTCCACACTATACGTTTAATACTTTGTTTACAGCAAGCCGGTGAGATTGACAACCTCACTGTTAAGTTGGGGCAAAGTATTTTGATTGTGTTGTGCAGGTTCCACGTTGGTGCCGGAATCCCTGGTGTTGCGCCGCACTACACTCCTTCACCAACAACCTTCACGTGGTCTTCATCTCCTACTCGGTTCGATAACCTTGGTTTCTTGCGAGGGAAAACTTGCTGCTGTACGCATCACACCTTCCTCTTGGGGTTCCCAACGGACGTGTGCTTCACGCGTCATCAAGCTAAATTTTACGGCGCCGTTGTCGAGGGAGATCAAGACACGCTGCAAGGGGAGTCTCTCACACCCAATCTCTTTACTTTGTTTATAGTCTTGCTTTACTTTATTTTCTATCTTGTTTGCTTTCTTTATATCAAAAACAAAAAAAAAGTTACTTGTTTGACTTTACTTAATTCGGTTTTGCTTTATTTATTTATTTTATTGCTAAAATGAGTAATCCTGAAGTTGAAGTTCGTTCGTTTAAGCAACAAGGGGGAGAAAGTTTTAAAGATGCTTGGTATAGAATTAGTGATGCTCATCATAGGTGCACTAAGAAACACTCCACTATTATCCTCCTTAGGAACTTTTATGTTGGTATCTCTAGCTGGAATATAAATGTTCTTGATACTCTTACGGGGGGTAATTTCCTAGGCACTCCTGCTTTAGAAGCTAGTTGCATTATTGAGAGTCTAGTTGGAATACCACCTGTTAATGAAGATAAAATTGAAATCTCTTGTAAGGGTATTTTACCCTTATCCATTATTTTGGTAAGGGTATTTTACCCTTATCCATTATTTTGGTAACAATGACACCGTGCTAGAGTATTTGGCCTAATACGTTTATAAGGATAATCTCAGGTATTAGGCAAAGAAGCATAAATGGTGTATCAAAGGAACAAGAAGGCTAAAGGAGACCCCCCACTTCAACAACAATCGAAAAGGGGTCTACAGCAGAAATCCGGTTTGCCGACCGGTCAGCCGGCCCCCCAACCGGACAGTCCGACGTGCGGCCCGGTCAACCGGTCGCCAACCGGGCGCCAACCGGGCGTCAAAAGAGCGCCTAAGTGGTCCGGTATGCTGCCCGGTCCGGTCGACCGGTCGCCAACCGGGCGCCAACCGAAGGAGCTCCTGGACGACGCAAAGTGTCCCCCGGTCGGGGTTCGGTCTACCGTCCGGTCTGGACCGGCAGGTCCGGTCCCTGGCCCGGTCCGACCGGCCTCTACACCGGACAATCCGGTCAGTGGTCCGGTTGACCGGGTTTGTCGGGAGAAAAGATGAGGTGGCAAGTGACCAACGGCCATATTTCGAAGAACACTATAAATAGGCCTTCTCCTACCTTTGAACAGTTAGGCACTACACTACAAGCTGTTCTTGAGCTCTCTCTCTCTTACTCCATTGCTAGAAACACCAAAAGCCTCAGATCTCCCTCCTCCTCCACCCAAACTCAAATCCCTCCAGGGAATCGTTAGAGGAGGACCCGATCTCTTGTTCTACCAAGCCAAATCTCACTCCCCCTTGTATTCATCGAGAAGCTTGCTTCCTAGGGTTCCTTGGAAACCCTAGGTGGGCAAGAGGAGTCCGGAAGCATCCGGGCTGTGGATTTGCTCCGGGCAAGATTGTGAAGGTTTGAGGCTACCTCAAAGTCTACCACAAGTGAGTGAGCTATTCCTTCGTGGGATAGGCTCCGGAGAATAGGGTGAGCCTTCGTGGCGTGGGGAATCCTTCGTGGGACCTCCACCCCTCCAAATGTGCAAGAATACCAATGATGTTGCACATCAGAGTCTTTCCTTGAACCAGGAGACACGGAGGAGACAGAGTGAGTTCATGGCTGCACGGAATGCTCCTGTTCCTCCTTCTGGCCCTGAGATGGAGCCTGTGGTTGCACCTGCTTGGGAGATGCCTCCCATTTCTGATGAGATGCTCCAGAACTTCTCCATGTATGCTCATGGTGGCCCTCCTCCTCGGACTGCTCGTGCTCCTACTCCTACTGATGATGATGGTGATGAGGATGAAGGTGATGCGGCTGCACGCGATGATGGCGAGAGCTCCTACTCCTCCGGGCATCAGTTCTATTGATGGCTGCGATAGCATCTCTCCTCTTTTCTTCGCCTTTTTGGTGTTCCGATGCCAAAGGGGGAGAAGAGAGTAGAGTCTAGGACCACGGGGTTCTTTGATTGTCACAAGCCATGGGTGTTTCTTTATTTGAATCTTATATGGCTTGTGCTTATTTGCTTTGATTTCTCAAGAACCATTTGCTACTTTGAATAATTTGTGTATGGACGGGTATGGACGACTATTTGTATGCTTAAATCACTCTATTAGGATAATCATGCTTTATGCTTATATATCTTGATATACTTGTGCATACCATGCTTGTTTCCTAAACATATTGGGGGAGCTTATCATATTCCACAAATGGTGCACTTTGCATTCAAACGCAAATTCTCCAAGTGCACACATTATGGGGGAGTTGTCGAATATCTTATATGGAATCAAGGTTTAGAGCTTATCATAATATCTATATGTGACTCTAGCTCGGTTTGTCATCGTATACCAAAAAGGGGGAGATTGTAAGGGTATTTTACCCTTATCCATTATTTTGGTAACAATGACACCGTGCTAGAAGTATTTGGCCTAATACGTTTATAAGGATAATCTCAGGTATTAGGCAAAGAGGCATAAATGGTGTATCAAAGGAACAAGAAGGCTAAAGGAGACCCCCACTTCAACAACAATCGAAAAGGGGTCTACGGCGAGAAATCCGGTGTGTCGACCGGTCAGCCGGCCCCCCAGCCGGACGAGTCCGGCATGCGGCCCGGTCAACCGGGCGCCAGCCGGGCGTCAAAGAGTGCCTAAGTGGTCCGGTATGCTGCCCGGTCAGCCGGCCTACAGACCAGCGGGGCCGGCGTACGGTCCGGTCGAACGGTCGCCAACCGGGCGCCAACCGGAGGAGCTCCTGGACGACGCAAAGTGTCCCTCGGTCGGGGTTCGGTCTACCGTCCGGTCTGGACCGGCAGGTCCGGTCCCTGGCCCGGTCCGACCGGCCTCTGCACCGGACATTCCGGTCAGTGGTCCGGTTGACCGGGTTTGTCGGGAGAAAAGATGAGGTGGCAAGTGACCAACGGCCATATTTCGAAGAACACTATAAATAGGCCTTCTCCTACCTCTGAACAGTTAGGCACTACACTACAAGCTGTTATTGAGCTCTCTCTCTCTTACTCCATTGCTAGAAACACCAAAAGCCTCAGATCTCCCTCCTCCTCCACCCAAACTCAAATCCCTCCGGGGAATCGTTAGAGGAGAACCCGATCTACTGTTCTACCAAGCCAAATCTCATTCCCCCCTGTATTCATCGAGAAGCTTGTTTCCTAGGGTTCCTTGGAAACCCTAGGTGGGCAAGAGGAGTCCGGAAGCATCCGGGCTGTGGATTTGCTCCGGGCAAGATTGTGAAGGTTTGGAGGCTACCTCAAAGTCTACCACAAGTGAGTGAGCTATTCCTTCGTGGGATAGGCTCCGGAGAATAGGGTGAGCCTTCGTGGCGTGGGGAATCCTTCGTGGGACCTCCACCCCTCCAAACGTGATGTACCTTCTTGCAAAGGAAGGGAACACGAGAATATATCCTCGTCTCCGCGTGCTATCGGTTATCTCTAACCGAACTCCTTACTTGTGATTTAACTGCCGGTGAGAGCCTTCGTGCTCGAGTTAGTTGTATCCTCATATAGGTTGCTTCACCTAGTTTGCATTAGGCTCACCTTTATATTCCGCAAAGCCTAATATTGCAAAGAAAGAATTAAAATTTGTAGAAACCTATTCACCCCCCTCTAGGTTTACCATCTCTATACTTTCAATTGGTATCGAGCACTGGACTCTTATTAAGGGCTTCACCGCCTTAAGAGTGAGATGGATAAACTATTCGAGGGTCTAGATGAAGACTCTAACCATTCGGTTAAAGAGATGAAATCTAGATTCTTGGCATATGATGCCGAGAAGAAGAAAAAGGAGGATGAACTACAAAGCCAAATGGCAGAGATGTCTGCCATGCTTAAGAACTTGACTAGTGGGCATCCTAGTACGGCTTCGGCCTCCCTAGGGAGCCCACGTGAAGTCAACCATGACTATCCCAAAAACACTTCACCCATGCCTCATATAAACCATAGTGGGAATGTTCCCCATTTTGATGGAACTCACTTTCCTTTTTGGAAATCTTCTATGGAATCTCATATTCGCAGCTGCAGTGTGGAGTTATGGGAGATCATTGTTCATGGATACCGGGAGCCACAAGATCCCATTCGGTTGACCTCCACCGAATTCTACAACCGTCAACTCAATGCCTCCGCACATGACAAGATTAGGAGTGGCATCAACCGCAAGCTCCTTGATCAAGTCAATGACATAGACTCCGCTAAAGAGTTGTGGGATCGAATCATAGTACTCCAAGAGGGAACCGATTTGATCCAATCAGCTCTTTATGAGACCGCAAAGCAAGAGGCCCATCGGTTCATGATCCGAGAAGGAGAATCCGTGGCCGATGCTTATGCAAGGCTAGGTGCTCTTAGAGTGAGGGTCAAGGGACTTGGAGTTGAGAAGTACAATGACGGCTTCGAGATGAATGAAGCATTCATAAAGTCCAAGGTCATTGCTATGATTGCCGTCAAACAAGAAGACACCAACCTTGCACTCAACTTGCAAATCATGACCAAAAGTGCCGATCTCAACTCCGATGATCTAGTCTCCTATGTGGCCGCCAATGAAAACATGGCCAAAGCGGGAAAGAGGCTCATGGCAATGAACCGTGTTGATGAAGCCTCACACAACCATGAAGCGTCACACAACCTTGCTCTCAAAGCTAGAGCCGATCATGGAAGCAAAGAAGACTATGAAATTGAAGAAGATGAAGAGATGACTTCAACTAGTGACATTGCTACCGACTTTCCTTTCTTTGCCAAGAAATACAAGGCAAAGTTCCCAATGCTCCTCAATGACAAGAAGAAGAGAACTTGCTACAATTGTGATGAAGATAGCCACTTTGCAAATGAGTGCCCTTATGAGAAAAGGGTAGACAAGCCAAGATTCATCAAAGGGGTCAAGCCAAGATTGAAGCCAAACCCAATCAACGATCGATACAAGAAGAACAAGGGATGAGCCTTTGTTGGGGCCGAGTACTTGTCCGATGATGAAGAGGAAGATGAGGAGAAGGAGGCCGGGGTGGCCGGTTTGGCTTTCTCTAAGCCCGGGTCACTCTTCACATATGACTACTCCAAGGACTACTCCACGGAGAATGATGTTGGATCTTCCTTCATGGCAAGAACAACTCATGATGATGACTCCGATGACTCTCCCTCCTCTACAATCGTTGGCTCTTGTCTTATGGCAAGGGAAACCAAGGTAATGGAACCTCCACCTTCCCTATCTAGTGTTCTTGATGATGAAAACGAAAATCAAGAAGAATTAATTGTGCTTAAGGAACTCTATGATGTTAGATGCACCCTTCGTGGTGAAGCTCTTGTCAAGTTTGATTTCTTGATGGACTCACTCAAGGAAAAGGATGAGTCCATTGAGGAATTAGAATATCATTTGAATGAGAAGGAACGGAGATTCAATCTCCTAAGACAAGAGCTAAAAACTGAAAGGTGCATATCTCAAGGCCTTAAGCAACAAATTGAAACTTATGAACTTTATAAAGTTAAGGACCTAGAAACTATTGATAGGGCTCAATCATTGACTCAAGAGCTCAATGCCTCAAAGGAGGAGCTTGAAGTTGCTCATGCTTCTCTCACTAGGGATCTTGACCACCTTGAAAAGGCTAAGAAGCTTGTTAAGGATGAGCTCAAGAAACTTGGAGAGAACCATGACCTACTCCAAGAAACCTACAAAAATGCTCTTGGATCAATGAAGGATCCCATTGTTGTTGAAAAGCTTGCTTGTTCCTCCACTTCCTTTACTAGTGAGCATGCTAAACTTGTTGAGGAACATGTTCGTTTACAAGAGGAACTCTCTTTGCATGTTGAGACCAATGCATATCTTGAATCCTTGGTGACCAAATATGGTCTCGACTATCATCCTAATGAATCTTCTTGTGAGCAAGCATCTATTCTTGAGGAAAATGTTAGGTTAACAAAGGAACTTGCAAAGTTCACCACCGCCAAGAACAAGATGGGATTGGATGACCTCTTGGGTAAGCAAAGGTCAAACAATCAAAAGTTTGGACTTGGATATGTTCCCAAGTCTCACAAGAAGAACAACTACAAGAAGGAGAAACCCGCTCAAGATAAGAACAAGAAGGTCACTAATAATGGCTAAGCCTCAAATGGCAAAGCCACTAGTGGTGACCGCACGGGGCCAAACGATCACTATGCATTATTTGTTGATTATTATGGTGACGTCTATGCTAACTATGTTGGCCCTCCTAATGGCTATGCTTATAGAGAGTACTCAATTTGGGTACCAAAAGATATTGTTGCCATTGCAAAGGAACCCATTAATCGATGGGTTCCTAAATCCTCTACTTGATTTTGTAGGGGTATTCCTCCGGTGGTCCAAAATGGGTGTTTGATAGTGGATGCACCAATCATATGACCGGAGGAAGAGGTGTGCTTGATCAATTCATTGAAGATATCAACAAGAAATCAAGCATTACCTTTGGTGACAACTCGAAGGGAAAGGTACTTGGGTATGGCAAGGTAGCAATCTCTAAGGACTTGTGCCTTGAGACGGTTATGCTTGTTGAATCCCTTGGCTATAACTTACTTTGTATATATCATCTTGCCGATGCCGGTTACAATTCATATTTTACTAGTTATTGTGTGAAAGTCTTTAGGAGTGACAATCTCAAATTGGTCCTCGTTGGATATGTGGAGAACAACCTTTACGTGGTTGACCTCTCGAAAGAGAGGTCCTCTCACTCCACATGTCTAATGGCGACCAAGCATGACGAAGGTTGGTTGTGGCATCGTCGCCTTGGTCATGTCAACATGAGGAATCTCAAACAACTCCTAAAGGGTGAACACATTGTGGGACTAACCGGCATTTCTTTTGAGAAAGATCGTGTTTGCAGTGCATGTGTAGCCGGAAAGCAACTCAAGAAGAAACATCCTATCAAGAGTATCATCACCACATCTAGGCCTTTGGAGCTCCTTCATTTTGATCTCTTTGGGCCATCACATTATGATACTCTTGGTGGGAGCAAGTATGGACTTGTCATTGTTGATGATTACTCAACATACTCTTGGGTCTTTCTCCTTAAGTCTAAGGACGAGACCCATAGGGAGTTCATCATCTTCGCCAAGAAAGCTCAACGTATGTATGAATCCGAGATCAAGGCGATTAGAACCGACAATGGCACCGAGTTCAAGAACTACACCATGCGAGAGTTTGTCGATGATGAGGGCATCAAGCATGAGTTTTCGGCGCCATACACCCCTCAACAAAATGGTGTTGTTGAAAGGAAGAACCGAACTATCATTGAGATGGAAAGAACCATGTTGAGTGAATTCAACTCACCCCACAACTTTTGGGGAGAAGCCATCTCTACGGCCGTCCACTACTCCAACCGGCCCTTCCTCCGTCCCCTCCACAACAAAACTCCATACGAGCTTCTTACCGGTAACAAGCCTAATGTCATGTACATTCGTGTCTTTGGATGCAAATGTCTTGTTAAGAACAACAAAGGAAAGCTCGGTAAATTTGAAACTAGGTCCATAGAGGGCATATTTGTTGGTTATGCGGAGAACTCTCACGCCTATAGATACTACAACCGGTCCACTGGGACTATTGAAGTATCTTGTGACGTGGAGTTCTTGGAGGATAATGGCTCCCAAGTGGAGCAAGTTGTTCCATGTGTTGCAGGTAATAATGATGATCCATCTAGTGCCATCAAGCATATGGGCATTGGACACATCCGGCCCATAGAAGTTCATAATGATGATCAAGATGATGGAGTAGAAGTATCAAGAACGGCTCAAGTGGAGCCTAGCTCAACTCAAGCCGAACCATCAAGTGCAACTCAAGAACCATCCTCCACTCAAGATGAGTCACATTCCGAAGAACAAGAAGAAAGTCCTCATTCCATCGAGCAAGACCATGATGATGATCAAGAGACATCCACAACTCATGATCAAGCTCAAGTGATCCCTCATGATCAAGCACTAGCAAGGGATGAATTCATTGATCATGAAGGAACCATTCGGAAGATCAAGGCCGCTACAAGGGCAAGTGACATGAAAGTAGATCAAGTCCTTGGTAGCATTTCAAGAGGAGTGGTAACTCGTAGACACCATGCATTACTTATCACTTATTTTCAACACCATGCTTTTGTGTCTAGTTTTGAACCACTCAAGGTACATGAAGCCTTGGTTGATCCGGATTGGGTAATTGCCATGCAAGAAGAATTGGAGTGTTTCACTCGTAATGAAGTGTGGTCTCTAGTTGAGAGATGATGTCTACGCACGCTTCTATTCCTGTAGACAGTGTTGGGCCTCCAAGAGCAGAGGTTTGTAGAACAGCAGCAAGTTTTCCCTTAAGTGGATCACCCAAGGTTTATCGAACTCAGGGAGGAAGAGGTCAAAGATATCCCTCTCAAGCAACCCCGCAATCACGATACAAGAAGTCTCTTGTGTCCCCAACACACCTAATACACTTGTCGGATGTATAGGTGCACTAGTTCGGCGAAGAGATAGTGAAATACAAGTGGTATGAATGAATATGAGCAGTAGTAACGGCGCCGAGAAAATAGCTTGCTGGCGTGCGGTTGATGGTAGTAATATTGCAGGAAGTAAAGATGCGGTAAAACGAGTAAATAAGCGATGATTGCGGTATTTGGAAACAAGGCCTAGGGATCATACTTTCACTAGTGGACACTCTCAACATTGATCACATAATAAAACCACTCTACACTCTCTTGTTGGATGATGAACACCACTAATTGTGTAGGGCTACAAGAGCACCTCAATGCCGGAGTTAACAAGCTCCACAACATTCAATGTTCATATTTAAATAAACTTAGAGTGCATGATAGACCAACGCAATTACACCGAGTACTAACATAGCATGCACACTGGTCACCGACGGACTATGAAAGGGGAATAGATCACATCAATACTATCATAGTAATAGTTAACTTCATAATCTACAAGAGATCACAATCATAAACTACGCCAAGTACTACATGATGCACACACTTGTCACCATTACACCATGGAGGAGGAATAGACTACTTTAATAACATCACTAGAGTAACACATAGATGAATAGTGATACAAAACTCATATGAATCTCAATCATGTAAGGCAGCTCATGAGATCATTGTATTGAAGTACATAGGAGAGAGATTAACCACATAGCTACCGGTACAGCCCTTAGCCTCGGGGAGAACTACTCCCTCCTCATGGGAGACAGCAGCGTCGATGGAGATGGCGGTGGTGTCGATGGAGATGCCTTCCGGGGCACTTCCTCGTCCCGGCGGCGTGCCGGAACGGAGACTCCTGTCCCCGGATCTTGGCTTCGCGATGGCGGCGGCTCTGGAAGGTTTCTCGTACCGTGGCTTTTCCGTATCGAAGATTTAGGTCAGGGACCTTTAAATAGGCGAAGAGGCGGAGTCGGGGGGTTACGGAGCCGCCACACAATAGGGGGGCGCGGCCAGGGCCTGGGCCGCGCCAGCCCCATGTGTGGGCCCCCTGTGGCTCTCCTCTGGTCCCTCCCGGGTGTTCTGGAAGCTTCGTGGATTTCTAAGATGCTGGTCGTTGATTTCGTCCGATTCCGAGAATATTTCCTTACTAGGATTTCTGAAACCAAAAACAGCAGAAAACAGCAACTGGCCCTTCGGCATCTCGTCAATAGGTTAGTTCCGGAAAATGCATCAAACCGATGTAAAGTGTGTATAAAACATGTAAGTATCATCATAAAAGTAGCATGGAACATAAGAAATTATAGATACGTTTGGGATGTATCAAGCATCCCCAAGCTTAGTTCCTACTCGCCCTCGAGTAGGTAAACGATAACAAGGATAATTTCTGAAGTGACATGCTATCATAATCTTGATCAATACTATTGTAAAGCATATGAGATGAATGCAGCGATTCAAAGCAATGGTGAAGATAATGAGTAAACAAATGAATCATATAGCAAAGACTTTTCATGAATAATACTTTCAAGACAGGCATCAATAAGTCTTGCATAAGAGTTACTCATAAAGCAATAAATTCAAAGTAAAGGCATTGAAGCAACACAAAGGATGATTAAGTTTCAGCAATTGCTTTCAACTTGTAACATGTATATCTCATGGATACTTGTCAACATAAAGCAATATAACAAGTGCAATAGGTAAACATGTAAGAATCAATGCATACAGTTGACACAAGTGTTTGCTTCTAAGATAGAAAGAAGTAGGTAAACTGACTCAACATAAAGTAGAAGAATGGCCCTTCGCAGAGGGAAGCATGGATTACTATTTTTGTGCTAGAGCTTTTCATTTTGAAAACATAGAAACAATTTTGTCAACGGTAGTAATAAAGCATATGTGTTATGTATAAGATATCCTATAAGTTGCAAGCCTCATGCATAGATTACCAATAGTGCTCGCACCTTGTCCTAATTAGCTTGGATTAACATGGATTATCATTGCGTAGCATATGTTTCAACCAAGTGTCACAAAGGGGTACCTCTATGCCGCTTGTACAAAGGTCTAAGGAGAAAGTTCGCATTGGATTTCTCGCTTTTGATTATTCTCAACTTAGACATCCATACCGGGACAACATAGACAACAGATAATGGACTCCTCTTTAATGCATAAGCACTCAACAACAGGTAATATTCTCATAAGAGATTGAGGATTGATGTCCAAACTGAAACTTCCACCATGATTCATGGTTTTAGTTAGCGGCCCAATGTTCTTCTCTAACAATATGCATACTCAAACCATATGATCATGAAAATCGCCCTTACTTCAGACAAGACGAACATGCATAGCAACTCACATGATATTCAACAAAGGTAAAAGAGTTGATGGCATCCCCGAAACATGGTTACCGCTCAACAAGCAACTTATTAAGAAATAAGACACATAAGTACATATTCTTCACCACAATAGTTTTTAAGGCTATTTTCCCATGAGCTATATATTGCAAAGACAAAGGATAGAATTTTAAAGGTAGCACTCAAGTAATGTACTTTGGAATGGCAGAGAAATACCATGTGGTAGGTAGGTATGGTGGACACAAATGGCATGGTTATTGGCTCAAGGATTTGGATGCACGAGAAGAATTCCTCTCAATACAAGGCTAGGCTAGCAAGGTTGTTTGAAGCAAACTCAAGTATAAAACGGTGCAGACAAAACTCACATATGAACATATTGTAAGCATTATAAGACTTTACATCGTCTCCTTGTTGTTCAAACACCTTAACTAGAAAATATCTAGACTCTAGAGACCAATCATGCAAACCAAATTTTAACAAGCTCTATGTAGTTCTTCATTAATAGGTACAAAGTACATGATGCAAGAGCTTAAACATGATCTATATGATCACAACAATTTCCAAGTATCAAATTATTCAAGACATTATACCAATTACCACATACAGCATTTTCTGTTTCTGAAACCAAAAACAGCAGAAAACAGCAACTGGCCCTTCGGCATCTCGTCAATAGGTTAGTTCCGGAAAATGCATCAAAACGATGTAAAGTGTGTATAAAACATGTAAGTATCATCATAAAAGTAGCATGGAACATAAGAAATTATAGATACGTTTGGGACGTATCAAGAGACCCAAGGATCATCGCATCAATGTTATTGGGACCAAATGGGTATTCAAGAACAAGCAAGATGAGACTGGCATTGTCATATGAAACAAAGCAAGGTTAGTGGCGCAAGGGTTTGCCGAAATAGAAGGTATGGATTTTGAGGATACCTTTGCGCCGGTAGCCCGTCTTGAAGCTATTCGTCTTTTGCTTGCATTTGCATCTTTCCACAATTTCAAACTATATCAAATGGATGTGAAAAGTGCATTTTTGAATGGTCCCCTAAAAGAAACCGCATATGTGGCTCAACCCCCGGGTTTCGAAGACCCACGCCGACCCAACCACGTGTATTTACTCCATAAGGCAATCTACGGTCTCAAGAAAGCTCCACGTGCTTGGTATGAGTTCCTTAGGGATTTCTTACTACATGATGGGTTTTGCATGGGTACGGTCGATTCCACCCTTTTCACCAAGCGGGTTAAAGGGGGTGGCCTATTTATATGTCAAATATATGTTGATGATATTATCTTTGGTGGAACTAACCCTAATCATAACAAAGCTTTTGAGCTATTAATGACTAGGAAATTTGAGATGTCCATGATGGGAGAGTTGAAGTTCTTTCTAGGCTTCCAAGTGAGGCAACTTGCAAAAGGCACCTTCATCTCTCAAGAAAAGTATGTGAAGGACATGCTCAAGAAATTCAACATGACCAATGCAAGCCCAATGAAGACACCCATGCATGCCCGTAAAGGGGCAACTTGGCTCATGTGACGGTGAGAAGGATGTGGACATAAAGGTATACCGCTCCATGATAGGATCCTTGCTCTACCTTTGTGCCTCTAGGCCGGATATCATGCTAAGTGTAGGGATGTGTGCTCGTTTTCAATCCGCTCCCAAGGAGAGCCATTTAATGGCGGTCAAACGGATTCTAAGATATCTTGTTCTCACTCCTACTCTCGGGCTATGGTATCCAAAGGGGTCAACCTTTGAACTCATTGGCTATTCGGATTCCGATTGGGCCGGTGATAAGGTTGACCGGAAGTCTACCTCCGGGGCTTGCCAATTTATTGGCCGGTCATTGGTGAGTTGGTCATCCAAGAAACAAAACTCCACCGCTTTATCCACCGCCGAGGTCGAATACATATCCGCGGCATCTTGTTGCACTCAGTTGTTATGGATGAAGCAAACCTTGAAAGACTATGGTGTGTCTCTTGGTACGGTGCCTCTTCTTTGTGACAATGAAAGTGCAATTAAGATCGCCAATAATCCGGTTCAACATTGTCGCACCAAACATATTGACATTCGCCATCACTTCCTACGTGACCATGTTGCCAATAAGGATATTGATCTCACTCATGTGGGGACAACCTACCAATTGGCGGATATTTTCACTAAGACTTTGGATGAAGCCCGTTTTGTTAACTTGAGAGGAGAACTTGGTATTCTTGATCCTAAAAACTTGGATTGATTAACTTCTTGCACTATATTCTTGCATTTATCTTGCTATCTAGTTTAGAGGCATAGCACATATGGGGATAGTCATCCTACCATGTCTTGGTATGATGCATACCTATGTGTGCAACATAAATAGACCCAATGTCATTATATGGACCCAAGCATGTCTCTTCGAGGTCTCATGACATTTGCGCTTTCACATAGGGGGAGTAATCCCCCGCCCCTCATTGAGCTTTCATTACAACTTGATTTGACTATATAAGGCCAAATAATCTTATTGCAAAATTCATTTCAAAATGATTTATGATTCTTGATATATATTTCGAATCATGCCCATTGTTGCTATTTACATCTTGTTTGGATTTTCTCTCCAATGGGTATGCCTAGAGAACTTTGTGTTTCCAACCCCATGTCTATGCTCATCTCATCATCATCTATCTATCTATATGTACATGTCATCATCTGAGCATTCACACACATTTACACAAAGCATAGGGGCAAAACGAGGCAAAACGAGACAAAACTGGGCAGTTAGTCCCTGGCCGGTCTCTGGCCCGGTTGGACCGGCCTCTGGGCCGGACCAGCCGGCGCCAGGTCCGGTCGACCGGGCGCCCGACCGGCCGTGCGGCCTGATATGTATTGGGAGAGGATACCCCTTGGGGTCTTCTTCCTCATTACCCCCCAACCCTCAAACCTCCATGGTCGCCGCCTCCATCACCTCCACCACGTTCTAGGACCCTCCCACCACAAGAATCCTCCCAAACTCCACCAAACCATAGATCGGGCCCCTTGGAACAACTCCACCAAAGGATTTGGTCCCTCTCAAGCTATTTTGGGAAATTTTGGAGTTCTTGGTTTTCAAGCCCTACCTAGTGTTCTTCTTGCTCTCTTGATCAAGGAGGACCATGTCTTCAGGTAATATGCTCTCCCTTTCTCCCTATTTTCTAGTCCTCATCACACATTGCAATCTCTTGACAAGATTTGAGGAAATTTTAGGGTTAGGGTGAGGGTTTGTAAGTCCTCATGCCTTTAGAGTGTCTCACAACACAATGCACATACTCCACTCTATTGCTATAGTCTATATTCAAGTTTATGAGTTTTTGCATGATTTTGTGGTAGAAAATCTGGGCAACACCTCACAAGTCGACAGATCCGGTCACCAGCCCGGTCAACCGGCCTCTCAACCGGACGGCCCGGCGTGCCGCCCGGTCAACCGGGTTGGCAACCGGCTCGTCCGGTCTGCCGCCCGGTTAGACCGGCATGTGCGCCGGATCGCCCAGTTTTCGCACAATCTCATCAATACACTTGGATATATGCTATGCTTTCTGGCTTCCCTCTTATTGATGACATGTACACTTACCCCACTGCTATCCTCGCTCTATTTTCTCATTCACAGGTAGTTGGAGTGGTGAGGCACGTGGCACTGTTGCCAAGAGAGGACGGACTGCTGAGAATCCACCCCGCCGTACTAGTGGTCGCGTACCCACTGGCAGCTCGGCTGGGGGAAGAACCAAGTCAGTTGGTGGTAAGAAGAAGGATAAGCATGCCACCCAAGAGGATGATGAAATAGTGCCAGATTTCAATATTGCGGATGCAAACCGTGTTGATTGGCAGGAAATGAGGACGGTGAATCCGTATCGCTATGAGCAACGGACTTACACTGGTGGGGACAAGTTCTTCTGGACCAAGACACAAGCAGCCCTATGGGATGGTTTCTATAATACTCGAGACTGTATGAAGAATGGTGTTGTTGTGATGCCCAAGGCCATCAATCCTGACGAGCTTGCCTTGCATGAAGCCACAAAGTACCGCTTTGTGGTTGAAACCTTGAAGGGTATGGGACTATATGACCTTGTGTGCCTAAAGCCCGATGATGAACAAGAAGATCCCACCTATTGTCCCCTTCTAGTCCGTTAGTTCCATTGCACCGTCTTCTTCCATGATGATGCGGACCGCACCATGACTTGGATGACTGGCAGGGAGAAGTACTCCTGCACCTACACTCAGTTCTGTGTGGCCATGGGCTTTGGTGGTGGCCGTGCTCGAGGGTACATAATTCATGCTCGGCCTAAGCTCACTAGAGGTGACATCTCCTTTTGCTATGCCACTAACCCCACAGCTGGGCCTCCCACTATCTCGGGGATGTACTACTCATATCTTGTTCTTGCCAAGCTGTTTCGTGAGAGTCTCATCAGCAAGTCAGGCGATACTAGTGAAGTTAGGAACTACCACCTGAATCTGATGTACTATTGCCACCCTGCCAGGATACGGAAAATTGATGGTTGTGATCTTATTCACTGTGAACTGAAGCGTGCAGTTATGGACCGCATGACTCCCAACTATGCTCAGTATGTTCAGCGGCTCATCAACTACATTGTTCCTGCTTCTCTCAACACTCTTGATGAAAGAGTCATCATGGAACCATTCAGGTTCCCTACTCAGGACGGTCGCCCGGAAGTCCCTTCCATGATGCCCTCCAATGAGCGCCGCTCCAAAGAACACCATGATCATGCAGCAAGCTCCAGCTACTCTCGGCGCCCTCAGCGTGGTGCCGCTCGCTTCTTCTCCAGCATGTGGACAATGTGCAAGAATACCAATGATGTTGCACATCAGAGTCTTGCTTTGAACCAGGAGACACGGAGGAGACAGAGTGAGTTCATGGCTGCACGGAATGCTCCTGTTCCTCCTTCTGGCCCTGAGATGGAGCCTGTGGTTGCACCTGCTTGGGAGATGCCTCCCATTTCTGATGAGATGCTCCAGAACTTCTCCATGTATGCTCATGGTGGCCCTCCTCCTCGGACTGCTCGTGCTCCTACTCCTACTGATGATGATGGTGATGAGGATGAAGGTGATGCGGCTGCACGCGATGATGGCGAGAGCTCCTACTCCTCCGGACATCAGTTCTATTGATGGGTGCGATAGCATCTCTCCTCTTTTCTTCGCCTTTTTGGTGTTCCGATGCCAAAGGGGAGAAGAGAGTAGAGTCTAGGACCACGGGGTTCTTTGATTGTCACAAGCCATGGGTGTTGCTTTATTTGAATCTTATATGGCTTGTGCTTATTTGCTTTGATTTCTCAAGAACCATTTTCTACTTTGAATAATTTTTGTATGGACGTGTATGGACGACTATTTGTATGCTTAAATCACTCTATTAAGATAATCATGCTTTATGCTTATATATCTTGATATACTTGTCCATACCATGCTTGTTTCCTAAAGATATTGGGGGAGCTTATCATATTCCACAAATGGTGCACTTTGCATTCAAACGCAAATTCTCCAAGTGCACACATTATGGGGGAGTTGTCGTAATATCTTATATGGAATCAAGGTTTAGAGCTTATCATAATATCTATATGTGACTCTAGCTCGGTTTGTCATCGTATACCAAAAGGGGGAGATTGTAAGGGTATTTTACCCTTATCCATTATTTTGGTAACAATGACACCGTGCTAGAGTATTTGGCCTAATACGTTTATAAGGATAATCTCAGGTATTAGGCAAAGAGGCATAAATGGTGTATCAAAGGAACAAGAAGGCTAAAGGAGACCCCCCACTTCAACAACAATCGAAAAGGGGTCTACAGCAGAAATCCGGTGTGTCGACCAGTCAGCCGGCCCCCCAACCGGACAGTCCGGCATGCGGCCCGGTCAACCGGGCGCCAACCGGGCGTCAAAGAGTGCCTAAGTGGTCCGGTATGCTGCCCGGTCAGCCGGCCTACAGACCAGCGGGGCCGGCGTACGGTCCGGTCGAACGGTCGCCAACCGGGCGCCAACCGGAGGAGCTCCTGGACGACGCAAAGTGTCCCCCGGTCGGGGTTCGGTCTACCGTCCGGTCTGGACCGGCAGGTCCGGTCCCTGGCCCGGTCCGACCGGCCTCTGCACCGGACAATCCGGTCAGTGGTCCGGTTGACCGGGTTTGTCGGGAGAAAAGATGAGGTGGCAAGTGACCAACGGCCATATTTCGAAGAACACTATAAATAGGCCTTCTCCTACCTCTGAACAGTTAGGCACTACACTACAAGCTGTTCTTGAGCTCTCTCTCTCTTACTCCATTGCTAGAAACACCAAAAGCCTCAGATCTCCCTCCTCCTCCACCCAAACTCAAATCCCTCCAGGGAATCATTAGAGGAGGACCCGATCTACTGTTCTACCAAGCCAAATCTCATTCCCCCTTGTATTCATCGAGAAGCTTGTTTCCTAGGGTTCCTTGGAAACCCTAGGTGGGCAAGAGGAGTCCGGAAGCATCCGGGCTGTGGATTTGCTCCGGGCAAGATTGTGAAGGTTTGGAGGCTACCTCAAAGTCTACCACAAGTGAGTGAGCTATTCCTTCGTGGGATAGGCTCCGGAGAATAGGGTGAGCCTTCGTGGCGTGGGGAATCCTTCGTGGGACCTCCACCCCTCCAATCGTGACGTACCTTCTTGCAAAGGAAGGGAACACGAGAATATATCCTCGTCTCCGCGTGCTATCGGTTATCTCTAACCGAACTCCTTACTTGTGATTTAACTGCGTGTGAGAGCCTTCGTGCTCGAGTTAGTTGTATCCTCATATATGTTGCTTCACCTAGTTTGCATTAGGCTCACCTTTATATTCCGCAAAGCCTAATATTGCAAAGAAAGAATTAAAATTAGGTTTACCATCTCTATACTTTCACTCCTTCACCAACAACCTTCACGTGGCCTTCATCTCCTACTGGTTCGATAACCTTGGTTTCTTACTGAGGGAAAACTTGTTGTTGTACGCATCACACCTTCCTCTTGGGGTTCCCAACGGACGTGTGCTTCACGCGTCATCAGCCGTCGCCGGAGGGATCTCTACCTTCTCCAATGTGTCCACAATCATCACCATGATGAAGAGGGAGTATTCCACCTCGGGACTATGGGTTTGTGGCAACATCTTCATTTATTTTTCTCTTGTTCTTCATAGATCTAGTACCATATGAGCTGCCAAACATTATTATGGTCATATATGTACTTCCTATGTCGTGGATCTTTATTCTATGATTTGATATATGAGATTGAAACCTATTGTGTGTAAGATGTATTGATACATGCATATCATGTACCCCCGTACTTAAGTCCTTGTTCTGATCCAACTTGTATGCAAGAGCATGTGTCGGGAGAAGTGTGTATTAGATGGAGTAGCATGGTCGTAGTGATTGAATGGTGACAAAAAATTCATGATCTACTATGGTATTTACCTTTATTTTGCTGCCTCACTAGGGATAAAGTGAATTCATGTGCTATAATTATCATGTGACATCTTGATAATGGTGTTTGTGCAAGGTAGCATATTTGTGATTCAAATATTATATGAAATTACTTAAGGCTATAATCTGTTGATTCTTAATTCAAGATTGCTTGCAGTTTTCATTTCTTTAGCAGTATATGAGAGATGTGTTGCATCATCTCTAAGTTTGGACGTCATGTCCATATGAATGCTTATCAAACACATTTTGAAGTTCCACCAATATTATATTTTTGATGAATTGTTTGTCTCCAATACAACTTAAAAGTGAGTAGAAAAGTGAACCCATAAACCCCGGTCAATTTTAAACCATTAGAAACACCTTCCCAACACAACTATCATACTTTATATTTTTTGTTGTTTATTATTTCAAAAATAAAAAAATAGGAAACAAATACTTTCTTCACTTGCAAACACACACACACAAATCCAAAACCAACTATCCTTTCATTGCTTTTACCTCGCTTGCCTAGTTTACTTGTTTTACCTTACTTTACTTTACATTTATATTTCATATAACTAATATGATACCTTGCTTGACAAACACACGGTGGAGTTGTGGACACAAGACAAAAACTCTGCTTTGTAGGTTGCTAGAAGAGGAGAAGAAGAAATCAGCCTCTAGCCAATTCTTCGAGAGTTCTATATAAACCCTCGGGTCAACCTTATGAGGAAAAGACGCTTGCTACAACACTCTGCACTTGGAGTCCCAACGAGTTGGTACACATGGACTTGTTGCCATCCCCGCCCTAGTCCAAGAAGGCCTCCAAGATGGCACTCTGCCCGGAAGGTTGAACTTATGGTGTAGGCCAAGAAGATCTTTAAAAGCTGTTGATGGAAGAAGGAGCGGCCACCATTCGAACATTGTAGTCGTCGACGAGGCAACAAGCTAGTAGCCACTAACGAGTAGAAGAGAATGAGCTCTAGCAGATTTGCTCACCTGCAACACCATTGAAAGCCTGAGAAGCTCGAAGTAGAGCACTATCCCGCCACTCCCCCAACATCTCCATGATGGCTGAAGAAGGACAGAAGAACAACGGCTCGATCTGTGCCAAACTTGACAGGCAGAGGTCTTCATATTTGGGGACCAGACATCGGAATTATTAATGGGGAAGACATTGATGTCTTTCCCCTCCATCTCTGGCTTCAACCTGCGAAGAGCCATGGTGAGGAAAAACACCACCGTCAGCTGCCGGACATAGCCCGCGTGCTCCAACAACCTTCCCCCTGCCGGCATCTCGCCAAACTCCAATAGGGGAAAACTAAACTTAGACCTTGATCTAAACCTACTATACATTGAGGAGTCCTGGCTACCTCCTCCAAGCTCACTCGCGATGGTAGAGCCACCAAACGAAAGAGGGCAGAGGCGCCGGACGGAGATGCTTCCAGACGACTCTCAAGTGCGGTGGTCTCCTCTCACGAAGGGATGTCTATGTTTCCCGCCGAGTGCTGAGTTTCTTATGCCCGACGTGGGTAATGGGCTGCTAAGCTATTTTCCCTTACTGGCAGCTTCGTAAGTAAGTGGAGCGGGCTAATTCTCACAGAGAAAAGAATAAGCAGTGAGGAAGTATGGCTCCCATAAAAAAAGGAAGTTGGCCATCGCTAGATCGGTGTGACGGCATCTTCAGCCGTTCTGCTAGAGTCGTATGGGGTCAAAGCCCGGGCATTGTGCATGCAACGACACCAGATCGCTGCCTAAGAGCCTCTTCTGCGTGAGGCACACACTGCTGAAGCCCGGGCACGTGCCCGGGTAGTAGTGATGCTTCCAGGGGCAGATGCCGATCAAAGTTCAGCAATCCTTGTTTCTTCTTTTCTTCTGAGATCGATCGATCAAGGTTTCTCGTTCATCCTTCTTTTCTTCTCGATACCGAATAGGCAATCAAGCTCAATTTTCTTCTTTCCTTCTTCACACCGATCATAATCGGTCATCTAGTTCTATCTTCTTCTCAGATCGATCAAACGGGCCGAACCAATCCAAGTTTTCGAGGAGTTTTGGGAATCAAGAGCTAGACGATCGGAAAAGGCAACTCTGGTACTATATTGATGTTTGAGGGAATGATACCCTGATCGGGGTTCGGGTACATGATGATATAGGCAAGAAAGCCCCTGCCGTAGCATTACAAGGTTGTAACATCACACATTTCGAGATGTTTTGGTGACGTGACATAATAATAAATGAATAAAGATAGTAAGGTGGTAACTAGCTATGTTACAATAACATCATACACACCAAGACAAGATGTGATATGGGGTGGCCCGATCTTCTCAGTAAGCAACGGTGGTGATGATGATCACGGGGTGATGGCAGCGGAGAAACACGACGATGAAGTGAATGATAACTTGTATGACGCAACGAGATCTCTCGGTTGGTCCCTGTCGCCAATGCAACAGCTCTCAACCCTGCAAGATATTCGCAACTCCACACACTTGCGCACGTAGCCGCCGACCACGAAGCGGTAAGTTGCAACCGTCTAATTCCCAATGGAACAGCAGATCACACAAGACTTTTTCAGGATCTACACAATATCAAGCAATATGGTGTAGGGATTCAATAGTTTTGCTAGAGCAAACAACTAAGAACTAGGGTTTATCTTAAACGTGGTCTAAAGCAGCTAGGGGGGCGTCCTGGGCACTTAAATAGGCGTCCGGGACGACTTCTGGTCGAAAAGATACAAGAATAACCGACCCAGAATAGATCTGGTCGAGACAGACTCGGACGAATCCGGTCTGGAATCCGGTCAACCGGGCCAGGGACCGGGTCGGCCGTTCTGTCATCCGGTCAACCGGTCGGCAACCGGAAAGTTCGCAAAATTCGTCCGGTTGGGTTCCGGTACGATGCATCCGGTTGGCGACCGGTCAACCGGGCCAGGGATCGGACTGGCCGGTCTGGAGGCCGGTCTAACCGGGCGCTGGACCGGCCTGGACGTCGACTTCTCCTTTCGCGCATGCCTCCCGCTCCTCCCTCGCGCGTCCATGAGATATCTTCATGTCCAGCTCCATGTCCAGCTTCACGTCCATCTTGACGTCCGTCTTCATGTCCAGCTGCTCCTCTACTCCTCGTGCGATGCTCGTTTCCTCTTGATACCTGATGATACATAAGTAATAGGACTTAGGCAGTATAAAGTTCTCATCAATCAAAGTACCGTTTAGAAACAAGTTCACTCGTTGTTTAAGTAGCTTCGCACGAGCCCTTGTAATTGGTCCAATCCTAACTTCATTCGACTTGAGCTTCACAACAGGTTCATCTTCATTTATCAATGACGGAGGTAGTGGTGTAGTAGGGATGTCCTCATCATCTCCCCCCCTTCAAAAGGCGTCGACCTCGACGCTCCAAGGTCTTCTCCGTCATATGGTGTCAAATCAGCAACATTGAAAGAATTACCGACACCAAACTCATCAACTCGGAAGATCTATCGAGTATGCATTATCATTGATCTTGGCAAGCACTTTGTAAGGACCAGCACCACGAGGCTTCAACTTAGACTTCCGCAGCTTCGGGAACCTATCCTTGCGAAAATGTACCCAGACCATATCACCAGGCTTGAACAACATCTCTTTGCGCTTCTTATTTATCCTTGCAGCATTGCTCTTGCCTTTCTTCTCTATCAACTCTTTAGTCTTCACATGGATTTTTCGCACAAAATCTGCCCTCTTGGATGCCTCCATATTAACTCTCTCATGTATGGGCAAAGGCAACAAGTCAAGTGGAGTAATGGGTTTGAAACCATACACCACCTCAAAAGGACATAGCTCCGTGGTAGAATGTACCGCCCTGTTGTAAGCAAACTCTACATGCGGCAAACACTCTTCCCACTCCTTCGGGTTCTTCTTGATCATGGATCTCAGCAGTTGTGACAAGGTTCGATTCACCACCTCAGTTTGACCATCAGTTTGGGGATGACAAGTAGTACCGAACAGTAGCTTTGTCCCCAGCTTTCCCCAAAGTGTCTTCCAGAAGTAGCTCATGAACTTCACATCACGATCAGAAACAATAGTCTTCGGGACTCCATGTAGTTGAACAATCTCCCTGAAAAACAGGTTAGCAATATGCGACGCATCGTCGCTTTTGTGGCAGGCAATAAAGTGTGACATTTTAGAAAATCTGTCCACTACCACAAATATAGAATCATGGCCTCTTTTAGTACGCGGCAAACCCAACACAAAATCCATACTAATATCTTCCCAAGGTGTAGTAGGTGCCGGTAACTGAGTATACAAACCGTGAGGCTTCAGCTTGGACTTGGACTTGTTGCAAGTAATGCACCTCTTCACATACCTGTCCACATCCCGCCTCATCTTTGGCCAATAAAAATGATCAGCGAGCATGAGTAGCGTCTTCTCACGCCCAAAGTGACCCATCAAACCTCCAGACATGTGATTCCCGCAATAAGAGCAAACGCACGGACGATTCTCGGAACACATAGTTTGTTAGCTCTAAACAAGAACCCATCGTGTATGTGATACTTTTCCCATGCTTTACCCATAACACACAAGCGGTACGGTTCAGCAAAATCATGATCGATCGCATATAAATCACATAACACCTCTAATCCAGGAATTTTAACATCAAGATGGGTTAATAGCATAGTCTTCCTAGATAGAGCATCATCAACAATATTATCTTTTCCTTTCTTATGCTTAATAATGTATGGAAAGACTCAATGAACTCAACCCACTTAGCAAGACGCCGATGCAAAGTAGATTGGGCTTTCAGATATTTCAAAGCTTCATGATCAGAATGTATGATAAATTCTTTTGGCCACAAATAATGTTGCCAAACCTTAAGAACTCTAGTTAAAGCATACAATTCTTTATCATATATTGGATAGTTCAACTTAGCTCCAGAAAGTTTCTCAGAAAAATATGCAATTGGGCGACCCTCTTGCATCAACACACCACCAATTCCAATACCACTAGCATCACATTCAATCTCAAATTGCTTATTGAAATCGGGAAGTGCAAGCAACGGTGCGAAGTTAACAATCGTTTCAGTTCATCAAAAGCATGATCTTGGGCAACGCCCCACTCAAAGACAACATCCTTTTTAGTCAATTCATTCAAAGGTGCAGCAATAGTAGAAAATTGGGCACAAAACGGCGATAAAACCCAGCTAGACCATGAAAACTTCTTACTTGACTCACATTCATGGGAGTAGGCCAATTTTGAATAGCTTCAATTTTAGACACATCTACTTCTACTCCATGCTTAGAGACAACATAACCCGAAATATGACCTTATCTTTGCAAAATGTGCACTTCTCAAGATTACCATAGAGTTTACTATCACGCAACACTTGCAAAACATGTCGAATATGTATAATATGATCAGATTCATTGCAGCTGTAGATTAATATGTCATCAAAATACACAACCACAAACTTGCCAATAAAATCACGCAAAACATGGTTCATCAGTCTCATGAAACTGCTAGGTGCATTAGTCAATCCAAAAGGCATTACTAACCACTCATATAAACCAAATTTTGTTTTAAAGGCGGTTTTCCACTCATCCCCTTCTTTCATCCTAATTTGATTATAACCACTACGCAAATCAATTTTAGTGAAAACAAGCAAGCACCACTCAATTCATCTAGCATATCCTCTAAACGGGGAATAGGATGACGATATCGAATAGTAATGTTGTTTATCGCTCTACAATCTACGCACATACGCCATGTACCATCTTTCTTAGGAACAAGAATAACAGGAACAGCACAAGGACTAAGGCTTATGCGGATATAACCTTTGTCGAGTAGCGCTTGTACTTGCTTCTGTATCTCTGTCGTGGTATCGTCACGGCATATGCCATAAGGTGGCTAATCGAAGGGGCTCCTGAGAGATCTCACGGCGGTATCCGGAAGCGGGTTTGGGCACGAGCGACACGGCGACGTACCCAGGTTCGAGGCCCTCCGGTGGAGGTAAAACCTCTACTCCTGCTATGAGTGTATATGGTAATCACACAAGTACAATGGTGCTCCTAGAGCTGTATCCGGCTTGCCCCGAGAGGCTAAGGGAGACGATGGTCTCTCTCACAGTGCAGCGCTCGTAGGTAGGTGAAAGCAATAAGTGTTCGATCGTCCCCGCACGAGAGGGGTAGTGCGGCTTATATAGGCACCGGCACTTTACATATAAGACCCTATAGTCCATCGGCCGGCTTGGCCGGCTTCGGCTTCCGCTCCTTCCCGAGGCGGTGACGTCGGGAGCCGTTGAGGCGTCGTGGCCTGTCCCATCCGGCTGCCCAGGTCAGCGGTATGGAGAGGAGGTGTCTCTGTCGCCGTCAGCCACTGTAGCCCGTACGGCGCGTCGTAAGCCATGATGGCCTGTCCGGCGCGTGGCACTATTGCCAGCCTCGAGTCGGTCTGAGGTACAGACCCCCAGTCGGATATGGCTTGTAGAAGCCGGCCCAACTACAGCATTGGCGGCCGTAGCCAGGCCGACTAGGACCTAGAGCCAGCCGGCTTCCGGACCAGCCGGCCACGGCGCCAGCCGGCTGCTCCTCAGCCGGCCTTTGCCGCGAGCCGGTCGCTGGCCAGCCGGCTGCTCCGCGTCCATTGCCCTACCCGGGGTCTTCCCCCGACATTAGCCCTCGAAGCCGGCAAGGTCCTGCGTTTAGAAGGACCTAGGCAGGTTTTCCTGGCTTCTTGAATATATTTGACGGCACTTGGAGGGGCCGACTGAGGATTTCCTTTCAGCCGGCTGCGCCCTCATCCGGCTCGTTTTTGCCGGCTGCTTCTGGCCGGCAGCTTTTTACACTTGTATAGTTTTTGCTTTCTCGCAAGATTTGATGGCGCCTCCGCCTTGCTGAAGAGTTTTGGTTCGAGTGGTACTTTTCGTCCGGCTCCGGCTTGCTGCGCGCCGGAGTCCCCGCCGCCTCGGGTCCTGCGCCCGACTTGACCGGTCCGACGCCCGGCCCGGCCGTCGGTTCGTCCGGTCACATCAATGTCCCTCCGGATCCGGTGCGGTCGTGGGCGACGTGGTGTGGCCGTTTCCGATAACCGTAGCGATCGTGGGGGAGTTACGGCGCAGAAATCCGGAGACGTGGCCCACGATCGCCACGTGGAGGCCAACTTGCCCGCCGCGGTCGGCTATAAATGCCGCGGGGAGGGTACCGAGGCGGCACTTGCTCACTTCTTCTTCCTCGCGCCCCTGCCTCCGTCGCTCTCCGCGCGCCCAAGCTCTTCGCTACTCCGGCGAACGTCTTCCGCTGGCGAACTCCGGCGACCGAAACTCCCACCGTTCCGCCGCCGCCGCTCCATCAATCCGACGCCACGGGGCCGCGCGTCTCGACGGAGCGTCCTCCGCCCGCCGCCGTCGCCGCCGCGGTCGCAAGGTTCTTCCTCGCCGTTCCACCTTTCTTGGTCGTCTTCTTCTTCTTCGGCCTCGTCAATGGCGTCCCCGGCGGATCTTGGAGGGGCTCCTACATGCGGGAGGACGACATCGAGCGCTTGGTGCGCCTCCGGCGGATCCCGCGGTCGGTGATCACGCGGGAGCCTGGCAAGGAGACGGAGCCCAAGCCGGAGCCCGGCGAGCGCGTCGTTTTCGGCGCGCACCTCGACCGCGGGCTGGGCCTGCCGGCATCAACATTCTTCCGGCGGTTCCTCGACCATTTCGGCCTTCAGCCGCACCACCTGCCGGCTAACGCGTGCGTCCTCCTGAGCTGCTACGTCGCGTTCATGGAGGCTTACGCCGGCCTGTGGCCCGACATCGACTTCTGGAGCCGGCTCTTCTACTTGAAGGCCCAAACCACTGACGGCCACCTGCGGGCCTGTGGCGCCGCCTCGATCTACACCCGGCCCGGTACGCCTTTCCCCAAAATCCCCACCGTCGACTCGGTGAAGAATTGGCAGATGTCATTCTTCTACGTGCGCAACGACGGGGCGCTCGTCGACCGGATCAATTTGCCGGAGTTCAACCCGGCTCCTCCTGTCGGCCGGATCAATTGGAGCCACAACGCTCGCTCGACGGATCCGAACGCCGAGGTGAACCTCGCTGTGGGACTTCCCGGCGACAGCCACCGATGGCGGGCTGACCGCCGAGGATCTCCTCTCGCACCATCGCCGAGCGCCGCGTGCTGCCGCTCCGGATGCGCTCCCACAAGATCGGGCACATGTCCGGCCGGTTCGACCCGAACCGGACGTCCAAGGCGCCGCTCAACAAGGCCCAGGTGGCCAGCCGGGTGAACCACATCACCAAGGCGAACATGACGGAGAGCTGGAGGTACGGGCTGGCGCCTCGCGACAGGGAGCATCCACCGGCGCGGGTAAGTCTCATGTCTCTGCCATTTTCCGGCTTGCGGCTGCGAGGCCGACTTCCTTTTTCTTCTGCCGACTTCCGGCTTGTCATATGTTCATGTTTTTTCCATCTTTCTAGCTTTTTGAGCGCCAGAACGCCGAGGACGGCGACTTGGCGACGAAGAGGTGGACGCCGGATCTCGTCGATCCGGCCGACCAAGCCGGCGAGCATGCCGGCGACGACGACCTGCCGCAGGCGCCTGATCTAGGCGGCCAGGGGGAGCACAATCCGCCCCCTTCACCAGAGCAGCAGGAGGAGGAGGTGGAGGCGGCGACGTCCGGCACGGGGCCCATCCCCGCCGTGCCTCTGCGTACGAGGCCGCCAAGCACCACGGCGACTTCGGCGCCCAAGGGCACGAAACGAGCCGGCTCCACCGCCGCCTTGGAGGCGAAGGCGAAGAAGCAGCCGCGGCCGCAGCCGAAGATGGTCCCGGAGAAGGCCGGGTGAGTTCTTTCTCTCTTTTTCTTGTTTGATTCCTTTTCTTTCCTTACTTTTATACTTATTATCTCTCTCGTTTATCCGGCTAGGGCCCCTATCAAGTTTGCCCGGGCGGCGGCTCCCGGCAGGCTCCGCGCGTTGTGTCGCCGCTTCCCCGCCGCGCGAGGGAGCGGACGCCGCAGCCTTCCTCGCGCGCATCTACACCGCCGCCGCCCGCCGCAGGGCGCCTTCCTTCGCCGTGCCGCCGGCCTCAGCGCCCGATCGCGGCACGCGGGCTGAGCCGGCTCGCCGGGCGACGCCGGACGACATGTTCCCGGGCCGGACTCGTCCTCTTGGCCCAGCCTGCCGGGGCTGGTCCGGGAATGCCGCCATCGACCGGAGCCGGAGCCGGCAGCTCCGCACCGCCCGCGACCGGAACCGGAGCCGGGAGGGCTGCGCCGCCCACGATCGGAGCCGGAGCCGGGCCGAGCGTGGTGGTGCCGGACGAAAGTCCGGAGGAGGCACCTCGGGCGCCGGAGGCGACTGGGCCGGCTGGGCCATCTGCCGCGCCCGGAGCGATGCCGCCACCGCAGCCCGACGACGGAGGAGCCGGCCCGACGGGAGCCGGCAAGCGACGAGCCGGTGCGCACGGAGGGCGCCGACTCGCGCGCGCTGGTGAGGATGGGGACTCCAACGGCGTCACCGCAAGGCCTGCACGTGGCCAAGGGCGCACTTCTTCTTCAGGTGCCGTCCGCCTCCGACTCCAGCCTCGGCTCGGCTGCCACCATGGAGCAGGCGTGGCTCCGCGCCGACTCCTACGAGGTGACCAGCCGGGAGGGGAACCCTGGCCAAGCATCGGTGGAGATGTTCTTCTCCGGCCTGCAGGCCAACCTCAAGGCCATGGCAACCGGGGCCGCGGCTGACGTCGCCAAAGTGGAGGAAGCCAGCAAGGTAAGCTTCGACTGTTTTTGATCTGAATATTATCCTGGTAGCCCTCCGAGGCATGGGCCGGCTGCTTGGAGCCGGCACGGGTTTCGCTTGATTGACTAACTTTCCCCTTTTTCCTTAGGCTGTGGCGGATCGGCGCACCGCTCTGTACAACCGCGCCGTGACCCACTACCACAAGGCCAAGCTGGATCGGGCCGACTTGGCCCGCGAGCTGGAAACCGCCAAGGGTAAGCTTTATGCTTCTTTCGACTTGATGTCTTGTTTTCTTTCTAATCTTGGTTGGCTGACATTTCTTTCTGGCCGACTTGTAGTTGAAGCCGCCAAGGTCCCACAGCTGGAGTCGGATCTCCGAGCCGCTCGCGACCAATGCGCCGTGAGCGAGGAGGCGGGCCGATCCGCCGCCCGCAAGCTTAAACCGGCTGATCGGAGCCGACGCGGCTGCGCCGGCCGGAGCAGAACCACCTTAAGGAGCTTGCTGCTCTTAAGAAGGACGGGGAGGAGAAGCCGGCGGAGCTGAGCGAGCGGCCGGACGAGGTGGAGCGGCAACGGCTTGCGCTTCGGGAGGAAGTCTCCACCAAGTCCACGGAGCTGACCGCCACCGCCAAGCGCCGGACGGAGGGGATTGGCGCGCTTGATCGCGGCTTGTCGGGTGAGTGCCTCCGTGTTTCCTTCCCTTTGCCGGCTTTCGGCTGTCGGCTGCCGGCTTGGTTGGTAGCCGGCAGCTGAAACTTATCTTCTTTCGCTATCTCCATCTTCGGGCCGGGGCGCGTCGGTTCGTGCCGGCTGCCGCCGAGCTTACTTTAGGACTTCGAAAATTTGCATTTTTCAGCTTATTTCGGCTTGCTTAGTCTTGCTTGTTTCCGACATGCTTCTTCCCGCAGCGGCCTTCCCGAGACGCAGGATGCGGCCTTGGCAGCCGTTGGCGTTGAGCGCGAGTCCCGGAGGCGAGCGACCGGCGAGGGCAGCTCGGAGTATTTCTCCATGGAGGATCACCTGGCGTCCATGGGTGCCCGCATCGAGCCCATCACCAAGCTCGGCTGGGAGCTTCGGAAGGCGGCCGAAGAGCTGGTGCCCATGCTGTGGCCTGGAGAGGCGGCGCCGCAAGATATCTCTGGCCTCGTTGCTGCGATGGAGCGGGCACCGGATCGTTTCCTCGACTGGAAGGAGTCGGCCACGCGCGCCGGTGCCGACATGGCGCTGTCCTTCGTCCTCTCTTGGTACAACGAGGTGGATCTGGGGCAGCTTGAGTTCCGGCGAGCCAGCGTGGAGGACAAGCTCCCAGCCGACCTCAAGGCCGCCCGCCTTGCTCGAGCCAGCGCCATCGCCGAGTTCGTCGACAAGGCCCTCTTCGTCGCGGACCCGAACCCTCCTCTGTCCGATGGAGAGTACATGGACGATGAGGAGGCGGAGGACGTGCCCGAGGACGACCCGGCAGCCGGCTCCACCGATGCCCCTCCGGCTTAGATTTCCGCTTTTCGCTTGTTCTTTTGCCAAGACAATTTATTAAATCCCCGGGATGCCGGGTGCATATGTAAGACAATATAATTATCCTTTTATTAAGGCACACTTTAATGTGTTTGTTAATCATTTGTGTGCCGGCTTGCTTTCTTTCGACTTGTTCGCTTTTTCCTATCCGCCCCACTCTTTGGCTGTGCTCTTGCCGGTCGTACGTCCGACTTGCGATCCGTCGCCGGATCAAGAGCGGGCCGCCGAGGGAGGCCGACAGCATTTCGGCCGAACGAGCTGAATTCGGCAATCCGACACTTTATGAAAATTTGCAAGTCAATTCGCTTTTACACTTTCCCTTAGTCGTTTTTCGCGTGCCGGCTCCCTAGGCCTTACCCCCGCCAGCCGGACAGCCGGGTTGCGGTCTGTAGCTGGTTCGGAAGCCGGCTGTCGGAAACCGGATCACGTTACTGATCCGACCGCGTGAGAGGGTTCAAGCCAATTGGCGAAACGAGGTAAAGTACGCGAAAAACTTGTCGGAAACGGCGCTCTTGGCGCAAGCTTTTTCATAACTTACAAAAGGGATACAAGGGATACATACATTCCTGGCTCTCATGTGTAAAATGGGCGGAGCAACCCGACATTCCGGGGACGTTTAGTCTCCTCGTCAGCCTTGTCCGGCTTGTTTTTCTTAGCCTCTTGGGCATCTATGAGATAGTAGGAATCATTGCCTACTACCTTGCTCACGATGAAGGGACCCTCCCATGGGGATGCTAGTTTATGCTGTCCGGCTGTCCGTTGGATCAGCCGGAGCACTAGGTCTCCTTCTCGGAATACTAAGGTCTTGACCTTCCGGCCGTGGTAGCGACGGAGGCTTTGCTTGATATACGGTTGACCCGGACTCGGCCATCAGCCGGACCTCTTCAACCAGGTCGACTCCATCTTCGCGAGCTTCTTTGGCTTCAGCCTCCGTGTAGAGCTTGATTCTTGGCGCGTCGTGCTCGATATCAGTCGGCAGGACGGCTTCGGCCCCGTATACGAGGAAGAAGGGTGTGAACCCGACTGAGCGGTTTGGCGTTGTGCGCAGACTCCACGCGTACGCTGGGCAGCTCTTCAATCCAGCAGCCGGCTGAGCGCTCAAGCGGCTCCACCAGCCTGGGCCGGATGCCGGCTAGGATCAAGCCGTTAGCCTTCTCCACTTGACCGTTGGTTTCCGGGTGCGCCACGGACGATAGGTCCATCCGAATCCCCATCTCTCCGCAGTAGCGTTTGAAGATGCCTTCGGCGAAGTTGCTGCCATTGTCGGTGATGATGCTATGCGGGTAGCCATATCTCACGATTATTTCCTTGAGGAATGTGACGGCCGTGGAGCCGTCCAGCTTCTTGATTGGCTTGGCCTCGATCCACTTAGTGAACTTGTCAATCATCACCAAGAGATGAGTCATGCCGCCTCGGGCTGTTTTGAATGGGCCCACCATATCCAAGCCCCATACGGCAAATGGCCAGGTAATGGGGATGGTCTTCAAGGCGGAAGCCGGCGTGTTCCTTTGCTTGGCGAAGCGTTGGCAGCCGTTACACTTTTTCACCCGCTTCTTCGCGTCTCCGAGCGCAGTCGGCCAGTAAAACCGTGCCGGAAGGCTTTGGCCACTATGGCTCGGGAGGAGGCGTGGTGGCCGCACTCACCCCGATGGATTTCCCGTAGGAGTTCAATCCCTTCAGCCGGCTCGACGCACCGCCGGAACACCCCACTTACGCTGCGTTTGTACAGCTCGTGGTTGATGATTGTATAGGCCTTGGCCCTTCTCTCAATCTGCCTGGCCTGGACTCCGTCATCAGGCAGCACACCGTCGGTGAGGTAGGAGAGGAATTCTTGTGCCCATGAAGGTACGCATCTTATCTCGAATACGCTGACCAACAGGGTCTCCCGCGTGGGAGCTTCCGGCTTCGACTGCATGGTCGCCGGGTTCGGCTTGCTAGCCGGCGGGTTCGGCTTGCTAGCCCCCGAGTGTGGCGATGAAGCCCCCGGGTTGGACTGAGAAGTCCCCGGGTTCGGCATGGTAGCCGGCGGGTTTGGCTTGTTAGCCCCCGACTTGGGCGATGAAGCCCCCGGGTTCGGCTGAACAGCCCCCGGTCAGCCGGCACGAATATTGAATCCGAATCCGGTGACGGTATGATGGACGGCTTCTTGATAACCGCCAAGGCGATACCCGGCGGAATGGCTTGCCGGGTTGAGCCAATCTTGGATAAGGCGTCAGCCGCCTCATTGTTTGCTCGTGGCACGTGGTGGAATTCGCAGCCGTCGAAGAAGCCGGATAGCTGCTGGACATGGAAGCGGTACGAGGCCATGTTGGCGTCCTTCGCGTCCCAGTCGCCAGATGCTTGCTGTATAACCAAGTCGGAGTCGCCGAAGCAAAGTATGCGACGCACGCCAATCTCCTTGGCCAGCTTCAGCCCATGTATGAGCGCTTCATACTCCGCCACATTGTTGGATGCGGCGAAGTGGATCTGCAGGACGTAGTCCAGCCGGTCTCCCTTGGGAGAGGTGATGACGATGCCGGCTCCCAGGCCGTTGCGCATCTTTGAGCCGTCGAAGTGCATCTTCCAATGTGTGGAATCCGGCACAGGCGGTAGGTACTGCATCTCAGCCCAGTCGACGAAGAAGTCCGCGAGGATCTGCGACTTGATGGCTGTGCGTGGCTCGTAGAGGATGGTGTGGGCGGCTAGCTCCAGTGGCCCACTTGGCAACTCGGCCGTTGGCATCCTTGCTGCCGATGATTTCCGCCGCAGGCGCTCGTGGCAACCACCCGGATGGGGTGTTCTTGGAAGTAATGCTTGAGCTTCTTGGCTGCCATGTAGACACCGTAGGTGACCTTCTCGGTAGTGGGGGTAGTTTTGCTTCGACCGGGAGAGCACTTCGCCGAGGTAGTAGACTCGGGCGCCGGACCAGCCTGCTCTCGTTTTCGGCTTCTTTGCGCTCCACCACCAGGACAACGCTAACCACTCGGTTGGTGGCTGCGATGTACAACAGCATCGGCTCCATTGAACCCGGCGTTGCAAGGATTGGCGCGGTTGAGAGCACGCGCTTTAAGTCACGGAAGGCTTCATCCGCCTGCGGTGACCAGACGAACTTGTCCGCCTTCCTCATCAACTGATATAGGGGCAGTGCCTTCTCCCCAGCCCGGCCGACGAAGCGGCTCAAGGAAGCCGGACAGCCAGCCGAACTTCCGGACGTCCTTGAGGCACCGCGGCAGCTCCATCTTCTCAATGGCACCGATCTTCTCCGGGTTGGCTTCGATTCCTCGCCGAGAGACGAGGTAGCCCAGGAGTTGGCCGGCCGGCACGCCGAAAGTGCACTTGGCCGGGTTGAGCTTCATCCGGAATCTTCGCAGATTGGTGAAGGTTTCTCTCAGTGTCATCAAGGAGGGTAGGCATCTCCTTGGTTTTTACAACGACATCATCCACGTATGCGTGAACATTTCTGCCGATTTGATCCCGCAAACACTTTTGCATGCACCTTTGGTAGGTGGCGCCCGCATTTTTCAAGCCGAATGGCATAGTCGTGTAGCGTAAGCCCCGTACGGGGTAATGAACGAAGTCTTTATTTGATCATCCGGATTCAAAGGAATCCGGTGGTAGCCTGAATAGGCATCTAGAAAAGACAACAGTTCACAGACCGGCAATCGAGTCTATGACTTGATCTATGCGCGGCAGGGGAAGGGGTCCTTCGGGCACGCCTTGTTCAGGCTGGTGTAGTCGATACACATGCGCCAGGAGCCGTTCTTCTTCAAAACCAGGACCGGGTTCGCCAACCAGTCCGGGTGCAGTACTTCCATGATGAAGCCGGCAGCTAGGAGCCAGGTGATTTCTTCACCGATGGCTTTCCTTCGTTCTTCGGCGAAGCGCCTGAGAGGCTGCTTCACCGGCTTGGCTTCAGGCCGGACGTGGAGGTGGTGCTCAGCCAACTCCCTCGGCACACCCGGCATGTCTCTTGGAGTCCATGCGAAGATGTCCCGATTCTCACGGAGGAAGCCGGTGAGCTCGCTTTCCTATTTCTTGTTCAAGCCGGCACCGATGGTGACGTACGTGTCCGGCTGCGCCGGGTCCAGCAGATCTTCTTGGTGCTGTCGGCCGGCCGGAAGTGAGTCGTCCCAGCCGGGTTGCCGCCAGCCGGCAGGTCCGTCCGCGCGGCCTTGGCGAGGGCAACGGCGTCGTGGATGAGCTGCTTCTCGGTGGCGATGACCAGCGTCCGGGCCAACTTGGAGCTCGCGTGGCACAGTCCATGGAGCGGCGATAGTCGCCGGCTATGGTGATGACCCCCTTTGGGCCAGTGCAGCTTCATCTTTAGGTACCCATAGTGGGGCACCGCCATGAACTTGGTCAGGGCCGGCCTGCCCAGGAGCGCGTGGTAGGGACTCACGAGGTCCACTACCTCGAACTCGATTCTCTCGGTGCGGAAGTGGTCCGGCTTCCCGAACATCACCTCCAGCGTGATCCGGCCTATCGGCTGGCAGCAGTGGCCCGGCACGATGCCATGGAAGACGGTGGGGGTGGGGCGCAACTCGGCCTCCCGGATGCCCGGGCTTGCGGGCGGTGTCGCGGTAGAGGATGTTGATGCTGCTGCCGCCGTCGATGAGGACGCGCGAAAATCGCACGCTGCGCCGAGTCGTGCCAATGGTGGGGTCGAGGACCATGGCGTAGCTGCCCGGCTTCGGCAGGACAGCCGGTGTGTCGCGGCGATCAAATGTGATGGCCTGCTCGACCCGGCTTAGGTACTCGGGGGACCGGCGGTATGACCGCGTTGACCTCGAGGAACGGCTCCGCCGGCTCGTCTTGTCCTCGGGCTCGGAGGTGAAGATGATGTAGGTAGCATCTTCGGCCGGATATCGGCCATGGTGCACTTGGTTAGCCTCGTGGTGCTCGAGGTTGGCGTTCTCTGCGCCGCCTTGACCACCCGGCCCGCCGGCTGGAGGGGGCGGGGGTGGAGGGGGAGGGGTTCGCCGCTTGTCGCCCGCTTCATAAAGTGGCGAGCCGCGGGTGGTGTGGTTGGAGGGGTTCTTGCCGCCGTGGTACTTGCACGGCGAGTCGAGCATCTGCTCGAAGGTGTACTTCGGCTTCCATTGCCGGTCCGTTTGCTTCGGCGGCGGCTGCCGCCTGCCGCATTGTCCGACACGGCTGCCACATGGGCGGAACCGCACCGGCGGTCCGGCTGGTCGCCGTGACGCTTGCCGCGGTAGTTGTCCCGCCGGCTGCCATGCGAGCCGCCTTCGGCCGGCTTGTGCTCAGCCGGCTTGTGGTTGTCCCGTCTTGTTGGGGCCGGCGAAACGTCAGCCCGGCGCCTTGCCGGCTTCCTCGGCCAGCGCGTACTTGTCGGCAATGGCCATCAAGGCGGCCATCGTCTTGGGCTCGCCGCGGCGTAGCTTGTGCCACAGCATGGTGTTGGGCCGGCAGCCTCCCATGAAGAAGCCGATGGCTTGCATCTCGTGCACGCCCTCGCAAGAGTTGCGCATCTCGCACCGGCCGCGTCAGGTACGCGCGATCCGTCTCATCCGGGCCCTGCTTGCACATCTCAAGCTGTTGAGGGCGACCCGGCCGGCGATAGGTGCCGGTGAAGTTGCTGATGAAGGCGGCCTCGAAGTCCAGCCAGCCGTTTATGCTGCCGGCTGGCAGGTTGTTGAGCCATGTGCGGGCGGAGCCGAGCAGCATGAGGGGGGAGTAGCGCACAGCCCAGCGCTTGTTGCCCCGAGAGATGCCGACTGCAGCGGGAGTAGTCCAGCAGCCAGTCCTCCGGCTTGGCGGTGCCGTCGTACTTGGGCGTGTCGCGGGGGAGCTGGAAGCCGTCAAGCACGGGCTCGTTGGCGATGCGGGGCCCGAAGCACTTGGGGCAAGCCGGCGCCTCCTCTTCCGCGATGCGGGATTCGATCAGCCCGGTCGAGGCGATCTCCGGCGTCGGCGGGCTCGATGCGCGGGCCCGGCCGAGAGTGGGCCGGGCCGGCGAGCGCCGCCTGCTTCGGGAGCCGGCCGGTGAGGGCGTCGCGGCTCGGAGTCTTGCTCCTGGTTCCGGCTTGGCGGAGCCCGGCCGCGCTGCCGCCGCCGCCCGGGCCGGTGGCTCCGGCCGGCTCGGGGTTGCGCGCGTGGCGCGGGAGTCGCTGCGCCGGCTTGGTGCCGGGGAGGCGGACTCGGCCGTATCTCTCGGCGTTGCTCGCGGCACCACGAGCGTGGGAAGCTCTAGGGTCTCGGCGCACCTGGGTCTTTCGACCGCCCGTTGGCAGCCTTCACCAAATCAGCCACCCGCGCAGCCCGGCGGCGTAGCTCTTCGCCCTCGAGGCGGTGTAGCTCTTCTGCGGCGGCTTCGGCCGCGAGCATGTTCTTGTCGGGGGTGTTGTAGATGGGCAGCTCCATGGATGGAGCCGGCTCGTCCGCGCCGTCGCGGTCAATCTCGGCGCCTAGGTCGCGGCCTCTCGCGGCGGATCTCGCCGGCTCGGCCGGGGTTGTCGCCGCCCGGGGTGAGGCCGTGGGCGCGGTTGTACTCGCGCCGGGTGATGTCCCACCGGCGCTTGGCAGCAGCCAGCTCCTCGGTCCGCTTGAGGAGGAGCACGCGGTGCGCCTCCAGTGTCTGCCTCGACGGCGGCGGCGTCGGTGCCGGCGCCGGTGGTGAGCGGGGTGCTCAGCTTTGCCCGGACTTGCTCCAGCCGGGACGGTGGTGGTGGCGCCTTTGGGCCCGAGCCGGAGGCGTTGGGGTCAACGTGGCGCTCCAGGTTGGGGCCGCGGGTGCGCGGGTTCTTGGTAACTTCCTCGCCAGCCATCATGACTTGCACGACGGCGGGGCTGGCGGGAACGCTGCAGCCGGCTCGCGGAGGAGGGCTGGCGCAGCGCAGCACCTGCCGCGGGTAGCGCGGCGGTGCGACGGTGGCGACGTAGACGTCGTGGCCGCCGAAGGAGATGACGCTGCCGCCGGCCGGGAAGGGCCGGTCGGCGAAGCAGCCGGCGTTGTCGCCGACGCAGCCGAGGGAGCCGAATCTCCGGATCAAGCCCGAAGCGACTCGCTCGCCGGTGGTGATGGTGAGGCCCGTCCGGATGAAGACACCGGCCGAGGATGCCGAAGGCCCCACGGTGGGCGCCAAATGTCGTGGTATCGTCACGGCATATGCCATAGGGTGGCTAATCGAAGGGGCTCCCGAGAGATCTCACGGCGGTATCCGGAAGCGGGTTTGGGCACGAGCGACACGGCGACGCACCCGGGTTCGAGGCCCTCCGGTGGAGGTAAAACCTCTACTCCTGCTATGAGTGTATATGGTAATCACACAAGACAATGGTGCTCCTAGAGCCGTATCCGGCTTGCCCCGAGAGGCTAAGGGAGACGATGGTCTCTCTCACAGGGCAGCGCCGTAGGTAGGTGAAAGCAATAAGTGTTCGATCGTCCCCGCACGAGAGGGGTAGTGCGGCTTATATAGGCACCGGCACTTTACATATAAGACCCTATAGTCTACCGGCCGGCTTGGCCGGCTTCGGCTTCCGCTCCTTCCCGAGGCGGTGACGTCGGGAGCCGTTGAGGCGTCGTGGCCTGTCCCATCCGGCTGCCCGGGTCAGCGGTATGGAGAGGAGGTGTCTCTCGCCGCCGTCAGCCACCGTAGCCCGTACGGCGCGTCGTAAGCCATGATGGCCTGTCCGGCGCGTGGCACTATTGCTCCACGCGGCCCCGCGCTTACGGAGGATGAAGTCAGCGTGGACTTTGGGAACCCGGATCACCAACCCGGTTCCTTCCAAGGCAAGACTCGCCAGCCTCGAGTCGGTCCGAGGTACGCACTCCCGCCGGATATGGCTTGTAGAAGCCGGCCCAACTACAAGCATTGGCGGCCGTAGCCAGGCCGACTAGGACCTAGAGCCAGCCGGCTTCCGGACCAGCCGGCCACGGCGCCAGCCGGCTGCTCCTCAGCCGGCCTTTGCCGCGAGCCGGTCAGTGGCCAGCCGGCTGCTCCGCGTCCATTGCCCTACCCGGGGTCTTCCCCCCGACAATCTCCTTCGTCTCTTCGGGATTCGTTCTATATGGCGCCCTATTGGGCAGCGATGCTCCGGGGATCAAGTCAATTTGATGCTCAATACCTCGCAATGGTGGAAGTCCCGCGGGTACCTCGTCCGGAAACACGTCGCCAAATTCCTGCAAAACATTAGAAACACCAAGAGGAAGAGGGGTCATGTCGTTAGAAACCAAAACCGTACCCCTGTACAAGAGCACAAGAGGCATGGCTGAAGGATCCTCACTAAATTCTCTCATGTCTTCTTTGGTGGCTAATGAGACTAAGGAATTCACTCTCTCACTTTTCGTTATATCACTCACAACATTACAATTCTCTCGCCTATCTAATGAAGCATCCTCCAAGTTGACTTCAACTTTCTGATGAGACTCATTGACAATTTGCTCGTGGTGTCATAGGCTGTAAATTAATTTTCTTGCCCTTGAACTCCAAGTGATATGTATTAGCACGGCCATTGTGTTGCACATAACGGTCATAGAGCCAAGGCCGTCCCAATAGTAAGTGACACACCGTCATAGGAACGACATAAAAATCAATGCAATCCTTATACGGTCCAATAGCAAACTCAACACGCACCATGTGGTTTACCTTCATCTCACCATTGTCGCTCAACCACTGAATATAGTATGGATGCGGGTGCGGTAGATACTTCAACTTCATCTTGGTACACAGCTCCTTGCTTGCTAAATTGCGGCAACTCCCGCCATCAATAATGACCTTGCAAGCCTTGTCAGGACCAACTAAAGCCTTTGTTTGGAACAAATTGCAGCGCTGAGTAGATGCACTAGGCAACACATTAAGAGCATGCTGCGACACAACAATGGTGCGAGCATCAGACGGATATGCATCTTCACCATCGTTGTCATAGTCATCATCTTCTCGGAGCATTAGGATCAACATCATCTCCAGCCTCGTATTCATTGTCCTCATTGATAATCATGACTTTGCGGTTAGGACAATCTCTCTTGAAGTGACCCTTGCCACCACATGTATGACAAACCATATCACGGTTACGCGCAAGTAGACACATTAGAGCCACTCGTACTTGCAGCAGATTCGGACTTCTTTGTGTTAGACACATTGGAGACCGGCTTACTAGGCGGAGTAGAGTAAGGTGCAGAGCGCGTCGAAGGCGCCGGCACCGAAGATGGTGCCGCGCGGGGTGTGAAACGCCCAGCTCCTGTAGCTCGACCTTTGATCTTTGCTTCGTCAGCCAACTGTGATTCAGCTTCTCTTGCATGATGTAACAATTGATTCATATTGGTGTAGCTGTAGTGACGAACAATGCCTTTGATATCATACTTCAAACCGTTGAGGAAACGCTGCATTGTCATCTCGAGAGACTCACGGACACGGCCACGCTGCATAAGCATCTCCATCTCCATGTAGTATTCATCCACGAGCTCTTCACACCTTGTCTCAATAGAGTCAGCTTATCATATATATTCCGCAAGTAATTTGTAGGCACAAAGCGATAAGTCATCGCCTCCTTCATGGCACGCCATGTGCGTATAGGTTGCTCACCATCCTCTTCTCGGTTACGAACAAAAGCATCCCACCAACGCAAAGTGTAGCCATCAAATTCGGAAGAAGCAAGCTTGATCTTCCGATCTTCAGTATAATGTGGATGTAAGCTCCACAACTTCTCAATCTTGAGCTCCCAAGTGAGGTATTCTTCAACATCAGCTCCTCCTTCAAACTTGGGTATCGAAAACTTGGGTTTACCCAACCCATCTTCCTCATCTTGTCCACGACCATTGCAGCCAAGTGGAGCCCAACCGCGAGGACGATTACCACGTGGCGCATCACGAGCATTGTGTGCGTCATCTTGAAGCTCGGGATCTTCGTCATCTTCTTGTTGTTGTTGCGCGGTCAAATTCTCAACAGCTAAACGCAAATCAGCAAGACTGCGTTGTACATCCGTCATTTGATCTTGCATTGTAGTGACGGTCACATGAGTAGCATCCAGCTTTTGGGAGATCTCTTCAATCTTCCCATTAAGCACATCGTCCTGAGCGCGGAATTCACGTCGCATCTCATTACGAAGAGCCTCATACTCCCTCCATGTGATGATATCGGCAGCACTCTTGTTTTCCTGGTTAACAAGTTTATGATCACTAGCAGACATCGTTAGTAGATTAGTGCACTAAATCAAAAATATATGGTGGTACTCTCACAACTCACTCAAAACTGATAAGAAAAGGAGATCTTACCGTTCCAAAGTAAAATTAGTGTTGCTTACCACTTGTAGTAACAACTAGTGCACGGATGTAGCAAAGCGAATATCAAGGGTATAAGAACAAATCACACGACAAAGCAGGGTATATGTGGGGCTGTAGGTAGGCTACCTATTTGCACCAATAACAAGCTCTAGCGCTGACCGTAGACAACCAATGATACTCACACAAGGCGATATAATGGGGCAATGCAACTATATGTAGGAAAGGTTGCAATGCTCTAGAGAGACACTAGCAAAGCTCAACGAGACAGGCACAAGATTGCTCAACTACGGGTGCAGTAAAGTAAACTTAGGCCTTCACTTGATTCAACTAGCACTTCACTTTTCTTTTTGGATTTTTCTTTTTGTATAACACACGCAGCTATGTAGCTCTTTTTGCTTCTTTTCAATTGTCTCTTTTTTTTGATTTTCTGACACAACTCCTTGATAACACGGCCAACAGAAATATGCAAAGCACCGATAACCTAACGAGCAGCCTGTCGAGCGGTAAAACTAGTCTCTTCTGGAGAAGTTCCTAGTTACTTTATATCGAAAGGCTGTGTCTATGGTTGGGAACAAGCACACTGTACGCTATGTGGACTCGGAGTAAAAACAACTGACACTAGACGACAAAGTAACACAAGATGATAGAGTAAGCTCAAACCTTAAAATACTAGATGGAAAGAAAAGATACGCAAAAACAACTACGAAAAGCAACTAAAACTTGAAATTAGTGCAATCTAAGGCTATGGAAAACCCTAACCCTAACTTTTATGGCTTTTTCTGGATAGGAAAACACTCACAACTCAACTATGGGGTGGATTGTGGATGGCTTACCGAGGAAAACTGGAAATCTGATACCAAGATGATATGGGGTGGCCCGATCTTCTCAGTAAGCAACGGTGGTGATGATGATCACGGGGTGATGGCAGCGGAGAAACACGACGATGAAGTGAATGATAACTTGTATGACGCAACGAGATCTCTCGATTGGTCCCTGTCGCCAATGCAACAGCTCTCAACCCTGCAAGATATTCGCAACTTCACACACTTGCGCAAGTAGCCGCCGACCATGAAGCGATAAGTTGCAACCGTCTAATTCCCAATGGAACAGCAGATCACACAAGACTTTTTCAGGACCTAATCAATATCAAGCAATATGGTGTAGGGATTCAATAGTTTTGCTAGAGCAAACAACTAAGAACTAGGGTTTATCTGAAACGTGGTCTAAAGCAGCTAGGGGGGCGTCCTGGGCACTTAAATAGGCGTCCGGGACGACTTTGGTCGAAAAGATACAAGAATAACCGACCCAGAATAGATCTGGTCGAGACAGACTCGGACGAATCCGGTCTGGAATCCGGTCAACCGGGCCAGGGACCGGGTCGGCCGGTCTGGCATCCGGTCAACCGGTCGGCAACCGGAAAGTTCGCAAAATTCGTCCGGTTGGGTTCCGGTACGATGCATCCGGTTGGCGACCGGTCAACCGGGCCAGGGACCGGACTGGCCGGTCTGGAGGCCGGTCTAACCGGGCGCTGGACCGGCCTGGACGTCGACTTCTCCTTTCGTGCATGCCTCCCGCTCCTCCCTCGCACGTCCATGAGATATCTTCATGTCCAGCTTCACGTCCATCTTGACGTCCGTCTTCATGTACAGCTGCTCCTCTACACCTCGTGCGATGCTCGTCTCCTCTTGATACCTGATGATACATAAGTAATAGGACTTAGGCAGTATAAAGTTTTCATCAATCAAAGTACCGTTTAGAAACAAGTTCACCTGTTGTTTAAGTAGCTTCGCACGAGCCCTTGTAATTGGTGCAATCCGAACTTCATTGGACTTGAGCTTCACAGCAGGTTCATCTTCATTTATCAATGACGGAGGTAGTGGTGTAGTAGGGATGTCCTCATCAAGATGAGTCTAGAACATAATAAATGACACAATGGACAAAACCACATGTACTACTCCCTCCATACCGGATTAGAAGGCAAATTTTCGATTTGGAGAGTAACCGTTTTATTAGGCAAATCTTGCAATTAACTCCCGTAATTAAGCTGGTGCATGCGCGTGGGCCTGCCTCCTAAAATTCCTCCGGTCCTTTCCTTTCCTTTCATATGGTGTGAATGGTGTGGTGCATGCCGTGTACCCACGGTGTGAAACGGAACAGGTACTCGCGCATGGGCCTCAACCGGATGGTTCGGCTCCTAACCCAAATTAGCAGATAGATTAGCGGCGCTATTTGAAGCCAATCATAGCCTACCTTGATCCCGCTGCTATTGGAGATTTGCCTTCTAATCCGGTATGGAGGAAGTATCACTATGGAGGTAGTAACATATGTTACCACTAAGTTACTCCCCACTATAACAGGTTGCAATAGGTTACCGTATCAGTAGGCTATGAAGTGTGGATACTTCGCTTTTTCTGTCGTACCAGTATCAGCTTGGATACGGGATACTGCCAGGATACTTCCCGATACGTACACATGAGGGATAATTAAGGGATACTCAAGCGATACTCAAGGGTACTTGAGCCAGCCACCTTCCACTCAACTTATACCGTTGATCCTTCCACTCCACCCCAACCCCATTGAATGATGGTGACCGATGTGTCTTCTTCCTCCTTCTCCTATCCCCTTTGGACATCTTCATCCATGGCTCCACCTACCATTGATTTTGATCTTTGAATTCATTCAGATAAGCAATGACTAGTGCTAGTATGTTTCCATCAAACAGACCTTCGATTGGGAGCTCGAGCTGGAGCATGTACAACGGTAAGAACTACAGGAAATGCAGCCCAACTATAGCTATTCATCGTGTGATTTCTAGAGATGAATTTCAATTCTTTAATTGTTGAAATATCTATGTTGGATGTGGAAGAGAATATCCACCTCCATGTTAATCCTACAAGGAATGTTTGTTTTCTGTATTTTTTAAAACTATTTACATATATATGAAATGTATCTCTCCTTTGCATGGGAATGGTAGGTGTGCCGTTAGGTATATTAAACAGCGTTAAACACGTGTCGATCATATAATACATGTGTAGCTACCCTCCTTTGCAGCAGACAATTTTCGTTTTGATAAAATGTCATATTTCAGTATCCCGTATCACGTATCGGATATGTATCCAAGTATCTGTGCTTCCTATAGTATAGTGATAATTAAGGGATAAATGGTGGCTGCTTGAGGGCAAACTTCCTAGCTGTCTATAGGGCCTACCTCCTTTATCATTGATCGGTCATTTAGGGGCTTAGCTGGTGATTCTATAGCTTTGTCGGTCTGTCTCCGCCACTGTTCGGAGGAGTAATGCTATGATTCATACAGAGAGAATCCTAGGGACTGATGCGTCAATCAGTAATATTGTTTGGAGCGCCCATCCCACAAGATAGCGTTATCGCCCTGTAGAAGCAGCGATACTAAAACCAAAGCAAGGCGAGGTGTAGCTCCACGCCGCCTCAACCTGTAGAAACAAGAAGAGATCCTCCATGGAATTAAGCATGGAGCGGCCGCACCCCAGCCCTAGCGGCAAAGGCACGGCCCTACTGCAGCAGGTGGCGAGCGAGGCGAAGAAACAGGTCCGGCTTGCGGTGCCTCTCATCGTGGGATGCCTCCTGCAGAACGTAATCCAGATGATCTCCGTGATGTTCGTGGGGCACCTCGGCGAGCTCGCGCTGGCCAGCGCCTCCATGGCCACCTCATTCGCCATTGTCACCGGCTTCAGCTTTCTGGTACACTGGTTTACTGATACTAGAGCGAGCGAGCTAGCTCCGACTTTGTTGTACTGACGCGCGCGTGTGCAGACTGGAATGTCGTGCAGCCTGGAGACGCTGTGCGGGCAAGCCTTCGGGGCAAGCCAGGACCGCATGCTCGGGGTGTACACGCAGCGGGCAATGGTGGTGCTTGGCCTGGCGAGCGTCCCGATCGCCGTGGTGTGGGCGAACACGGGCTGGATCCTGCTCCGGCTGGGGCAGGACCCGGAGATCGCGGCGGGCGCCGGGCTGTACATCCGGTGGATGCTCCCGTCGCTGCTCTTCTATGGGTGGCTGCAGTGCCACGTCCGGTTCCTGCAGACGCAGAAGATCGTGGTGCCGATGATGGTCAGCTCCGGCGTCACCGCGGCCATCCACGTGCTGGTGTGCTGGGCGCTGGTGTACAAGCTGGGCATGGGGATCAAGGGAGCGGCGGTGGCTAATGCCATCTCCTTCCTCGTCAACGTATCCATACTCGCCCTCTACGTCAGGCTCTCCACGTCCTGCAAGACCACCTGGACGGGGTTCTCCTGCGAGGCGTTCCACGACATCCCAGCCTTCTTGAAGCTCGCTGTCCCATCTGCGATGATGGTCTGGTGAGTGAGCACTACTCTAGTGGTGCTACTGATCGATCGAGCTGCTTCATCAACGACGCCTGCAATTCTCTGAATAAGCCTGCTTCGATTTGCAGCATGGAGTGGTGGTCGTTCGAGGTCATGGTGCTACTTGGTGGCCTTCTACCTAATCCCAAACTCTCCACGGCCGTGCTCTCCATCTGGTAAGTACAATATACTCCCTACTAGCTAGTTGTCTTTTTTTTTTTTGCTAAATCAAATAACGTTCGTTCATAGATGCTCTCTTCTTCGTGTGATTGATTGATCTCGATCGCTCCTTGCTGAATCTCTGATCCTATCCTACACCTGCAGCTTGAACACCAATTCCATAGTGTGTACGGTCCCGAACGGACTCTCTTCCTCCATAAGGTCAGCCTCTTCTTTTCAGTTTTTCAAGATCCACTCACAATCCTCGCTACCGGAAAATTTGTCATTGTTGTGTACACAGTTGTTTGCCGAGTGTATATTCGTGCGGAACACGGCAAAGAGAACAAAGAAACACACGGAAAATTAAGAGAAACTTTGCCTAGCATGATGAATGACTAAATGTACCACCCCATTATGCATCTGCAGCACGCGCGTGTCCAACGAGCTCGGAGCGGGGCGACCTCGCGCAGCCCTTCTGGCTGCCCGTGTTGTCATGCTGTTGGCATTTCTGGTAGGAACTTCGGAAGGCATTCTCTTGATCCTAGTGCGAAACCTGTTGGGTCTTGCCTACAGCAAAGACCAGGAGGTTGTTGCCTATGTTGCCAAGATGATGTTCATCTTGGCACCCTCGGTCCTGTTTGACGGCCTCCAGTACGTTCTGTCAGGTAAGTACTGCATGCAGAGACCATGCATATATGATAAGTATATTCTTGGAAAGTACACGTTGACTCCATAAACAGTTTCGTCTTTGGATAGTACAAGTCCAAGTCCTGGTCTCTCCGTTTGCACAGGCCGACATTTTGTTGTCTCAGAGATCCTACATGTGACACATATTGGTAGGGATTTACAGGCATTGTTAGGGGCTGCGGACGACAAAAGATTGGTGCTCTCGTCAACTTCGTTGCATACTATCTCCTTGGTATTCCTGCAGCGCTTGTTTTCACCTTCGTCTGTCATCTGGGCGTACTGGTATTCTATATTCCCTCCTCACCACCTTATATATATTTAACTAATAACAGTAATATTTTGTAACTAACTGGTTTTGAAAATGCTAAACCAGCCTAATGTTTAATAATCATTTCCATCTCCTTTGATCTAAACATATGTGGATCCATGTCTAGGGGCTTTGGTTGGGAATACTCATCGGAATGGTCGCACAGATGTTGTTGCTTCTCGTCATTTCCTTTGGCACCAACAATTGGGAAAAACAAGTAAGCGTAGTTATATATGGTTTAGTCTTCAATTTTGCACACCAAATTCAATCTCTTCTTCCTCACCCATATATTCTTCTGATTGCTAAAAATGTATATGTGTTCAATTATGGTGGTGCCAAGGCAATCGATGCAAAGGACAGAATTTTCACTTCATCGCCAACAAAGCCATGATCAAAGACATCACATAACATCCGCAAGACTTCACGTGTGTTATATTTTGTGATCCAAATTCATAAGAAGGCTAACTTCTGACGAACGGAACGAGACCTGTCGAAGATAGGCTTGGGCCAAAGCGGAGCGGGGTCCAAAGTTAGCCCACAACGTGTTCCAATCTAGGGTTTAACTCCTCCTTGAGACACATTCATTCTTGTAGCATGAATTTCAATAATCTCCCGAACAACAAACAAAACACATGTTGGCGTCAACAACCACTTGGGATAAGAAGTTATACCAACCAAATTCGAGCAAAGCTCAAGCTTGGCAATAAAACTGGTTTCGTCATCATATCAACGTGATTATCATGAGTACTAGTTTACCATGTGCAACGATATCGCAAACTTAATGATACTTGACATCAATGTGCTTTGTCCTCTCATGAAACATTTCATCTTTAGTAAGGTATATGGTATTTTGACTGTCACAAAAAGTTAACCCAAGAATCATCTATACAAAGCCCAGCATACAAAACTTTCAACCAAATAGGCTCTTTGCAAGCTTTAGCAATAGCCATGTATTTTGCATCGATTGCAGATTTAGAAACAACATGTCCTAACGTAGCTTTTCAACTCACAACACATCCACCAATAGTGAACACATAACCTGTGAGGACCTCCTCTTATGCAAATCGGCGGCAAAAGATGAATCAACATAGCCAGCGAGTCCCTCACCGGTTGTGGGACTACCGGCAACCGGGGTGCCACGTCCCTTAAGTTGCTGGGAGCACAGAGTTATCGCTCCGGGAGGAAACTCCGGAGTGAGGCTCCGCGAGGGTCGAGACCATGCAGGACATCAAGCACCTCTCCAAGAGAAGCCGAGAGATGTGTCGAGCCAAAGGAGCCTCGGATACCCATCACACGTGTCGCGCCCCAGAAGGGCATCCAAGGCTACCTTTCCGGACCACCGGACAAACCAAGAAGGCACAGATACATCGTGGCCGAGCTTAAAAGCTCCATCCAGAGGAGGAGAGGTGCCATTGCATATTTAGTGATTAAAGCAGGCTCGACGAGGACCAGAGCGCCAGGCGTTGTCCTTGCCACTTTGGTGCAAGACTGGGTGGACTACACAAACGGCTACTGGAGGCATCATCGACGACCTCATCGCCTGCCATGGATCGGCACTTTAATCGATCATGGACTATGTCCATCCTATAAAGGGTGGGGAAGTTTCCCGCCCATGATTTGGAGATGTGGCAACCCTTCCCCCTCAAGATATTTCGGGGGAAGAGGACCAACTCCTCTATAAAAGGACTAGCCTTGCTAGCGTAGGGGGCGGGGGGCGATCCAGAGTGATCACAAACCCTAGACATATGTACGGTCATCTTCTCCATTGTGACCTGCAATACATCCACCAAAGCATGACGTAGGGGTTTTACCTCTCCGAGGGCCCTGAACCTGGGTAATTGTTGTGTCTCTCTGCAGTGTCAATGTCGTGAGTTCGACGACGTGATCTTGAGTCCCCTGTGTTCGAACCTCTCAGGTTCGGTGATACCCGTGTTTCTTCGCGAACACGAATCTCAGGCACCGGTCTTGCCAAACTTCAAGCAAGCTTTGGATCTGCCACGAAGGTACCTGAAAATCCACTAAAGAACTTTCCAATGATCTTTACCACGATTATCCATGTATCAACTGACCAAACTCATAGCATATGATAAATCAGGAAAAGAACAAATCATGGCATACATCAAGGGACCAATAGCACTAGAATATGGAACTCGTGACATGTACTCAATATCATCATCGGTACTAGGACATTGCAATGATGAAAACTTGAAGTGAGGAGCAAACTAATAGACCTTGCCTCATGCACATTAAACGATGAAGAACTTTCTTAATGTAATTTTGATGATTAAGAAATAACACACTAGATTTTCCGTTCCTTGTAATTTTCATACCTAGTATTGTAACACCCCGACCAACCCTCGGTTGGACCCGTTACCCTGGCAGCTCTCTAGGATCTCTAGACTAGCCACACAGACCAACACATGTCTTTTATGCGCACTTTGTCCTCACTCGTGCGCACCCGGGAACTACTTCCCGGTCGATCGCCCATCCTCAAATTACTCTGGGCCAAGCACACTTAACCTCGGAGTTTTTTGCTAATGAGCATCCGAAAAAGAAGTTGCAACTTGTTAATATGAGTATCCTATCAATCCTATTGAGCCCTGGGCCAGGATGTCACACGCATCCCCCCTTAGAAGATCGACGCCCTTGTCGATCAGCACCAGGCCAGGAACGTCCCCTCTTGGCACACGTATATGCGTCCAGTGCCGGCACATGTGCCATGCCGTGTGCCACGACGGGCCACACCAGCCATGCGCCACATGCTCGAACCCTGACCCGCACACGCCCATGTGACTCCGAAGGTCGGCTCTGATACCAAATGTAACACCCCGACCAACCCCCGGTCGGACCTATTACCCCGGGATGCCCTCTAGGATCTCTAGACTAGCCCCACAGATCAACACATGTCTTTTCTGCGCACTTTGTCCTCACTCGTGCGCACCCGGGAACTACTTCCCGGTCAGTCACCCATCCTCAAATTACTCCGGGCTAAGCACGCTTAACCTCGGAGTTCTTTGCTGATGAGCTTTTGAAAAAGAAGTTGCAACTTGTTAATATGAGTATCCTATCAATCCTATTAAGCCCTAGGCCAGGATGTCACAAGTATTTTCATAGCTGCACCAAGATCCTTAATCTCAAACTCGCTACTTACATGAGACTGTAATGTAGTGATCTCTTTCTTGCTCTTGACTGCAATCAACATATCATCAACATATAACAACAACTATATATGTGATCCATTAACAAACTTGATCTAAATACAGCTATCATACTGAGATCTCAGAAAATCATGTGCAAGCATAAATGAATCAGTCCTTTTGTACCGCTGCCTTGATCATCCTTGGAGGAGCATCACTATCAACCACAACATTTTTTCCTCTTGTAGACTCGGTCTGATCTGGACGAATAAGCATATTCTTGTTCTCATTTCTCAAAATCAATCACGTTTATTGGAAGTATCGAGCTTCATCTTAGAACTTTATGTAAATGTCAGTCGTCCATCATCAATGGCAGATTGCACATGTACAATCATTAGTAGCATGTGTAAAAGAATTGCGCCACTTGCAATAAGCTTTTTTATCCAATTTTTTCACAGATGGTATTACATGGCCTTCTCTAACTCTTAAATTTCCTTGCAGCAACATATCAAATATTTTATAAAAGGTGTAGGTTTCAAAGGAGAACATGCAAAAGGTTTGGACTTAGGTGATTGGACCCATTCGGATACACAAATATCAACTTCATCTTCACTAGCTGAATCATCATCATAATCTAAAGCATTAACCATGTGGTTTTCCTCCTCCTTATTTCTATTATCCTTAAATAAGCTAAATTGTAACTTCTTTAGCTCGGTTCTCCTTTGCGAAATCCTTTTGCAAAACTTGATTAACATCTGAAAATTGTTGCCCTTCTAATTTATCTTTAATATGAGTAAGCAAACCCGAAAAAGCAAGATCAGCTAAATCAGTTTTGGCTATGTTCAAACTAAAACAATGGGTTTTGACATCTCTAAACCTCCTTATGTGATCATGAAGATGATCATTGTATTTTTTGCCTAACCATTGTTAAATCTGGAAGTCAAAGTTTAGTTTCACCGCTATAAAAATACTCATGAAATTTTTGCTCCAATTGTGCTCACGTTGAAATAGAATTAGGAGCAATCGATGTAAACCAAATAAATGCAGTACCAGATAAAGATAAAGGGAATAATTTAACCCTATAAATATCTGATATACCAATCTCACTACATTGCGCTAAAAACTGTCCTACATGCTCAAAAGTGCGTCTACCATCTCCCCCCCCCCCCCCCCCACACAAATTTAACAAATTCTGCAATTCTAAAACCACGAGCATATGGTGTCAAGTCAAAATATTCAAGGTATGATTTTGGATACACCCGTGCTCTACCCTTAGGTTCCAAACCAAAATCTCTAAGTATACTAGCAAGTTGATCCTTAAAGTATCAGTGAGTTGTGGAGAACTAATTTGCGAAGCCGATGGAACACAAGTGCGCTGCGGCATCTCTGGCAAAAAAAAATTGAGCATACCTGGTTTGTTGCAGTGAACCGTTAAAATAAATCCGGTACCGGCCTGTAACGAACCCCGGTATCAATGGATGGCAGCGGTGATGTATTATATGCCATCGTTTGATAACTTGGTTGCTGAATATTATAATTGAAGCCTACACTTCCGTTATTGTTGTTGTAATTTTGTGGAACTGAAGTCGAAACAATAGAAGCAGCAACACTAGGTAGAATTATTAACCAAACTGCTAGCATAATATTGACCACCTTGATTATAATTTATGGCAAGTTGTGTAACATTAACTAATGCACCAGGAGTATGCATATTACTAGGCAACCGGCTACTGTCTAGAGACACTAGATTTTTCCCTGAGTTTTCATCATCTTTTGCAGCAATAAAAGAACCAACTTTATGGGGTAAACTAGTTTAAAATTTCTCGAACTTACTAACTAATTGAGTAATTGTGCGTGCCCCATTTACCATATCAGAACCGTACTTGCTAACTACAAAAACATCAATTAGATGAGCAATTTCTTGGTTCGGGTTACTTACCTTAGCGTCCAATGCCGGAGAAGGGCTTGGCGTCATTACCTTCTTGACGACCCTCGTTCCTCGTCTTGAAGTATTGCTTCAATTTCTCTGCCTTTGCTTCTTCAAGCTCTCGTTCAAGTGTTTGGCAATCATCCTAGGACAGATCGTCGATAGTGACGGGGATGATAATGTTGCCCGGGTTGAGATTGCTTGCGTCCTTGGGATCGGTGTTCATCGTGTATCTTGCTTCTTCGTCCCTAGCGGAGTCGACAATTATGTTGCCACACAACACAAGGTAGCGTCATACTTTCGCGATGACCAGCGATTGATTTTCCGAGCGAAATCAACAAAGATACCTCGTTTTTGTGGAGGAGAACTGACCGTTTTTCAGGACAAACGGCAAAGATTCAACTAAACCTTTGCTAGGGCTCAGCAGAGAAGAACAGATGTAAAAAAGTACGTGAAAAAAGTAAATTGTATTTTGTGAATAGATCAATTGGGGTCCTTTCGATCGGCCATACCCGTATTTATATACAGCCCCCGGACTTTGGCAAACAGATCAGTTTCCTCACGTCATATCTTTACATGCTAGTTAAATAAAATATTCCTAAACTTAAACGCTAGCATCTAATAAAATATGAGATATACCTAATCAATTCAAATACGCTTTGGTCATTGAGCTACCGCAATCTACACGCACGTCCCAGGCAATACTTGTCTTCGTCAAGTGCTCTTTAGCTTTGCATTTTATCTCTGAACCAATCCAAATACCTGTACTTAGAACTAAACAACAAAATCCAAATACAATGCTACCAGTCAATAATTTAACCACACACTTAGATTAATTTGTCCTTGAAATATCGAGCAGCCAAATTAGTTTGATCAAGTTTATACTCCCTCCGCTCCATAAATTAGTTTGATCACATTAGTAAGTGTCAGCCTATAGTTTAAATTTAGATATAGGGAGTAGAATGTTTTTTTTTTGAGAGAAAAGATATAGGGAGTAGAAAGACCTTGGTGTAACTCACCAGAGGCCACATCCACATCAAACCGTATGGGCTGGTACGGGACGATGGCCCATTGTGTGTAGTCAATCCGAAGGCAGATCACAAACTCCGGGCTCTACTGATGCTTCCCTACTAGTTCACTTCACCGAGAACTCCTCGTCCATCTGATGCTCTTCCGATTCTGAAAAAAAAAAACTGATGCTATTCCCTCAGAAAAATGAAGAAAAGAAAATCCATTTGATACTTGTTCTGTTCATGATCGGTATGAATAGGGAAATAGACAGGTCACGAGTCAGGAGTCAGGACTGGAGGTTAAACAACCACGTGCGATGTCCCTTATCAGTCACTTCACGAGTACTCTATTTTGGAACCGCCTGTTAGAGCATGTCCACCGGCGTTCTGATAGTATTTTGTGGGCGGCATCGAAAATAGGTTCACATCGGTGCGCTCCAAAAAGCGTCGGCGTAATTTTAAGCGTAATAGAAGCGCCGATAACCCGTACCAGCTTCTTGGTGAAGGGCGCGCCGGCGCCTCGCGACACAAAAAAATTTAGGCGTGGGAGCCGCAAGTCAGCCACATATCCCAAAAATATACATCCTTTCCACCAAAATTCCTTCTCCTCTGCCGCTCATTTCTCCCGCCTGCCACTTCATCTCTCATCCAGGCTTCAACCCAAAAAAAAAACCCCTCGTCGTCGCCATGGCGCTGAAGAGAAAGGCTCCGACGAAGGCAGTGAAGACGCCGACGAAGGCACCGCCAAAGCTGTGCACCGTGCCGCTGAAGGAGAATCCCATGATCCCGTTCATCTGATCATTTGGCCTAAAAGCCGAAGTTGTTTTGTTTCAGCCGGACTAGACGGCGATTCGGTGGCCGTATGTTGGCCCAAACTTCATATTTAAAAACCTATTCAAATTTAGTGGTCGTGTGTTGGTCCAAACTTTATATTCGAAAACCTATTCGAATTTTTATGCTTTTGTTTGAGTTTTTAATTCAAATCATCTATCGGGGCTGACGCCCCTCATACGACAGTGTCGGTGCTCCTGCCGGTGACTATTTAAGGTGCGCCGGTGGAGATGATCTTAGCCCTCACGAATCTGAAATGTGGGTAATTTAGATTGGATGGACTGGGTTATTTGTGCGCTGAATCTCTCAGGAACGAGTAGAAACCATCGTGATTGTGCTTCTCGATCAAAACATGGTAATAGCTAGGACGAAGGGTTCGTGTTGGCAACGAGGTTGAAGAAAGAACATCCCCGCAAAAGGAACATATCGATCGAACTGTATTCAACTTACTGGTTTTTCTTTCGATCGGCATGACTGTATACCCTGCACCACTGATGTATCTCATCTTTTTTCCTCACATACATGGTCTTTCTTTCGATCAGTCGATTCCGTGACGAAACTGAAGTCGAGCGAAAGGACACTCGTAAGTGCATTTCCCCTGCTGAACCATGTCAAACCTGTCCGCGTAGCATTTATGGTCTGATCCATGACATCTCTGACCGTCAAGCTTCTCTGATGTATACATGGTTCGTAGACTGCTTTCGTATTTACCTCGTGGCTGTGGACACGCTTTTCGACTAGTACTGGTTTGAGACTGCTATCTCCGTTTCGCGTTTCCAGGTCCCATCCCGGCGACCTCTGCGTGAACTCACGTTTCCTATGTCTACACAGCCAAGCCATTTGATCGCGTGCTGCCTTGTTGGCTACCATTCTACGGGTGAACTTTATTCAATTTCGCTTGTCATTTTTTTACTGCCGAAAAGGCCTAAGGCCAGATAAAAGATTATATGAAAACAAGCATTTACAAGAATAATCTTACAACAAAACGAAATTAAATATAAGTTCATGAAAAGTTTAGCACCATTTTCCTTCTGCGTCTCTCGACAACACGTCGTGAGATGTAGCCTCTAGGCCTTCAGCGTAGAAAAACCCGTGTCGATAAAACTTGAAAAAAAACTAGGCGCTTGTAGAAGCATCGGCCGGGAAGTCATCGACGTACACCAGAAGATGTTGGCACCACGATCTCTAGAGATCACCGGCCTAGAGAAGCTAGTACCGATGAGGACTAGGAGATAATCCCAACTCCGAACAAACGGAGATGGAGGACACCAAACTAGCAAGTTCCCCGACGAAGACATACCTGGCTGACCTCATCGGGTGGTGGTGGAACATGATGACACCAATACATTGTGACATCATCCGCTCAACTGAACACGCCGCCGTAGATAAACCCTTATCACGCAAGGCCTAATGCCTGATGATCAACTCCAAACTCCAACCCGTCGATGCTCTTTCGAGGAAACACACCGATTTTGGGTGGGCTGAAGGACCTTTATTCTCTCATCGCCGTCGATGCCCCTACACCAAGACAAACAACTCGATGACCTACAAGTACGCTCATCCCATTCGAGGTTCGATTCCCCCATCCTCCAGCCGCCGTAGCAGCCGCAGACGCCACCACCAGCTGGGGTATGAGAAAGTAGCCTTAGATCACCTGCTTGTACATAGTTGATTATCTATGGAAAGACACTGAAAATCTTCATACATAAAAACCTACAAATGTATGTTGTTGTAGGTTTAGGTTGCTCATAGAAAGGTCCAACCGGTAGAGCAATCTCAAAGTATCATATAGAAATGTTAATTTATGATTTCGGTATTGATCAAAAGGTGCTGAGACCTTAGGGGATACATTAGTGCCATGACCCGCAAGTGTTTTATGAAACAAGTAGGAAATTGCACATAACACAAGTTGTCGAGGCTTTTGTTGCATAAAACCACAACCCTAGCTTTTCTTTGCAGAAAACACCAATGTTTTGTGGTTCTGCGCAACAAAAGCTACAACAATTTGTGTATATGCAACTTCCTCCGAAACGAGCAATCTCAATTATTTTTCTGTTGGTTAATTTTGGGTGATCCCATTGGATCGCAATGGAGAAGACGAGATGTAGTCGCCGTAAGCACTGCCTTCTCTATGCTCTTCACAGCAAGCATTGTCGTACTTGATATAAACGTGATAAGCAAATAACAAAAAATGAAAAGAAAATCATGGCGGAGACACAATATTTTAACGTGAAAGTAAACCCTAGTCGATGGCAGTGGCCGAGCCAGCATGTAATGGTTGGGTTCAGATGAACCCAATAGATATGAAGTAATCCAGGCTAAACTGCTACTTAGCACCTAGTAGCACTTTTTTTTTTGAGATAGATGAACCCAATTCTTAAATTCTACTGGCTTCGCCCTGGACGATCGATGGCTTACAAGTAGGTGGTGATAACGATCGGTACCGTAGGGGGGCACCCCCCCCCCCCCCCATTCTGCTTGTCAGAAATTAGCCTTCCTTTTATATGAGTTTGGATCACAACATAATAATATTTGTGATGGATGGTGGCAAATCGGTAAGACGGTGAATGCAGCCTGGGAGAGCCCTCACTAGTTTTTCCAAAGCGGATGTAGAAGAGAGAGCCAAAGAGGATGCACGCGACACTTCTCTCATTGCTGGCGGAGTCTATGCCTCTATGGTAAGTTGCTTGTCTTGAGGACTAGCATCGCAGGTAAGTGCTGGTTCAACATTTCGGATGACCAAAATGGTGCCAATGTTATCTTTGACTACGTTCACTACAACAAAAACATCACATGTGTTACCTTACGTTAAAACACTGAGCCACAAGCCTAAACGACATAGTAAAGGTTAGGTGGTTAAAAGCTGTTGAGATAATTGTGTCAAGAAACAAGAAAGTGAACCCGTGACACTTTTTTTCCTGGGTGTTGTATCCGCAACATGATCTGCTCGGCAGCATCCCGATGATAAGTCTTAGTAAGTAAAATCATGCGCAAAAATAGTGTTGTATACAGATAATTAAGTTGCACTATCTTTTATCGTCTTAAGTACACGCTTTATCGGCAAATAATGAACTGAATCAAAATCAGTTCTGAGCACGATGACATGTATCCGAGCATATGTAGCCAACTCCACCACCTCACTATTGACATGGACGAGTTGGCAACACACTTAACCTCATTGTAATCTACATCCAATACATAGGAGTTTGGTTCGGGAAAGCAGATAAAAGAACACAAAAATGAGAACTCATTGTCAGGGCTAGCATCTAACATGGTGAAGTATATATGGTGGTGAAATTGGTGGCTAACAGTGTGAAGTACGGTGCTGAAATTGGCAGCCGCTAGAGCCATTCTTCCATGATGTCCGATGATGATGAGATTCCGTTCAAGGAAGCTAATCGGAGGTGAATGAAGATGGTGCAGAGAGACAAGAAAACGAGAGAAATGAATTCAACAGCAAAATTAAGAAAGACCGCTAGTTCAAGAGAATTATACTAAGCCACTTCTCTCGTTTCTAACTGTACATAAGGCAAATCCACAAGTGTATAATGGGGTGTTTGTATGTCTAATGCAGAAAAAAGGGAGTCCATGCGCATTGTAAATGGGCCACGGGCCATAAAAGTTGTGTTGGTTGGTTGTCCGCAAAGGCATTTTCTCCATTAAAGAGGGAACGCAGCCCCATTATTTGGGTGCCTGCACAAACGTCTTTCTGCTCTCAAGTGCAACGCACACCTTGTTTGGTTGCAGACATGAGCGTGCCGTGGTAACCCATTCTATTTGAGTGATGAGCTTACTCAGTACTGCTAACTGAATAACAACACATTCAACAACATTCAGTTCATCAAAAGGTGCTTGCAATACACATCAAGTAGTTACCTTACTAGGCGATGCATCATGAGTAAAACAACTATATTTCGTGATGCATCACATGTTCATCACACGAGGGGTTAGTATAGACCACCTTGAACAAATTCATCATTATAGACCGGGGATTAGGTTCAAACAAGTCCTAACTAATGGACGGATATGAAACCACCTCCCAAAATATGCATGATCTCTTCAGAAGATCATGACCATCGTCGAGAGGATGATGAAAAACGAAGCTGAAGCACTAAGCACTAAGCATCAAATTGCTTGCGTAGCTAGGTCCTATGTCATGTCCTCCTCTCTGATGGATGCAGTTCATGGTACTCGGTATATTGTTCTTTATTGTCTGCAATGAAGTTGAGTACCCTAACCAGCAAGTGAGATTGGTACAGCTGTGGCTTGCAGACAAACCGGGACGTGAAGATTGTCTTCATCTGAGCATAGTTTGTGATCGGGTTGTTGACGTACTCACGATGCCCCAGGTAGCACTACAATTCACAAGGAGCAAGTGGCAGTGCGGATGACAATGACCTACGGTATGATCAAGAAAGGAACTCCATGAAGCTTATTACCTTCAGGTACTTTTGCAGCCTCTCTTCATCTCCAAGATAGAAGCATCAGCCATGTTCACTCCATCGGAGATTGCAATCATATTTGATCTTGCTTATGACGCTTCACTTGGTCATCCACTTTCTGATGTGGTCGTAGATTTGAAGAGTGCTCACATGTATGGAAGTGAATGTAAGAACATCATTACCTACCTTCTTTATTTGTGCCTCTTTGAATCACAGGTTAAAGAAAACGACTATATTGACGAGCTAAACCAATCGGTTCAGCACAAACTTGGACATCTTTGGTTGCCGAGCCATGGCACGTTTGTGTGCAAACGGGGAATCATAAGCATTGGCAGATGGAGTAGAAAGATCAGGGGAGCCCAGTGGTATGATTGCCTACATGACAAGTACCAGACGATCATAGCTAAGCATTAGCACATGAATGAACTACCACATGAACATCCGTAAGCATTTGCACATAATGAAGTACCACAAGAAGATACATAAGCATTTGCACATCAATGAAATGAAGTACCAGAAGAACGTTGACACCAAAGAAACTATCACATGAGCATCCGTAAGCATTTGCACATCAATGAACCACCATAAGCTACAACCACAAAAGAAGGAGACTCCTTAGAGTTAGAGGATCCACACACAACACCAAGGTCGGGCGCAGAAGCAGGCACCACAACCGTTCCCGTATTAGAGTCAGATCTAATCACGACAACCGTGGAAGTGAGAGATGGAGATCCTGTCACGGCGACCGTCGACGAAGGAATGACCTACAATGGAGGCTCTCGGATCTCCCAGAGTACGTACAAGTTCTTATCTATCTAAGGCAAGGGTTTCAGAAGCTTACAATAACCGGAGAGATCGACACAAAGGAAGAAGATGACAAACCATGCCCAGTCGCCGCCGCCACAACCAACGTTACCGTCGCCAACCTCGCCGTCCTTGCGGGTGAGGACGAGATGCCCATGTCGCTAGATCTTGAAGGGTGGATGAGCTCGAAACGGGGGGCTAGGGGATTTGGAATTGGCAGCGGGAGAGCCACCCCTATATATGGTGGCGAAATTTTGAAGGCAGTGACCCGTCGATTTTCGCCGTTCTCCGCGAGCTCGCGCCATCTCCCCTCGGTGTCTCTGCTGACGATGATGGCTCGCTGAAAACGGCTGATTCGAGCGTTCCTTTTGTGCCTGGCCCGGATGGAGCTTTAAGAACCATGCTGTGTAACAACGCGAGGTAGCCCAGAAAACCAAACATTCCAAATAAAAAAATACATCCCTAATGCGAGCCAAGGGAAGCCTAGATACCAAACGCGCCCTAATGCGACGGACAGCTCTTATGTTCAAAGGACTGCTGGACTGGTGCGCAATGGAGACCAGCCAAAGGGAATCTTCTCATGTTATGGTTCGAATTGATAATTTAAAACGGTTGGACAAACGAACATTCTGAAAAGGCTGATTCAGTTTTCTAAAAAATCCTTACATTTCGGAACGGGTATCCGTCATCGCGATCTTTGCCTTTAAAAGCAGCGATATACTACAACCAAACCGATCGAGCCGAGGTAGCTGCTCCACGCCTCCACTTGTAGAAACAAGAACACATCTATGGAATTAAGCATGGAGCAGCCGCTCCCTAGTGCGAGCGGCAAAGGCACGACCCTGCTGCAGGTGACGAGCGAGGCGAAGAAACAGGTCCGGCTTGCGGCGCCTCTCATCGTGGGATGCCTCCTGCAGAACGTAATCCAGATGATCTCGGTGATGTTCGTGGGGCATCTCGGCGAGCTCGCGCTTGCCAGCGCTTCCATGGCCACCTCCTTCGCCATCGTCACCGGCTTCAGCTTTCTGGTACTCCTCCTACACTGATGCTACTCGAGCTCAAAGTTCGGTACTTACGCTTGGGGCGTGACCCTTCTTCTCCGCAGACGGGCATGTCGTGCAGCCTGGAGACGCTGTGCGGGCAAGCGTTCGGGGCGAACCAGGACCACATGCTGGGGGTGTACAAGCAGCGGGCGATGGTGGTGCTGGGCCTGGCGAGCGTGCCGATCGCGGCGGTGTGGGCGAACACCGGGTGGATCCTGCTCCGGCTGGGGCAGGACCCGGAGATCGCGGCGGGCGCCGGGCTGTACATCCGGTGGATGCTCCCGTCGCTGCTCTTCTACGGGTGGCTGCAGTGCCACGTCCGGTTCCTGCAGACGCAGAAGATCGTGGTGCCGATGATGGTCAGCTCCGGCGTCACCGCCGCCAACCACGTGCTCGTCTGCTGGGCGCTGGTGTACAAGCTGGACATGGGCATCAAGGGGGCGGCGGTGGCCAACTCCATCTCCTTCCTCACCAACGTCTCCATCCTCGCCCTCTACGTCAGGCTCTCGCCGTCCTGCAAGACCACCTGGACGGGGTTCTCCTGCCAGGCGTTCGACGACATCCCAGCCTTCATGAAGCTCGCTGTCCCGTCTGCAATCATGGTCTGGTGAGTGCTAGTGGTACTGAACTACTGATCGATCGAGTTCATCAACAACGCGGAACTTTCTGAAGTTTAACGCCTGGTTTAATCTGCAGCATGGAGTGGTGGTCGTTCGAGGTCCTGGTGCTACTTGCTGGCCTTCTCCCTAATCCCAAACTCTCCACAGCCGTCCTCTCCATCTGGTACATATTCCTATTCTCTCGTACTATATATGCAGTTCTTGATAGTACAATCCCTTGTTTCTTTATCTTTCTGTAGACCTCCAGAATATGGTTTTGGTTGTATATGGACCAAGTCTGAAACAGAGTGGATTTACTAGGAATTAAAATCTTAGATATTATGGATCTAAAGGTTACCTAGATTTCATTTCTGTGGAACCTACATCCTTAAGCCTGAGGTCTAGATTGTTTCATAGCAATACCCCTAATAATTTTCCAACAAGAAAGATAAGAAGTATGCTGCTTCGTGCCCCCCTCTCAGAACAAGCATGCCCGAAGGGAGTAACGCCTTTATATCTTCAAAAAGGCCAAAGTCCTAGGATTGAAATTGGAATAGCGCGGAAGCTAATTCGACTTTAGTAGTGAATAAATCCGTCTTGTCGGAATACTTATAACGAGTAGCATTGTTCCGCCAAATAAACCAACTCTAAGATGGGATAAGATGCTTGATAAGGAATAAGATTTCAGTACTAGTCTTTTTTCTTTTTGCTAGATCAGATAACGTGCATAGATGCTATTTTCTTTGTGTGATCGATCCTCCTTTGCTGAATCTCTGATCCTACTCGTGCAGCCTGAACACTAATTCCTTGGTGTGTACTATCCCCAACGGGCTCTCTTCCTCCATAAGGTCTGCATCTTCATTTCGTTTTTTCGACAGAGATGCGCATCCACTCACACTCCTCCTATAGCATGAATGACCAAATGTACATATCATGCATCTGCAGCACGCGCGTGTCGAACGAGCTCGGAGCGGGGAGACCTCGCGCAGCCCTTCTGGCTGCCCGAGTGGTCATACTGTTGGCATTTCTGGTAGGCACTTCCGAAGGCCTTCTCCTAATTCTAGTGCGACACCTATGGGGTCATGCCTACAGCAAAGACCAGGAGGTGGTTGCCTCTGTTGCCAAGATGATGCTCATCCTCGCACCCTCCGTCTTGTTTGACGGCCTCCAGTACGTTCTCTCAGGTACGTACGCAGCCAGAGAAAGTGCACGTTGACTCCATAAATTCCAGTAAACAGTTTCGTCTCTGGTTTACAACTTACAAGTCCAAGTCCCGGTCTTCCCGTTTACAAGTCCAAGATCATACACTACACGTGGCACAAATTGGTACTAGGGATTTACATTTAGTTTACAGGTATTGTTAGGGGCTGCGGACGACAAAAGATTGGCGCTTTCGTCAACTTCGTTGCATACTACCTCGTTGGTATTCCTGCAGCGCTAGTTTTCACCTTCGTATGTCATCTAGGTGTACAGGTATTATATATTCCCTCCTCACCTTAACTAATAGTAATAATAATAATAATAATTGGATAATAATTTTGATCTCTAATTCTCTATTGATCTCATATGTCAATGCATGCAGGGGCTTTGGTTGGGAATAGTCAGTGGGTTGGTCACACAGACGTTGTTGCTTCTCGTCATTTCCTTTGGCACCAACAACTGGGAAAAACAAGTAAGCATAGTTATGGTTTAGTCTTCGATTTTACATCTCTTATTCCTCACTAGTACATATTTTCTGGTTGCTAACAATGTATATGTGTTCAATTATGGTGGTGCAAAGGCGATGAACGCAAAGGAAAGAATTTTCACCTCTTCACCAACAGAACCATGACCAGAGTCCAGAGACATCACATAACACCGACAAGACTTCACATGTATCATGCTATTATACTACTAAGTGGAAACACGATACGATATCTTTTTGTGACGGCGGATACCATGCAGAATAGGTTTAGTCTATTCTGGGAAATTTTGGTAGCTACTGAAGAGAAAACTCTGGTGTATGCTCTGGCGGACCACAAAGTTTCTAGAAGCCTGGACAAACATGTCTATGGTGCTATTTTGCTAAACAAAACTGCTCTACAAAATCATGTGACGAGAAAGCTTCATGCCATCGACAAGCTTCGGTGGCTGCCCAGACTGGAGAGATTGTAGAACAACCACTGGTGTATAAGAGTATGATTAGATTTTTGCTAAGGCACAATGCTAGAGGCCTCCTACAAGGATTGTAAACCCCCTCTTTAGGCTTAATATAATTCTCTTTACCCCCCAAAAAAAGATACTACCAAGTGTAGAACAGATTATTTATGTTTCAGACAGAAATCTAGTTTCGCTCATAGGTGTAGAGCAATGCACCCACTATATCCACATCTATCACATTTTGTGTATTGCCCTTTTTTTTGTCAACTTCATTTTTTAATTATTTGCTATTTTCATTTGTAGCCTCTGAAGTGCAGTAAAATGTTTTTCTCTACATTAAACCTTATACTAGGAGCAAGGTATTTTGGCTCCCAAACTCTGGTGCTCTTAATAAATGAATATAGTATTTTGAAGCTTCAAAAAAATTCAAAAAAACTTATCTGCCTTGAAGATGGCATATCGATTGACAACAGTGATGACTTCTCGAGCGAACGCATGAGGCGCTCGCTGAGATTCTGCTGGTCCAGATGTGTGCTTCTGTGTCGCCACCTGGCCGGTGACTCGGTTATGCTCCCGGTACCTAGATGATAGGGCGTTGTTTGTTTTCAGGGCATAAGGCCCTGATGGCATGTTCGTTTGATGCCCCGGGTACATAGATGATGGGGTGTTGTTTGTTTTCAGGGTATAACCTAGGTTCTGATGGCATGTTTTTCTAATGACCCAGACACTTAGATGATGGGGTGTTGTTTGTTTTCAGGGCATAAGACCCTAATGGCACTTCTGATGCCCCCGGTACCTAGATGACTGGTTGTTGTTTGTTTTGGGGGGCATAAGAACCTGATGGTATATTCTTCACTCATTTTTAGGTTTGTAGATGTTTGCATGATGGCTTCGGATTTTTTGTATATATGCTCTTCCTAGGTCTTTGTTAAATAAAACAAAAATAAAAGCCGTATGTACCTCTTCGATGTGGAAACCGGGATCCCAAACTCCTTTTGAAATAATTTGAGTATGTCATTTGAATTTGAGATTTAGCTTCATTTTCCCAATCTTGATCCGACAAATTTTCCAATTTAGGGGCATTGTGCATTGTGAATTTTGCGCTCGTGAGATATGCAATTGGATATTTGAGTTATTGTTGCTTTATGTCTCTTTTTGAGTCCCGGTATTGTTTTCCGAGTGTTCATCCATGCATGCATAATTATTTTTGCTTCAGAGATCAAATGTTGCGTGGTACTCCTATATGAAAACTAATTTTTTGGATGGCACAGAAAGAACTCTCCCTAATCCACTAACCCTAACCCTCCCGGGTCGCCCCTGCTCGGGCGACTCCGAAGGCGGCCACCTCCTCTCACCCCACCTCCCTCTCAACGCCCCCGGCCAGGCCGCTGCCGTCGTTGGCGCTAGCGGTGGTGGCGGCGCCCATCCCACCAAACGGTGGAGGGCAATGGAGGAGGCGCGTTCCGCCAGCGCATTCGAGCGGGGAGGTGCTGCAACGGGCAGGCTTGGCGCGGCGGACGTGGCGGCGAGGCGACGGGGTGCGGGATGCGGGTGGTGGGCGGCGGCGGCGCGGCGAGCTGGCGGCAGCGCGGGTCCGATCTAGGCCTGATTTGGGCCTAGAGGTCCTGGTCGTTGCTTCGTCGTCTACGGTCTGCCACGATGACAGCTTTGGCCGATTCGCTCGGGCGATCATGGGCAGCGCCGCCGGTCCTGGCCGGGGAACGCAACCTGATGTCGCGTCTTCTTCTTCTCTGCGGCCGCCATGGGCTTGGCGGCGCTGACTAAGCTAGGTGATAACCTCCTTCGTCGTCGTCGAGCGGCGGATGGCGGTGTGGGGGCCGGTTCATCCGCGTCGAAGAATAAAGGTGGCGGTTCTAGGATTCTTCTCGCACCAAGTTTGAAGATCTGTCGGATGCTTGTTCTAACCAGTCTGGGTGGATTGTCGTGTTCCGGAAAAGGCCCTGCCGGCGAAATTCATTGTCGATCAATGCCTGAAGATTGCTGGATTGGGTGTTTTTGGTCGTGCGCACCCATGTTTTTTTTATCTGGCCATTTGGTTTCAGAGGAAGCGCCTCGAAGCCTGCTGGTTGTTAATATCATGGAGCTCATTTTCTTTCCATGGTGCTAGCAGAGAAGGACATCAAGCCAAGATAGGTGGAACCAAGGTAGTCAGAGTCGGGATTCGGAGTTGAGTCGATTTTCATCGGACAGAATCGAGTCGTAGTATCGAATTGTAGAATCCGGGATCCTACCATACTTACTCAGAGAAGATATTTTTATCAAGCGCAAAGTTTGTTTAATAGTATAATGGAGATAAAAATAATAATCTATTAAGTATCTAGCAATAATGTCAAAGCGATAGATCATTTGAGGTTTGGTAGGTAAATAAAGGGTACTGAAGCAAGTGAAAAGGGTTTGGGATGTTTAAGTAGTATCCCTGTAGGCTTAGGGGATGGGGAAAATAAGGAGTTAGTAGAATCGAAAAATCCATAAAAGGGATCAAAATTCTACATTATTGTAAAGAATTCAATGATCTGGATAGGGACTCAACATGGATTCTACCCGATTGGGATTCATAGTGGGATTTGGATCGATACGGTGATGTAAGATCATCAAATCGTAGGATTCCGGTAGTAGGATCGGGATTCTGACTACCTTGGGTGGAACAGCTATGATGGTCAGATCTTGGTGCTGAGGTGGAGTTGGCTTGGCGATTCGTGACTTGTAACAGCGACTGGTATGGGGGCGGCTGCACAAGAGAAGTTCAGAGTCTTATCTTTCAGGGTGAAAACCCAAGGTCTGGCCTTAATTGGTTGTGCCTGTCAATATTCTTGTTGGAGATATTGTTTTGAGATAGATGACTTTCTTCAGGGTGAAAACCTAAGATAATATGATCGGGGAACGACAGCATTTGTGCACTGTTTCCTTCTTGGAGGCGTCTCTTATGAAGAAGCTAATTTTCTGGTGTTGTCTTGGCGGTGTCAGTGTTGATGTTTCAAGTTATGGCTCTCTATAGCGGGACCTTTCTTTATGTATCCTTTATGCCATTAAGGCATGGTGTTGTTGCAGAGGCTGGGTGTAATTGGTATCTCCGCGATATTAATATATGTTCTTTATCGAAAAATGAAAACTAATTTTAAGAATTAAGATATCATTTCACTAGACATCCTCCATTTCACTCGACATCTTCATTAGACACAAATTTTTTTTATGTGAAGTTACTGTCTTTTGCGGAAACTAGCAAGAACAAGAAATATTGGTCTTGTGATTGTGATTGTGAAGCTTGTGACTTACAAGTGTCTGTAATTTTGAAGCATGTGTTGTTGTTTGATCTGCCCACCAATTAGAAATGTAAGAAAAAATAGTTCTCCCTGAGCTAACACTGACGCTCGTTGGGGAAGACACAATCAGTTGGCCTTGGGAACGGTGCCGATTTTTGGTCGTTGCTTCTTTTCCAATTGCTGCCAAATCACTGCTCCTCCGATGCTTCCGCCGCCAATTGTACGTGAGTGTTGCGTCACTCTTCGAGACAAAAATGGATGGCTTCGCTTCCGCAGCCAGCAGCAGCACTACTTGAGTTCTCCGTCAGTGCTCCACATCGTGTTAATTTTCTCGTCTTCTTCTCCTCTTGCTAGTTGACTCTTTCGCAGCGGCAGGCCTTATCCTCTCTCACGGGCGTTTTGCGAAATGGCCCAGGAAGAGTGGAGGCCTCTTTACTAGCCAGACAAGGGGCCCTGCTGAAAGGTGCTGGACTGCTGGAAACAGGAGACCTAATATATTAGGAAAATTGGTTGGGGCGGAAAAGGGCCCGCCATCGCCACTCTAAGTCGTGGTATAACATTTAGAAAAAAGGCCGACGTTCGCCAAGTAAAGACAACTCGCTTCGCACGCGACAAATGGCGCGCTGTGGTGCCAGAAAATCCCTGAATAGTGGTATCTCTCGTCATGTATCGCAAAGGGAAGCAAGGTGGAGATGAGGAAGGATAGAGGAGACATCACGAGGCTGAGTTGTGTCAGTATTTTTTTTTCTTAGATTCGTTTTTTCAAATAAAATATCTTGAGAACCGTAAGTTTAAATTACGAACCGTTTCCATTTTTGTGACCATCTCGTCGAGATCTTCAAAACTAGATCTCATGTTGATAGGTTTCGAGATATTTTTTCCGTACTTTCTATAATACTATGGTTGTACTCGTGGTGTGTATCTAACTGTACTCGTGCATGAAATGATAAGTACTTCTGTTTTGAATGTATTTGGTGCATTTTTTCCTTTACTCGTGTGTGCGACTGTACCTCTACTCGTTCGTGTGCGCGACTGTACTTACTAATGTGCGCGATTGTACCCATCTCGTGTACTTACGAACTGTGATGAGAAGACGTCGGTGCTCGTTCGTCGCGTCGTCGCCTACCCTCTGTAGCTGCTCCTGCTGGAGGGAGAGTTCGACGCCACAGCGAACCTGCGTGTCGTTGTCCTCCTCGAGGGCATGTGCGTTGTCCTGCAGCTTCTTCTGCAACTCGAACGACTCGAGGAGCGCCCGCTGTTGTGCCGTCACCTCCTCCGGGTCCAGCCCGTCATCACCGGACCAGTCGAAGTCGTCGTTGTCGTCGTCCTCCTCCTTCTCATCCACTTGCGCCGCTGCTGCCAACGCCTCCGTCTCCCAGGCCGCTGCTTCCGTTGCCGCCGCTGACATAGGCATCCCAAATGGGCCTGCCAAAGATAGTACCCGGGGTTTGATGAAGGCCCACTACCCGAAGAATAAGAAGATTCGGGAGCCCAAGATATATTAAGGAAAGTAGAGTTGTAATAGGAAGTGTTGTTTGTAATGCGGCGGGATGA
>NC_061512.1:144502105-144535340 GCF_022539505.1 Lolium rigidum
CGCATATTTTAAGAAGACTCAAGCATCTAAGCTTGGGGATGCCCAAGGCATCCCTTCTTCATCGACAACTTATCAGGTCACCTCTAGTGAAACTATATTTTTATTCTGTCACATCTTATGTGTTTTATTTGGAGCGTCTGTTTGTTTTTATTTTTGTTTTGTTTGAATAAAATCGAATCCTAGCATTCTTTGTTTGGGAGAGAGACACGCTCCGCTGTTTCGTATGAACACATATGTTCTTAGCTTTATTCTTAATGTTCATTGCGAAGGTTGAACTACTTCGTTCATTGTTATATGGTTGGAAACAGAAAATGCCGCATGTGGTAAATGGTATAATGTCTTGAATAATTTGATACTTGGCAATTGTTGTGCTCATATAGATCATGTTTAAGCTCTTGCATCATGTAATTTGCACCTATTAATGAAGAATAACATAGAGCTTGTTAAAATCTGGTTTGCATGATTAGTTTCTCTAGAGTCTAGATATTTTCTGGTTAAGGTGTTTGAACAACAAGGAGACGATGTAAAGTCTTATAATAGTTACAATATGTTCATATGTGAGCTTTGCTGCACCATTTTATACTTGAGTTTTCTTCAAACAACCTTGCTAGCCTAGACTTGTATTGAGAGGAATTCTTCTCGCGCATCCAAATCCTTGAGCCAAAAACTATGCCAATTGTGTCCACCATACCTACCTACTACATGTATTTCTCTGCCATTCCTAAGTACATTACTTGAGTGCTACCTTTAAAATTCTATCCATTGTCTTTGCAATATATAGCACATGGGAAAATAGCCTTAAAAACTATTATGGTGAAGAATATGTAGCTATGTGTCTTATTTCTTAATAAGTTGCTTGTTGAGCGGTAACCATGTTTCTGGGGACGCCATCAACTTTACCTTTGTTGAATATCATGTGAATTGTTATGCATGTTCGTCTTGTCTGAAGTAAGGGCGATTTTCATGATCAAATGGTTTGAGTATGCATATTGTTAGAGAAGAACATTGGGCCGCTAACTAAAGCCATGATCCATGGTGGAAGTTTCAGCTTTGGACAATTAATCCTCAATCTCTTATGAGAATATTATCTCGTTGTTGAATGCTTATGCATTAAAGAGGAGTCCATTATCTGTTGTTTATGTTGTCCCGGTATGGATGTCTAAGTTGAGAATAATCAAAAGCGAGAAATCCAATGCGAACTTTCTCCTTAGACCTTTGTACATGCGGCATATATAGAGGTACCCCTTTGTGACACTTGGTTGAAACATATGCTATGCAATGATAATCCATGTTAATCCAAGCTAATTAGGACAAGGTGCGAGCACTATTGGTAATCTATGCATGAGGCTTGCAACTTATCAGATGTCTTATACATAACACATATGATTTATTACTACCGTTGACGTGGGCATAAACCTTCGGGTACTCGACATTGCCATACCCGGTGCAAACTATGAAGGTGGACCAGCACGAGGACTCGACAAGCTGGACCTGCACGCGCCTCAACTTGGACTACAAGGAAAGAAGACTCCAATATGAATCCTACTAGGACTCTTGTAAACCCTAGCTTGGCTGATATATAAAGCCAGGCAGGGGCACCCCTTAGAGGCAGGCACAATCAGAAACATAATCATAGAGGCTCCAAAATACACAAATTAGAGGCAAAACAATAGCAAAAGTGTTCGGGAAAGTAGATACGTTTTGGACGTATCAGTTATCACCAGATTTTGGCTAAATCGGGAGATGGGCCGCGATCAAGATGGGCTTGAAAGATTACATATGGAAGATCTCTGAAGCGGCCTTGCACGAAGAATTTGGGCTAGATTGCCCGTGTATCTTTAATTACAGTAGATTGTATCTAGATTAAAAGTTAGAGTTTATCTCGTGCACGGTTTAGTGCACGCCCACATTAGAAAGTCCCTGGACTATAAATATGTACCTAGGGTTTATGGAATAAACAACAACCAACGTTCAACCACAAACAAATCTCGGCGCATCGCCAACTCCTTCGTCTCGAGGGTTTCTACCGGTAAGCACCATGCTTGCCTAGATCGCATCTTGCGATCTAGGCAGCCAAGCCTGCCCACGTTGTTCATGCGTTGCTCGTATCGAAGCCTTTTTGATGGCGAGCAACGTAGTTATCTTAGATATGTTAGGGTTAGCATTGTTCTTCATATTACATGCTTGTCGTAGTGCAACCCTTGCATGTCTAGCCGCCCTTACACCTATCTTAGGTGTAGGGGCGGCACCCCGCTTGATCATAGTTTAGTAGATCTGATCCGTTACGGTTGCTCCTTGTTTCATCAAGGATTAGTTTAACATCCGCAATAGTTAGGCCTTACAAAGGGTTGGAGGATCCAGCGGCGTGTAGGGTGGCGTTTGCTAGCCCTAGAAAGGATGTTCCGGGGATCAACCTCGTGTTGGTTTTTAGGCCCTGTCTAGGATCGGCTTACGGTCACCGTGCGCGAGCGCGAGGCCCAATCGTGAGTAGGATGATCCGATTATGCGGTGAAAACCCCAAATCGTCGTAGATCTAATCAGCTTTATCTTGATCAAGCGGGACCACCATATATTCGGACACCTCGTCCGAATCATGGGTGGATCGGCTCTTTGAGCCGATTCACAGGATAACCCGAGAGCCGATCGAGGCTCGCATTTAATGTTTACGTGTGTGCCCTGCAGAAACTAAGCGAGGCATCATCCACACCTTCCCGACCGGTATAGGTCGGGTGGCACGCCCTTGTGATAAACATCGGACGTGCGACCAGGAGGCTTTGCGGGCCGTCGCTCTGAGGGACTGGGGCCAGCCGCAGCCCTAGTTGTTCCCGGCTCTACCGTGTTGCCCGTCTCTACCCGCCAGGGGGTTTCTGACGTCAACAGAACTAGACTAGATCCAACAACCCCGCCTATGGCGGCCCCCTGTATACATATATTCATATAGTGGATTGCTAGCAGGACGTAGCGACCCTCCACCGCGGGGGCGTGAACCTGGGTACGTCGTGTACTGCCTCGCTCCCGGAACTTCCGTCGTCGCCTTTCTCTAAAACCCAAGCCCCTCATGGTGGGCATTGCCGAGGAACCACCTCGTCAATTGGCGCCGTCTGTGGGAAAGCGATGATTGGATTTCGTTATCCGGGCGGGATCCATCATTATCATCATAAGCGTTCAGATCGCATCTGGAAAAAAGAAAGGATCATATAGATTTTTGTTGTGTGGATGAAATCGTTACAGTCTGCATCGCCGCCGGTCGTGAAAACTGGCGCTTGAAACACACGACGAGTCTCCGCGCTGCGGATCGAATCTATCGGCTCATCAATCAAGATAGATGCCGAAGATAACTAGGCAACCATTGCTAGGTTGGATGAATCCATTGAAGTCGGAACTATTATACGCGTGGAGTGCTAGCAGCAGTCAAGGTCACGGGAAGCTAAAGCAATTACACTTCATGAAGAAAAGGTCGTACCTGCTGTTCACAAGTTCCAAGAAACATTGGGTGCAAGAGCAGCACTATATTATACTTCATAAGAACGAATCTATCTCACCTGAAGCTCCTGTATGAATCAAGTCACAAGGACGGCATGCCATTATCGCGTGCTGGCCGTCGCGGGTTCTCATCTACCAGGGCTAAGCCATAGCGGCAGGAAAAAGCAGTACAAGCACATCAATCTTCGTCAGCGTCTGACTGTATCCTGATCGCACGGACGAAATCTCTTTGCCGCGATCGCCGCCCCCCCCTAGCAACAAGATGCGGCCAATCAAACTTCAACAATAGCTGCAGTATTTGATACTGCCTACTTTATTGAGGCGGTCGAGTCGGCGAAACTCAGCAACGTATTCATGCCCGACAATCTAGCACATCAGGTCAGCCAAAAAATACAAGACATCAAGATTCAAGACATCAAAACGAATCAAGATTATCTACGATACGAACCAGAAGGCAGGAATCCACCGCCAAGGCAAGGCATACAGGAATTGTTTGGTATATAGCAACAGTACAAGTCCCAAGGAAAAGCAATGTACGAGGGACGATCCTGAACCTGCCGAGTGAAGACATGAGCTCATCCGCTGTGGATCCGTCAAAGTTTGCAAGTCTGCTCATCAACCATTCGATACAAAAATACCAGATAGGGAATAATCCACGACTGCCGCTTCCTTGGGTGGATCAAGTTCTCCAAGTTCGTCAGGAACGAACATCCGATATAAAATAAATCAGCTTCGACAGCTCTGCTCGGCTGGTCGCGCTACCTGTCATGGACCCGACATCGCGGACCCGATATATTCGAGTGTTCACCCCGTCGACTGCTCTGCTCGGCTGACCGCGCCCACCGTCACGCACTCGTCATACTGGGGCTCGTCTGTCGTGAGCACGACATTGTGGATTGGATATATTCGATGCTCGCCCGTCGCGGATCGGCCATATCAACTGCGTCCTTTTCATCAGCCACACCAGCCAGGCGTCACGTGGCTACATCAACTATTTTTGGTGGCGCAATTATTTCGACTGCGCCCGCCACGTGGATTACCTCGGATGGCGCAATTATTTCGACTGCGCCCGCCACGTGGATTACCTCGGATGGCGCAATTATTTCGACTGCGCCCGCCGCGTGGATTACCTCGGATGATGCAATTATTTCAACTGCGCCCGCCGCGTGGATTATCAGGAGCGCCGGTGCGTTGGAATTACTCGGGGGCTCTCGGATTATCTTCGAACTATTGAGCGCTGGAATTCAAAGAAATATGAAGACTCCTTACACTATTACTCCCATCGGGAGCGCCGGTGTGTTGGAATTATTACTCCCATCGGGAGCGCCGACGTGCTGGAATTACTTAGAGACTCTCTGAAGATTGCTGGTTGGGAGCGTCGGTTCACTGGAGTTCAAGCTCCAGTGAAGATTCGACTGGGCTCACGGTCCCTTGAAGATTTGACTGTGCTCACAGTCCCTTGAAGATTTGACTGGGCTCACAGTCCCTTGAAGATTCGACTGTGCTCACAGTCCCTTGAAGATTCGACTGTGCTCACAGTCCCTTGAAGAATATTACTCCCATCGGGAGCGCTGGTTCATTGGAACCCAAGAAGATATGAAGGCTATTACTCCCATCGGGAGCGCCGGTTCGCTGGAACCCAAGAAGATATGAAGACTATTACTCCCATCGGGAGCGCCGGTTCGCTGGAACCCAAGAAGATATGAAGACTATTACTCCCATCGGGAGCGCCGGTTCGCTGGAACCCAAGAAGATATGAAGACTCAAGTTTTGAAGAATTGCAGTAATTCGGGACACCCGAACTACATCGTCAGGAACCTTGTTCGTATATTTCAACGAATATCGGTGCGATGGAAAATACGCCCAGAGATTGCACTCTAAAAAAGCCTCTGAAACTACGAGTGCTATGATCCAAAATCAATGGGGACCTTGCTCTTTTCCTTTGCTATAGATGCCTCAAAGAGTGCCGCAAATAGCAAAGGATCATGAAGCAACAAAGACCTTGCTCTTTTCCTTTGCTATAGATGCCTCAAAGAGTGCCACAGATAGCAAGGATCATGACAAAAACAAGGACATTAATCCTTCCCTCTGCTTCAGATGCCTCTACGAGTGCCGTACAAAGCAAGAGTTTGGAAAATATAAACACAACCCATGTTCGATATTTTACTTATGGAAATATCAAAGAACAACGGGCTCATCGGCAGAATCATTGCACCCGAAATATTCGGGAGTGATCGTCGAAACTTACAATCGGTTGAAAGCAAAGTTGCGCATACAACGAGGTTTAGCAAAACCTGCAACACGAGCTGATCACTCATAATGATTTGCTGACCAACTAGTATACATACATCTAACGGGTAATTAAGATTTGCTCCTTCAAAATTTGCCAACGGCATTGACACGGTAAAAGTGCATATACATGTACCTACCGAAAAACTTACGAACAATGGCATCAACGATGCTCAAAGGTGCGTTTTGCCCCTTGAAATATACAACAATGTGTCAACGGCACCTGAAGGAAACTATAAACATCGAGTTACTCGACTTGAGTCTACTCACGGTTGCAAGCATCAGTGCCCAGACTCGGGGGCTACTTCCATCGGGAGCGCTGGACGCGCACCCGATAAAATTATCGGCTCCTCAGGGCCATCATCTCAGTCATCGGCTCCTCAGGGCCATCATCTCAACCATCGGCTCCTCAGCGCCATCATCTCAATCATCGGCTCCTCAGGGCCATCATCTCAACCATCGGCTCCTCAGCGCCATCATCTCAATCATCGGCTCCTTAGGGCCACCATCTCAATCATCGGCTCCTTAGGGCCATCATCTCAATCATCGGCTCCTCTGGGATATCATCTGAATCATCAACTCCTCTATCTATGGCATCATCAGAGTCATCGGCATCAAGTTCTCGGAACTTGAAAAATTCTACGGTGTTTGACTTAGCATTTTTTACACCCTATACATAACTATTTCATATTTATCTACAGGCTCGGGGGCTACTCCCATTGGGAGCGCTAGTCGCGCACCCGATAAAAAATATGGCAACCTCGCCAACAAATAAGAATAAAGTTGAAGACATCGACATCAACAATCAAGATCTTCGAGTAGTACAACTTGAGTCTATGCGTGGCTGCAAGCGCCCGCCCATAGACTCGGGGGCTACTCCCATCGGGAGCGCTTCGCGCACCCGACAGAAAGCAACTCCGATTCTACATCAAGCACAAGATTCAACAGATGATCAAGACATTCGGCAAAGACAACTTTAGTCCCTGCCCGAAGCTTCACTTCGTCCAGACACTCGGGGGCTACTAACGTGGGCATAACCCTTCGGGTACTCAACATTGCCATACCCGGTGCAAACTATGAAGGTGGACCAGTACGAGGACTTGACAAGCTGGACCTGCACGCGCCTCAACTTGGACTACAAGGAAAGAAGACTCCAATATGAATCCTACTAGGACTCTTGTAAACCCTAGCTTGGCTGATATATAAAGCCAGGCAGGGGCACCCCTTAGGGACAGGCACAATCAGAAGCATAATCATAGAGGCGACACGCCTAGACACCGCAACCCGCGGTTTAGAACTAGACTAGATCCAACAACCCCGCCTATGGCGGCCCCCTGTATACATATATTCATATAGTGGATTGCTAGCAGGACGTAGCGACCCTCCACCGCGGGGGCGTGAACCTGGGTACGTCGTGTATCGCCTCGCTCCCGGAACTTCCGTCGTCGCCTTTCTCTAAAACCCAAGCCCCACATGGTGGGCATTGCCGAGGAACCGCCTCGTCAAGCATCAAAAATTATAGATACATTTGCAACGTATCAACTTTGCACAGGATTCGAGCTCAGATAGGTAGGTTCAACACCTTAAACTCCAACCACTACTGAGCTAGCGCTTAGTTCTCATATTGCAGATGCACATTATAATCGTGTTCATGATATTAGGATTAGCTAGCCTAGTGGATTGAGCAACAAAGTGAATGTGTATATGAGATGAAATAGAACATATGGTGTGTCTTGGATAGTGATAGAAGATTTGAGACAACTATGACTTTACTTCTCTTGTTCTACCAACGGCGGCCGTGTTGTCCCCTGCTCCCACCGCTACACCGCCGGAGACGGCTCCATTGACCACCAATAGCTTTCTCTGACACCTCGTGGCCTCCCTCACTCCTGCCCCACTTAGATTTGCTCGTGAGTCTGAAATCGACCCGTAGCTTCAGCGTCGTCGCCACGTCGGCGACGATTTGCCACACAAAGAAGCCACGACAAACTCAATTTGTTGCAAAAAGGAGTCGGTGGTGGACAAAGATGTCGTAGATCAAGGGCGATAAAGCTAGGTGGCACCCTGACCGTTTGCCTAGGTGAGTTTGTTTTGTCAACCAAATTCAACATAGACAATTCCAAATATAAATGAAGAGGTTGAGGGAGTTTATCTTTGATGACTTTTCATAGGAGGAGGAAAACGATGGTGACTTCAAAATGGCTTTGAATAGTTTGGTTTGAAAGAATTATGAAGTTAATTTTTTTTGCAAGGAAATTATGAAGTTAATTATAGAGATACAGTTAGAAACAAAAAAAAATTATAGGAGCAAAAATAGAGAGCTAAAAGATACTCGGCCGGACAGAGACATAAATTAAGATGCCCTAACATCCTTTGCCCAAAATTGCTCTATAGCAATAGGTTTTGTGAAACACGCCCAAGGAACCACAGTCCGTCGAATAAAGATTCGGTAAGTCAGTAATACAACCCTGGAAATACATGCTGATGTTACAGACAAACCCCCGGAAATACATGCTCATATAAGCTCATTCTTATTTCCCAATTGCTAAAAAGTACTCGGATGCCAGTTTGCAACCCGAGCACTCGGCTGCTCACCATCCGATCAAGTTGATCCACTCGTTCCGTCCCCACAGCCTCAGACCTTATCTCTTTCTTTCTTTCCTACCTAACCTTTCCCTCACGCCCAATGTGCGCCGCCGCCTCCTGCCTGGCCGGTGCTGGCCAAGCTTCGGCCTGCACCGCCACGCGCACCTACGCACGCCGCCCAGCGCGCGTGCCTGCACCTTCTCCCAGTGCCGCGCCGCTCACCTCCCGACCTCCTCGGTCCACCCCGAGCGTGAGCGCCACCGCCGGCTCCGCCGCCAAGCACCGTGGTAGACGCGGTGGTAGAGCGCCATGGACGCCTTCGAGCACCAGTGAAGAACCATGGACGCGGGTGGATGCCCGATGCCGTGTTCTAGCGCCATGGACGCGGTGGAGCGCTGCTGGAGCACCATGAACATTGTTCGCTCGGCCGGAAAACCGCTAATGTGCCGAACACCATCGATACAGGTGCGCAACTTGACACCGCATTCGCCACGTCGCCGACGAGCAAGTCCGTCATGTCTGACCTTGTGTACGCCGCCGCCACAATGGTCTGGCCTAGTGGAGCCTCAGTATCGCGGGCATCTGCCTGGGGCCTTTTTCCCCCTGATCGTGTGGTCTCTCATACCGGCGGGGACAGAGCCGCGTCCAGTTGCAGCAGCAAGTGCCATGGCGACTGCTGTGGGCAGAGGTGGAGGCCAAACTCGATCAATATGTAAGCAAATTCGAAACAATTGTTTCAGTTTCGTTGGGGTAGATGGTGAACTTGTGAAGTTGTAAAGCTCAGGCCAATCGTGTAAGTAGATGCCTGCTCCAGATGTGAAAACAATGTTCGCTGCTTCTGCCGCTTGCTAGAAACTTATTTTGCTACAGATGTGAATATCAGGAGATGTAGCAGCATCCAAACCTGCGCCCTCTTGCAACTCTTCAAAATCTATCGCTAGCTAATTTCCAGTCAAAGCATCAAGCTTCAGTCACATATTTAGCCATGGCAAATAATCCATCGTGTTCTTCGTCGAGTCGTGGCTTGTGGCGCCAGCCAAATCCGCGTTGATTGAGGTGTTGTGCCTCCTAGCGGTGGCCACGAAAATAATAAATTTGTCATCCATACATGTGCTAAGTTGTATTTTTGCTGATAGTATTATTGGTTCATAAATGAGCTAAGTTGTTTTTTCACACAATAATTTGTTCCCGCATACATTTGCTAAGTTCTATCGGTAGACAGTAAATTGTTGCTTCACATATATACTAAGTTGCATACTCATTATCTCTAAGTTGTATATCCTCTTGTGCTAAGTTATATACCCCAAACTATTTAACACATGTAGTGCAAGTTGCAGACAGACTATTACCAAGTTCATATACCACTAGTGATAAGTTGCATACCGATTGTTGCTAAGTTATATACACCAGTGGTCTAAGTTACATACCTACTAATATTAAGTTGTATACTCAGTGTTGTTAAGTAGTTTACCCATTATTTCAAAGGTGTGTACCTACTAATATTAAGATTTATACCGAATGTTGTGAAGGTGTATACCTACTAATATTAAGTTGTATACCCGCTATTGTTAAGTTGTATGCCACTATGATTAAGTTGTATCCATTGTCCAATATATTTCACCACGTCTAATTTGTATATCACCACCACTAAGTTGGCTAGAACAGTTATGGTAAAGTTGCACACCACTGTCATGAACTTGAATATCCCTGCGTCTAAGTTGCCTATAGTTAGTACTAAGTTGGCTACCACGATTTGTTGTGAGGTAGCGCACCATTGTTGTGAAATTTCCTACCGTTGCCTGCATCTAAGTTACACGTTATTTGGCATATGCGTTGGTAGTAAGTTGGCTACCTCGAAAACCAAGTTGCCAACAATAATAGTGGTACGGTGAAATTGTAAATAGTGAACTTGCCTATCACTATGCCTAAGTTGCAACTAGTAGTACTAAGTCGGCTAGCATCATTATCATGAGGTTGTGTATTTTTGTCAGGAAGTTGCATATCGATGTGCCTAAGTTGTATAGTGATTTGTTATAAAGTTGTATTTTGTTTCTATTAAGTTATCTAGTTACCCACCACACTAGAAACTATGATGTATAACTAGTAGTGCAATATTGCAAGTATGAAATTATTAGCTATTGTTGCTAAGTAAGTACCTTGAAAAATAAGATGGCTATAAAGTATATAAAAATATAGTGCAAGCAACTTTTGTACAAAGTTGTTTTTCTACAACAGTAAAGTTGGTTTATCACGGCATCATAGTTGCTTTTCGATTTTTTTTTTGTCGAAACTTGTACAAATGAGATCTAGTTTCGAAGATCTCGTCGCAAGAGATCTAACGGTGAAAGCGGATTGCAATTCCGACAGAGAGTTTACGAGTTATGACTTTTTAAATTTTCTTCTTATGAAACTAAATGCACACGTGCTAGCTGTCCTCAACTTTCCATTTGTAGATATTGAAGACTTTTCTTTTATGGGTGAATGCTTAAACCAACAAACTGGCACTCGGATGCTGCCTAGTCATGTCCTTCTTGAGAACCAACCCGTGGTTGGATGGTTAGGAAGACGATGACTGCACCTACCACTGGAGTTCAAATCCCGATTTGACACTTTGGTGTCTCATAAAGCGAAATATTCTTCAGTGGGAGGCGACGTTCCGTCGACAATGGCGGCGCATGTGGTGACTTCGTCAATCTCAAGACCCGCCGGATCGGTTATTCAACGCGATCTCTTGGAGGTGCTCATAGGGGTAGGGTGTGCGTGTGTGCGTTCATAGGGGTGAGTGTGTACGCGTATGTATGAGCGTCTTTGATTGTACTGTGTTTCGCAAAAAAAAGTCATGTCCTTCTTATTTTGTACCGAAACAATAGGTGCTCCGATCAAATCATGAGATCATCGGACACAAACATAACAGGAGCTGTCCTTTCACTCAACCAGAAAATAGCAATTGCAAACCGCTCGCCGACCAACCACACATTTTTTTCCCAAATTGCTGTGCTGCTACTCTTGCTTCGGAGCAGGCTCGTCGGCCGGGATCTCGTGCACAATCTCGATCGGTTTGATCGTGCCCTGCCCTTCCTCTTGCCCCGCCGACTGCGTCACCTCCACCGTCTGCACCGTCTTTATCACCGTCGGCTCGCCGGCGGCTGCCGCTGACGGAGCGTCGGTCGCTGGAGCCGGAGCCGGAGCGTCCTTGATTGTTCATCAGATCGTACCCGTGTTAGTCTCCAAACAAACAGGCTGAAAAATCTATCCGATTGACAGTAATTAAACAACACCCGATGCTTAGGGCCGGCCGGCGTACCTTGGTTGAGCTGGTGTCGGTGGTCGACATGCCGCTGATGTATCTCGCAGAGGAAAAGATGGATGCTAGTGGAATAGCTGCTCAGAAAGATCGAAGCCGATTGTTGGTTTGAGTGATTGGGAGTTGGGCTACCGTGCTTATGTAGCATGGCTGTCGAAGTCGCGAGAAGGACGAGAGCTGGCGCCTGTCGGCGGAAAACTGCCCACCACAGATCAGCGAAGCAACACCAACCGAACACCTGTCGTCTCCACGTCATTCATTTTACTACAAAATATAAAAATCCAAGCGAGGTCGGCCGCGCACAGTCAACCAGCTCGCGCTTGCGTATGTTAGAATTCCGGTGCCCCAGGCGGCCAGCTGGATAAACCAGAAAAGGTGGATTGGTTTGGAAAAGAATCTTCGAACCCAGAAAATCAGAATGTGGCTTGTGTCAAATTTTAAGCGAGTGAAACGATTTTCTAAAAAATACGGGGTAGAATTTGTGATTCTTAGATACACATATATCAAATGGGATACATCGAACTCGCATGTCCCATGGTTTATATTTGGTATTTGAAAGATCTTTCTTGTTATATATGGCAAATCTTCTTTTATATATAAACCACTTAATAAGTTGGCATGTAAAAGTTATTTCTTGTACGCACTCACACGGTACATTGTGTCTGTCCATTTATACCACATGATACGGGGACAATACTAGTAGGTCAAAGGGATAGGCATTGGAGCCAACCCCTACACCCTAATGGATCGGGTTGGATTAGAACTTGTCCGACGCTGACTCTCAATCGACACAACACCAACCGCCTTGAAATCCCCCTATAGGGATCCGTGCCACTATCATTGGCGCCGGCCTAATGACACCGCTGCATCACTAAACCGTTGCACCTGCATGTGCACGGATAGAAACACGCAACCATCCACCATTGCCGCCTACCGACCGTCCCTTGTGTAACTATACCGATGTCTGGGCGCATGCACGACATCGATGCACACCGTGCCATTGTGTCACTGCGTGCCACCATCGGCCCAACTGTACCCCGATGCGTGCACGGGCACGCCGCGCCACAGATGGCCCCTAAGTGCAAGAAACTGTTGTAACACCTATCAATGTGGAAGTAAGAGAATACATTCGCATGTAAATCTATTTATTCTTTCTCATTAGAGTCTCACAATTCTAATTATCTATGAAGTAGACATGTTAAATAAGCTAAGGTAATTGTTTTGACAAGGTTTAAAACTGATTATTTTTCAAGAAAGTAAAAAACATAAAAGTGAAGTTTTAAAGAATAAAGACGGTTGTTGTTGTCAACAACAAACCTAGGGGTGCAAACGGATATGATAATTTCCATCCCAAAACCGCCCCCAGATCCATTTTAAAATATCCATATGCGATTTTAAGGAATTCGACGGATAAGGATATCCGATTGGAATCCTAGATACAGTATACGATATGCTATAGCAAATAGTGCACGGATGTGGATTGTCTAAAATTAATTAAACCAAGGCCAATCTTGCAATGTTAGTAGTTATTGTGTTGCCAAATTCATTTGACAAGCATGTTATCTCTAAATTTCTATCACTGTTTGAGTTTTAGCGTCAATTGTGTCTCTAAAAGTTTAAATTCCTCTCAATATACGTCAAAACTATAACTATGTATCAACGAGAGCATATATTCGACTACTTTTTTCCGGTCTGAGTCCACATTGTATCTGATTCGAATCCGCGGTCTGGTATATGCGCATTCGAATCCAAATGCGGGATAAATATATGGTAAAAGCTATGATATGAGTAAAGTCCGATCCGATCTCATCAGTTTACACCTCTAATTATTGTTGAGTACACCAAGCAAGCTTGAAAAACGTGGACATAGGATGCTAAGCTGGATTTTGCATGGATCATAAGCATATATGGAGTGGCAGCTTGTAACGGCCCCGGGTAGTACCCCTAATAGATTGTGTCTGTTGTTTTTCTTTTATGCATCATCATGTGCATCATGCATATTTGGATCCCAAAATTATTTTATTAAACCCTATTTTGTTTTAAAATTATTCCCCTCTTTTTATCTCAAATGAAAATATAATTTAATCTGCTTATTTTACTGTATAAAAACTGTTTGAAATGGTTTTGAAAACAAACATAAAAAAAATAATTAAAAGAAGACAGTTTAAAATAAATAAAAAAGGAAAAGAGAGCAGCCAACCGGCCAGGCCCAGGAAGGCCCAGCCGGCGCCCCAAATCCGGCCTAGCTTGGCCCAACCCGAGCCTCCCTCCTGGAACCCTAGATGCCCTTGGCATTTTTGCGTTCCTACCCCCCCCGCCGCCAGCTTTTTCCCTTTTCCCTTGTTTTTCTCTTTTTCTGTTCAGGTCCTCCCACCTCCTCTCGCTTCTCTCTGTCCGCCCGAGCCCGAGCGCCCTGGCTCTCTCCTCGTCTCGCGACGAGCGCAGCTGCGCACGCCGCCCGCTCGCTCCCCTCCCCAAACCGCCGTCCATCGCCATCTTCCCGTCGTCTGGCCACGCGCCCGTGGCTCCCCATCGTGCGCTGCTCTGCCTCCCCGTCGCCTGCTCCGTCGCCAAGGACGGCGCGCCACCTCCTGGAGCCCTGCGTCCGCCATGTCCTGCTTCCTCTCGTCGTCGCGAACGCCGCTGCTGCGAGCACGCGCCCGCAGCCTCGTCCCTCCGGCGCCCTCTCGAGCTCGTCACGGCCGTCTTGTCGCGCCACCCGGCCTCCATCCTAGACGACCAGGGACGCTGGAACCCGAGCTCCTCCGCGTGCGCGCGCGGACCCGACCTGTTGCTGCTGCCCTGCGAGCAGCCCTGCTGCGTGTTCCAGTTCGCGTCCCTCGCGGCACCGCACATCTTTGTTGTATCTTCGTCATTATGCTGCTCGACCATATGCCTGTGAGACACAGTTTCCTCGCAACATCATTTCGCTGGCTCCTAAACTCAACGATTTCTTTTCCTCTAACTGCTATGTTGCCCCGGTGTTGTTGGTTGATGTGAAGCACTGGATGGATGTAGTGGTTTGGTGCTGCAACGAGAACGACCACCCGAAGATATCAAGATGGTGTTTGATCTACTTCTGTCTTCTGCCAAAGCTGATGCCACTCAAGTCCGATACCGAGACCGAAGACGGAACATCAAGTCCTCCTTCACGGATCCGAAGTTCGAGACCTCGCTCATCTTCTTCCTCTCCGAACCCGAATCCGGCGACCATCCTTGTTACCGTGAGCCTCGAGCCTAACCAACCTATTTTATAAATACACATATAACTTGTTGCATCATCAACATCAATCATATCATGTTGCATCGCTTTGCATACGTGGGTTCGGGTTAAATAGCGATTCACCTAATAAACAAATATGGAATTGTGCGGGAATTATATATCGTGTCCCGGTTCCATTTAATTTTGCGTAGCTCATCTATGCCTTGTCTTTGCCATGCTAACCAACATTTAATATGCGGGGTAGATAAATAACTTGAACGTAATAATTGTTTGTTGGAATTCTGATTCCGTTTAAATTGGATATAAGTTGCATCGCCGCATCATGTTTGCCATGTCATGCATACCATATCATGAGCATGCCGATTCTTCTGCCGTAGTAGTAAGAATTGCATCCGATGTGTGTTCCAGCATTTGCTTCTTCCCGGATAGGATCGCGAAGTGGTGCGGTGAGATACGACAAGTTCTCCGGATGTCCCTCGGCAAGTTTTAACGGGCAAGCATTTCCCCTATACTCCTGTCCCTGCAGGAGTCGCTCACCTATTTTATTTTGCCTTCTCCCTCATGCTAGCTTTAAGTTGCGTTCTTGTCACGTGTCCCTTCCACTTGTTACCTCAAGCAGCCTATATTGCCTCCACCAACCACCTACAGCTATTGTTTGGTTTCGGGTCTGCCTTGCGAGTCGTAGTGCATGCTAGTGCTGTTTTATCTCGTTACCGTTACTGATATCTTATTGGGTTATATGTTGGGAAGAATCATGGTTACTTTAGTTGTTGACATTTGTTTAGCGGAGGCATCGGTGGGTCAGCTGCTCGTTTTGTGACGGCTCACTTGTGTTTCCTAAATATCTTAGGACCCCGAGTTCTTGTTATCTGTTCCGAGACCGAGCGCTCTAACCACACGTGGGTATGCTTACCGGGTCTCCCTCGACCACCGCCTGGAATCTACGGCTTTTTCCAAAGTGGCCACAACTAGTTTGAATGTTTGTTTTGTTTCTCCCGGCGTGCAAGCATGTTTCTTTGTGGTCAGATGATATGATGTTACTTTTGGGGAAGCCATGTTGCCTTGTAACCCCGTTGTCTCTTGCACGTCCGTAGGTGCGGCACATATTGTTAAGAGGTCATCCTCTAGTGGGCTCTGATCCTCTTAGCCGTTCTCGCAACAGCTAGGTCCGCGTCAGAGTTCCTATCGGGCTCTGAAACGGGTTAATTTAGTTAGGTGGCTTCCTGGACATTGTTGTAGTGAAGGAGAGTGTGTGTCGTGATATCCACCTGTCGTAAGTGGGTTGAGCGTGCGTGTGGGCACATTTGGGCACCCCTGCAGGGTTACAATCTTATCGATAAGCCGCGTCCGCGGTTATGGACGACTTGGAGCTGTATGACTCGACCATAGACAACTTACACCTGTTGTTTCAATCATAATAACTTGTGTAGTAAGTTAGCACAACTTCAATAATAAATTGTTAAAACTTGACAACCGTGTGAGTGCCTTTGTAAGTACCTCTTTGCGAAGGGGGGACGCATCGGTTGGGTTATGTTCGCAGAGTATAGAACTGTTAGCTTATGCGCTCTCTCACCTTCTCTGATTAGACGAATGTTGTAGAGTGTCTCTATAGGTTTTTTAGTGCTTGCGCGCCGCCGCTTAACCCCACCATATTGCCTATGACGTTCCTCTTGCGTCCTCTAAGTCCCCTGCGTGCCTCAAGTACAAAGGACGACTGGTTGACGAATGCTTATACGTCTTGAAGTCTTGTTAAGTACGAACCCGTACTTATGGCTCTATTGTAATCCTGTTGTAATGTTACCGCACGTGTTAATTCCTCTGGCATCACGTGTGTGATTTGTCGCGCACGTCGTGTCGGAGGGCGTCTCAGAATCGATATCGTGCGGATTTCGGCGGGATCGCTGGGATCCTCATGGTACCGGTTCCGGGGCGTCACACAGCTAGCTCTTGTTCTAGTTCTATTGTATGTAGGAATGTGCTCCTTATATATGTTAGGGCAATATGCTTGATGTATTACCAGGGGGCCAAAGGCCACAATATATAGTACATGTACAGGTGCACATATGCAGAAAGCCCCCTAACATATGGGGAAACTATAATATACAGATATATACATCTAACACCCCCCTCAAACTCATGGTGGATCCACAACACCGAGTTTGGAGAGTAAGAAATCATGCTGCGCTCGAGTCCGTGCCTTCGTAAAGAAATCCGCCAACTGCAAATGCGAAGGCACATAATGAACCGCAACAACATCATCCCGCACTTCGAGCACGTGTGTAAAAAGCATCAACACCAATATGCTTGGTCGGCTCATGCTTGACCGGATCACGTGCAATACCGATAGCACCTGTACTGCGTCGGACAAAAGTGGAGTGGGTGTCGTAACATAGACCCCAAAATCGCAAGCAACCACCGTAACCAAGTCACCTCGGCAATCAACAAAGCCATAGCCCGCAACTCGGCCTCAACACTCGAACGGGAAAGCTGCGACTCGTTTCTTCGTCTTCCAAGCAACAAGCGAACCACCAAGAAACACACAAGTAAGCGTGAAAGTGAACGACGATCCGTAGGATCACTCGCCCACGTAGCATCCGAATAGCACCGGAGCCGGAGAGAGGCCGGAACGGGGAAAGAAAAGGCGACGAGTGATCGTGCCACGAAGGTAACGTAGAACACAGAGGAGATGACTATAGTGAACAGGTGGTAGGGGCTGAGACAAACCGACTCGGAATATAAACGAGGATAAGAAATATCGGGACGAGTGACGAGCAAGATAAACAAGACTCCTAACAAGATGGCGATAACGGGTGGGATCGGGAAGAGGATCACCATCGGTAGAGACGAAGCTTAACATTAAGCTCCATAGGAGTATCGATCGTGCGCTCATCCCCAAGAGCAGGCACGAGCAAGAAGATCCCGAATGTACTTTTCCCGAGAGATAGAAAAGCCATTAGAAGTGGAGGAAACCTCAATGCCAAGAAAATAGCGAAGAGGACCAAGATCGATCATAAGAAGCCGATCACGAAGACGAGCCTTGACGAAGGCAATATACTCGGGATCATCACCAGTAATGATCATATCATCAACATAAAGAAGAAGAGTACATCCACGAGGAGAAGTGTGAACGAAAAGTGCCTTGGATCATGAAGACTAGGAGAGAAACCGGCGGCAGTCACCACAGAGGCGAGCGCTCAAATCGGGCACGAGGGGCCCGTTTGAGACCATAGAGAGAACGTCGAAGACGACAAACCATCCCATCGGGAATAGAATACCCGGGAGGAGGCCGCATGTAAACCTCCTCACTCAACTCGCCATTAAGAAAAGCATTCCGAACATCAAGTTGGGAGACGGACCGGACGGCGAACGGAAGCAAAAGCAAGAAGGGTACGCACGGTAGTCATATGAGCCACGGGGGCAAAAGTCTCATCATAGTCACGGCCGTGCTCTCGCTCGAAAACCACGAGCCACAAGACGCGCTTTATAGCGCTCAAGAGATCCATCGTAGCGAGTCTTAATTTTATAGACCCACTTACACGTGATAGGACGAACACCGGAAGGGGAGAAACAAGATCCCAAGTGCCGGTGCGCTCAAGCACGACGATCTCCTCGGCCATGGCAAGCTGCCATTCGGATGATGCTCGGCATCCTGATAAGAAGTCGGCTCGGAAACGACATAGAGACCATACCGACTAGGAGAGTAACGAGGCCGGAGCACGACGCCGATGGACGAGCCGTGAAGGGGAAGGTCATCGGCGGAGGACAACTCATCGAAGAAGAGGAAGAAGGGACAGCATCGAAGGATCCGAAGCCGGAGAACGAGGAGTACTAGGTGGACTAGACGGAGGAGAGGATGGCGCCGAAGGGGGCGCATCAGAAGTAGGAGGGAGGGGAGGAGGAACAGCAGGGGTGCATCCGGAAAAAGAAGAAAAGAGATATCATCCACCGGGTAAGTACCCGAGGTGGGGCGAGGATAGAAGGGACGCGTCTCATCAAACGTGACGTCATGAGAGATGCCCATCCGACGACCAACGGGGTCCCAACAGCGATAGCCCTTATGCTCATCACTGTATCCGAGAAAAACACACTCAACAGACTGAGCGGTCAGTTTGATCCGTTCGCGAGGAGGCAGAAGGACATAGCAGACGCAACCAAATGAACGGAGAGTCGAGTAGTCCGGAGAAACACCGGCAGAGACGCTCGAGAGGAATGCCACCCCGTAGAGCGGCGGAAGGCTCGAATGTTAATGAGGTTGGCCGACGTAGCGACGGCGTCGGCCCGTAAATGTGGCGGAAGAGAAGAAGCAATCATCATAGCACGGGTGGTCTCGAGAAGATGACGATGCTTACGCTCGGCGACGCCATTTTGAGCATGCGCGCCGGGACAAGAAAACTGAGCGAGGGTGCCCTCCTCAGCAAGGACACCACGAAGGTGTTGGGAGATATACTCACTAGCAGAATCAGCACGAAACACGCGAATGGGTGAGGAATACTGAGTGCGGATCATGGCCGCAAAATGCTGATAAATAGAGAGCACCTCACGGCGAGAGCGCATGAAAAACACCCAGGTGTACCGTGAAAAATCATCAATGAATAAGATATAGTATCGATGGCCCCCTTTCGAAGCGAAGGGAGCCGGACCCCAAACATCTGAATGGACTAAATCGAACGGCCGATGAGAGACATACACACTAGTAGGATAGGGAAGCTGAATCTGTTTGCCTAACCTACAACCCTGACAGTGTAACGACCCATCTCCAGATACAGACCCCAGAAGGCCACGATGAACCAAAGACGACAGGCGAAAGTCACAAAGGTGACCAAGACGATGATGCCACTGCTCGAAAAGAGCCGGTGATGAGGCACAACCGGGAGGAGAACTAGCGAGATGGAGAGGCGGCGGAAGGAACACGAAGCCGACCTAACTTCCAAAGCCCCGGAGACTTACGGCTACGAGGGCCGGCTCCAACCGGGGCCCGTGTGCGACGATCCCGAACCGCACAAGACTCGGCGTCAAGAATGACGCGACAACCGAGATCGGTGAGTCGGCTAGCGGAGAAAAAGTTAATCCGAAGGCGAGGAACATGAGAAACATCGAGACAGAGAAAGAGGGAGTAGAAAGGGTGCCTCTACTAGAAACGAGGAATAGAGGTACCATCGGTCGTGACAACACGAACAGGGAGAAATAAGAGACCGAAGAGCGGACGGAATAGAAGACTCGGAGGTCATATGAAAGGAAGCTCCGGAATCCGGATACCACGGGGACGTACCGACCGTGTAGAAAGTGGTGGTCGCGCGAGTGCCGAAGCGCCGGTCCGCGGAACCAGCGAGCGCCCGACGAGAAAGAGTCCGTAGTAGCGAGCGGACCACGAAGACCCCGAGAATGTCCCGATCGGAGAGTGCAACTGCGAGAAGATCCCGAAGAGCCATCCCGCTAACGATCCCGGAACCGATGACGTAACCGGGATCCCGCATCCGGCCAGGTGGAGGAAGTGTGGCCAACCTTGCCACGGTAGGTGCAATGAGGACGAGGGCGGAGACTCGGACCGCGAGGCTGCCGACGTAAACCGGAATCCCAAGCATCAAGCAGGCAGTGAAGCCGAAATATCTCATGCGCGAGAGGGCGCGACCGGAGAGGTCGACGTACAATCGAGTGCCGACGAGGAGCTATCACCCACACGCACAGAGGCCACCAAAGGGGGCGACAGAGAGCAACACGCCGATGAAGACAGAGTCGGCAAAGCGTGGTCATAACCACGTGAAGAGGCCGCGAAAATCGATGTAGAGCAGGCCGACGTAGACGGAGTCGACGAAGCGCGGCCATAACCGCGGGAAGAGGCCGCAAAAGTCGTTGTAGAGCGGCGGGCCGACGTAGACGAAGTCGGCGAAGCGTGGGCAAAGCCGCATGAAGAGGCCGCAAAAGTCGATGTAGAGCGGCGAGCCGAGGAGACAAAATCGAAGCGCGGCGCGAGCCGCGGAAAGAGGCCGCGAAAGTCGGTAGAGAGCGGCGAGCCGACGTAGACGGAGTCGGTGAAGCGCGAGCAGAGCCGCGTGAAGAGGCTGCAAACGGCGACGAAGAATGGCTAGCCATCATACACGGAGGCAGCGGACAAATACCAAGTACCGAAGGGAGGCCCAAAGAGAAGGCAGGATTAGCGGAAGAAGACATCGGGTAACAACAGCCGACGACAGTTTTTTTTTTTGATTTTCTTTTTTTGCTTTTTTTTTTCAGCTGGAAGTCAACTGTACGGAGCGGGAGCAGGAGATCGATCTAATCCCCTGGTCGATCGGATCGGCAGGGACAAGGGAGCAGGGCCAGCACGGATCAGCTCGGCCGGCAGCCAGGGAGGCCAGCACGGATCGGGGAAGACGGCCGGACGGAGAGCGGCCGGCCAGACGGAGCGGGAGCAGGGCCAGCACGGAGCGGCTCGGCCGGCAAACAGGGAGATCGCGCGGAAGCAGAGATCGGGCGGGCGTCCGTATCGCGCGGAGGCGCATGGGTCGGGGAAGACGGCCACGGAGACGGCCGGGGAGACGGCCGGCGAAGATGGCCGGACGGAGAGCAGCGGCCGGCGGCGGCGGACGAAGAGCGGCAACTACGGCCGGGACAACGTACAGACTAGGACCAAGTTTTGCTCTGATACCATGTTAGGGCAATATGCTTGATGTATTACCAGGGGCCAAAGGCCACAATATATAGTACATGTACAGGTGCACATATGCAGAAAGCCCCTAACATATAGGGAAACTACAGTATACAGATATATATATCTAACAATATAGTTGTGTGGGCTTGCTAGAGTATTTGCACAAGATCTGCTGTCGTACCTTCCATTTCACCCCACCTTGACGAGAAAATGTTAAGCTCTTTAATATCCACCACACGTGTACTCGTTTGATCTGCCATACCAGAGGCGCATCATGATACTAGTCATTGTTGCTGTTAGACTAGTCCAATGGGAGTATCATAAGTAATATCATGTATGCTATGTTGGTAAAAATCTGATGTGGTACACCAATTAATGAGGTGAGAGATGAGGTTGGTATCATAATATGATATGGTATCATAGCACATAAATCTAGAAAACTTCATGTCAAATATATCATGTACACACATTTGCATTGAGATTCTACAAAACATTAAATACGATAAAAGTATATTATGATACTATACATTGTAGAGGTGGTATCACAAACTAGTATCATGTACATAATACTAGTGTATGATAGTACTTCCTATTTTGAGTAGTCTACCACTACTACTACCACTACCATGCTGCCAATAGTACGTCCACTAGTACTACTATTACCAGTTTTTTTTTTGAACATAAAGATATATTAACATTCAACAATCACGGAACGAGATTACAAAGCTCTGAAGAGAGCAAGAGCCATCAGTAATAAGCTGCAGATAACAGATTCTAGATGACCAAGCTATGCATAGAAGATACCGAAGACTACAACTGGAATCAAACAGTGGTCGTTTGTCCGACGACAGCTCGGGCTCGAACTTGCTGCAGTTGCAATCTTCAAGAGCCTCATTTGTGCTCCATACCAGTTGATGCCCCGCGGTTGACTCTCCCGACGGTCTATCTGGCGTATGCACCCGAGGTTTGTAAGGATTGAGCTGTAGATATTGAATAACCTTCACCGAGCTCAAACTCAAAGGGTCCCTGCTGTCAAATCTGAGGATCAACAACGAAGGTGCTGTCGTCCACCTTCGGTGACACAGCCCGAACAGCACAAGGACGGTATCTTCAACAAGAGTGTCATCATCCAAAGGTAAACTTGTGCAGCAGAAACATGTAAGATAAGCTTGCTCAGTTAGACCTACTGGACTGCCATTGTATGAATGTTGATGTGCATGAACATAGTAATGATCCAAAGATGTGACACTCATACTAACTTTGCTCCTCAAGTTCACACAACCAAAATTATTCCAGCTGAAATATTTGCTTTGGGCAGCATAACCAATAAATCCATAATAAAACTCAGAGATCTCCATAAAGATTTGATGCCATGCTAAGTTGATATACCCATAAACGGAGATCATGTTCAGAATAGGGGTGCCATCGGGAATATAATGCACAAGGCAGATCATCCTGTCATTCAGCGATATTGCAACCACCATCAACACCTGGATATTAGCTTTAGTCCAGCGCCAGTGAACATCACCCATAATAACCGGATGCAGAGCAGAAAAATGAGGAAGTGGTAAAAGATCTCCACCCGCATGTGCAGGAATTTCTGCAGCACCACACTCGAATCCGGTCTTGAGCTCAGAATCACGTCAGTTTACCAAGACTATTACCACTACTACATCCAGCCGGAAACATGAGCCTGATGTAGCAGTTTTGGGGATTTAGATCATCTCCACTCACCTCCCTCACAACGTTTTCTAAAGATTTTTGGGGTGCGCCGGATATTTTTTTCGATCCTAGTCACGTGTGCCAAACCCTCCTTTCGTCCGGCGCGGCTTAATACGGTGTCCGGCACCCCGAGCCTGTCTCGTTTCACAGAGGACGCTCCGGGCGCACCGAACAGAGCGAGAAACGAGGTGGGGAGTGACGGGTCTGACGTGTCCTTGACACACGAACGAAGCGTCACAGCTTTTCCTTAATAGCGACGGAGGGATAGGCGAGACGCCCCGTCGGCACTGCTCCTCCCCGACGCGTCTCAGCGCCTCCTCCAGGCATTGCCTCCGTTCGCACGCCACCGCATGTTCCCGCTCTTTCTTCCCGCGGCTTCTGGCCTCTTCCCGCGCTTTCTTCCCGCCTCTTATCGCGTCGTCGCCGCCTATAAAAGGCCTCCTCCGCTCAATGGACGCCACCACAGCTGCCGCCATCCCTTTCTCCACTGCAACACATGCCTCGTTGCCTATGCACCATCTACCCAATGATGATTGTAATGTCCCAGGTTTAGAGACGATCAAAGGGTAGATTTTAGAAAGGGATGTGCATTGCATTGTAAATTACGAGGAAATTTCGCGCTTTTAAAACAAAACTGCATCAAAGAGGGACAGGTTTCTCTCTCGACATCCTACAGGGTTAGGGTTTCGAGAGTGCGATGAACTTGTTCTTACTTAACTAGATTAGGGTTTTGAGAAGAGAGAAGAGAAGATGCATCACAAACTTAAGTTGCATGATTGAATTCAAAATTAAGTTGTATGATTGAATTCAAACCAAATTTGAATTTGAATTTCAAATTCAAACATCAAATGGATATCACATAATTCAAACTTGAGATAATTTAATAAAAAATTATCATTAATCAAGATTATAAATAATACAACAATTATATAAAGCTCATTAAGGAAAATGGGAGCTTTATTGATAATCACACACAATACAATGTCATTTACAATATCCAGAATAGTAATATGAATTATTACAACACATTACACCAATTAGAAAGAAAAATATTTTTAGAAAAGAAAATAAAAAGAAAGATTACAAAGGAATGAATCTATCCTAAATACTACAAAGTAGTCTTCATTTGATCTTGGACTTGATCATCTTCTGGATCATCTTGATCAGCTCACTTATACCCTGCACACAAACACAACAAAGCAAAGGATTATGCCAAGTGGCATTGCCACTTGGCGAGGTTAGAAGAAAATTGAAATTGAGCGAGATATGGATCAGCTCTGCACGAGCTGATCATCTCACAGCCTAAGGACCAAGCCGGATACCAAGTACTTGGTACACACACACAGCCCTAGTAGCTCACAAGGCACCGTGCATGTACCACGAGACACACACACAACCGGGAGAGTCACCAAATTGGTGCCGGGCAAAGCTGTCGACCGGAGGAGCCAACATAGGTTCATATAAAACCTTTTCACAACGTGAAACCCTAGCGGCTTATCGGCGAGAATCTCCAAAGGGTAAGAACACCAAGAACGAGCAAGAACAGGAAGAACGACCGGAGTCTGTTCAACCCGTCCAAAATCACCACGGAATCAAACCAAGATCACAAGCTCACAAGGAGGAGCAGGACAAGCACCAGTTCATCACTGAAGCAATCCTCTACACCAACCCCATTTATAGGAGCTGGAGTGAGGTATACACAAAGCATCATGAGAAAGCATCTGTCTTGCTCATAAATAAGCATATGCATCAATCACACACAAGCAAAAGGGTGTGAGTACCCTGTTTGTATCATCATTTGGCTACCGACCATATGATGCAAGCAAAATAAGGGTACAACCATTAGGAATGGATCCAAGGGAACACTGATCAAGCCAATAGAATTAAAAGTGACTTAACCAGGGAAATCTAGCAAGGAACTAATCCCTATCTAGCTACCCAGATTCACCTAGCAACACACAACTAGCTAAGCCATCAGATTATTGGACGAGTTATCCGTCCGAGTATGATTTCAACATCAAATAACCTAGCAGCCTATGAAAGACTACCAGGATTAGTGCACGAAGCATCCAACAGGGGTAGGAGCAACCATTTCTAGCGAGACAAAGCCTCGCTAGGGTCACAACAGACTACCTAGCCACACAAGAAAGTCACCAAAGCGAGTATATCATTACCCATAAGGGTTCAAATGGAGCTAGGGTTCCCAATAAATGATTGGCATCCCTCTAGCTCAATCTTATTAATTGTAAGATGATCATTACTGATAAACAGTTCACATCATTTATCTATTTAGCCAAGCAAGGAATTACAGATAAATGAAACAGACAAGTAACCAAGCACTAACATCCTGCCAGTGAACCAATGGCTCACTGCAAGCATCAGTTGATTCTTGAGCAAGCAGTAACCCTCACTAGCACAAGTGCATGTGTCACACGTGACACCGGGATGAGCACCGGATAGGCACATGCAATGAGTAAGCATGTAAGCCACAAGCAAGTGGTGATCAATTGATCACCGAGCCTCGCTAAGGCATGTCACCGCATGCTAGAATCAATTAATGGCATCACATAGGAATTATATGAATTAAGCGACCACGGTTAAGCAACTGTTGCATCACGAAGTTAACACATAAACCAATTTTATAATTGTATCCAGAAGCATATCATCAAGGAATTGATGTATATGGTCAACAATTAAGCAAGGCCAAGCCTACCATGAGCCAGAACTCAATAATCACCACACAAACAACATTTTCTCTTGCTAAACAACGAGAATCACTCATAGTAATGAACTAAGGGGGGCAGAGCATATCACAGCACAAGCCAGCAAGCAACACCAATGGCTAGTGATGCTCAGATGAGCATCAAGACAGATTATAGCATGTGTAAACCCAAGGGTGAGCAGAGACTAGAAACAAAGGAAGCACAAGCCACAGTAAGCTTTGCACACGAGCATAGACTAGGGCAAGCATGGCAGTAGCAGCACAGCAAGTAGCATACGCATAACGATGAGAGCAAGCACATTAGCTAGAAGCCATGGCACATGTAGGCAGCAGGCAGTGAGACAGCCGTAGCTCGGCTAGGAGGCGTAGTAGAGGGAGAAGAAGAGAGGGAGCCACTTACAGGCGAAGCGCAGACGCGCAACCTTGGCGGCACAGCGGCACACGCCGGGCTAACGGCGGCGCCGAGCCAAGCCGGGCCCAGGCCACCACCTCGCCGCAACGCCAGCTTCATCACGGCGGCGCCACGGCGCCAGGGACGCCGGTGAACGGCGGATCTTCACGGATCCAGGCGATTGAGGCGCAGTAGGGTTGGGGGCGAGCAGGAACGGCGGCGAAAGCCAAATCGACGCGGACCCAAAGGTGCGCCGTCGAGCGGTAGCTCGATTGGCACCGACCTCGCCGGCGGGGAGGGCCGGTGGCGGTCGGATTGATGCGGCGGCGGCGAGGCGACCGCAACGTCGCGAGAGGACAAGGGGGATTAGGGTTCTGCGCGAGGAAGAAAGGGGCGAGTGGGCCGACCGAACCCAAGTGCGGCTCGGGTTAGGGTTAACCCACCGGGCCACCCCGACGAGTGGGCCCAGGGGTAAATATGACATTTCACCTTTTCAAATAAACCAGAAACTTTGAAAATTAATAGAAAATGATGCAAAGCTCTAAAAAAATAATTAAAAATATGAAAATTGATCAGCATAAAATTATCTATCTAAATAAAATATCAAAGAGAATTTTTGAAGACAACTAAGAATAAATCTTAATTTGATGATTGAAATAATCATTTAAATCACACATAATGTTTTCAATAATGAAAATAAGTCCAAAAATGTCTTTGGACTTTAAAAACACCTTGACAACATTTCAAGGTTGTAATTTTAGTTTAAATAGAGTATCTCCAAATCAATCTTAGTATTAACCTCTTACATCAAATAATAATGTCATCAGAAGGGGGGAACAAACCCTAAAACTGGAATCATGCATAATTGCTTCTTTAACCATTGCCCTTATCGGACAAGGATGCTATTTTTCAGAACCAGAGGACAAGGGTCAGTCCACACCATCCAACTGCAAAACTTTGCAGTGTTCAAGCAAGTTCATCGCTTGCTCATACCATTTGAGTATCTTTATCAAATTACTTGCAAAGTACTATGATTATCACTATTGCATAAAAACCAAAACCACTACTTTCATAACTATGAATATGACTATGTGGTGGGAAATGGAACCATGGATTGTGTGGATATGGTGGAGGTTCTGTTGCAAGGGTTTATATCCATCTACACTACAAGAAAAGTTGCCATGGCCGACGAAGTTGAAGTCGCGCCGTGGTTGCTGGTGTACCATGGCCGACGATTTTGGTCCCTCCGTGGTGCATGTCAAAACTTTTTTTTTCTCGTTTTTGAGGCCACCTAGCCCGACGAAAGCGGCCAAAACGTCGCGTATGGTGGCCCGGGACGTGGTGCATCGCGAATTCTCGGGTTCGCCGGCCGAGTCAACGCAAATCCGCACCGCCGAGGGATGTAGGGCCCGGATGGCAGCCTCTCGGCATTGTTTTTTCTCGATCGCGCCATCTCGTTCAACGTTCTCCGATCGAGCCGTTTACGATGCGGGATCATGGGTCCCGCATGTCATCCTCTATGAACCAAAATTCTTTCTATTCTTGGATTTTTTTGACCCCCGATTTACGGCTACTTCCTTTTTCTTTTGATCCCTTGCCGCCTTGGAAACGTTGAGACCGCTGCTCGCTAAATGGGACCCGCATGTCATCCTCTATGTGCAATCAACTTTCTTTTCTTGGAGTTTTTTTTGGCACCTCAAATTTGGTCACTTGCCTTTTTCTTTCGATCCCCGCCGCCTCTCAAACGGTGATACCGCTCGTCGCTTAACTCGGGACCCGCATGTCATCCTCTATGCACTATAAAACTTTCTTTTCTTGAATTATTTTTGGCACCTCATATTTGGTCACTTACCTTTTTCTTTCGATCCCCTGCCGCCTCTCAAACGGTGATACCGCTCGTTGCTAAATGGGACCCGCATGTCATCCTCTATGTACTATAAAACTTTCTTTTCTTGGAGTTTTTTTTGGCACCTCAAATTTGGTCACTTGCCTTTTTCTTTCGATCCCCTGCCGCCTCTCAAACGGTGATACCGCTGCTGCTAACTGGGACTCGCATGTCATCCTCTATGTACTATAAAACTTTCTTTTCTTGAATTATTTTTGGCACCTCATATTTGGTCACTTACCTTTTTCTTTCGATCTCATGCCACGTTTGAAACGTTGAGGAACCTGCGAGCTCATGGGACCCGCATGTCATCCTCTATGTACTATAAAAGTTCATTTTCTTGGTTTTTTTTCACCCTCCGATTTTTGGCAATTTCTTTTTTCTTTTGATCCCCTGCCGCCTCTCAAACGGTGATACCGCTGTCTGCTAAATCGGACCCGCATGTCATCCTCTATGTACTATAGAACTTTCTTTTCTTGAATTATTTTTGGCTGCTCATATTTTTTCACTTGCCTTTTTCTTTCGATCCCCTGCCGCCTCTCAAACGGTGATGCCGCTGCTGCTAAATGGGACCCGCATGTCATCCTCTATGTACTATAAAACTTTCTTTTCTTGAATTATTTTTGGCTCCTGATATTTTTTCACTTGCCTTTTTCTTTCGATCCCATGCCACGTTTGAAACGTTGAGAGACCTGCTGGCTCATGGGACCCGCATGTCATCCTATATGTGCTATAAAAGTTTCCTTTGTTGGATTTTTTTTCACCCTCTGATTTTTGGCTTGCCTTTTTCTTTTGATCCCCTGCCCCCTTTGAAACGTTGAGTAAGTCTGTTGGCTCAAGGGACCCGCATGTCATCCTCTATGTCCATCAACTTTCTTTTCTTGGATTTTTTTCACCCCCTAATTACTAGCTACTTTCTTTTTCTTTTGATCTCAAGCCGCATTACAAACATTGAGACCGCTGCTGCAAAATGGGACCCACATGTCATCCTCTATGTACAATAAATCTTGGATTATTTTTGGCTCCCGATATTTGGTCACTTGCCTTTTTCTTTCGATCTCATGCCACCTTTGAAACGTTGAGTAAGCTGCTGGCTCATGGGTCCCGCATGTCATCCTCTACGAACAATAAAAGTTTCCTTTCTTGGAGTTTTTTTTGACCCCTAATTTCTGGCTATTTGCCTTTTTCTTTTGTTCCCTGGCCCCTTTGAAACGATTAGGACGCTGTTGGCAGGTCGGTCCCACATGTCATCCTCTATGAACAATAAAAGTTTCCTTCGGTGGTTTTATTTTTGACCCCTAATTAATTTCTGGCTATTTCCTTTTTTTCTTTTGATCCCCTGCCGCCTTGGAATTGTTGAGAATGTCTGTCGCCTCATTTTTCTTTTGGTCCTGTGCCGCCTTGGAAACGTTGAGACCGTCGCTACAAAATGGGACCCGCATGTCATCCTCTATGTACAATAAAGTTTCTTTTCTTGGATTATTTTTGGCTCTCGATATTATGTCACTTGGCTTTTTCTTTCGATCTCATGCCGACTTTGAAACGTTGAGGATGCTGCTGCCTCATGGGTCCCGCATGTCATCCTCTCAGAACGATAAATGTTTTCTTTTCTTGTATTTTTTTACCAACTGATTTTTGGCTTTTTTTTATTTTTGATCCCCTGCCGCCTTTGAAACGTTGACGACGCTGCTGGCTCATGGGTCCCCGATGTCAGCCTCCCCGTACAAGAAACATGTGATATTTTATTTTGCAGACAATAAACGTTGTATTTCGCTCTGAGCTATTGCAAACGGATAAATTAAATCTTTATATCTACATAAACAAACTTATATGTTGAATCTCCTTGTTTTTTGTTTTTGCGAAGCATAGGACTTTCCTCGTTTTTTTTTTAGAAAAATTCGACCTTTCTCTGTTTTGGAGTGGGCTGAAATTGTACGAGTCAAAAGGCCCGGCAGGATAGTTCGAAGGCCCGGATGTCCGGATACGGCCCAATTGAAATCTTTCTTTTCTTGGATTTTTTTTCACACCCCGATTTCTCGGCTACTTCATTTTTCTTTCGGTCCTGTGCCGCCTTGGAAGCGTTGAGACCGCTCGCTATAAAATGGGACCCGCATGTCATCCTCTATGTACAATAAAGTTTCTTTCTTGGATTATTTTTGGCTCTTGATATTATGTCACTTGCCTTTTTCTTTCAATCTCATGCCGACTTTGAAACGTTGAGGAAGCTGCTGGCTCATGGGTCCCGCATGTCATCCTCTATGAACAATAAAAGTTTTCTTTGTTGGATTTATTTTTTTCCCCTAATTTCTGGCTATTTGCCTTTTTCTTTTGATCCCCTGCCCCCTTTGAAACGATGACGACGCAGCTGGCAAGTCGGTCCCACATGTCATCCTCTATGAACAATAAAAGTTTCCTTTGATGGATTTATTTTTGACCCTAATTAATTTCTCGGCTATTTCCTTTTTTTCTTTTGATCCCCTCGCCGCCTTGAAATAGTTGAGGATGCTCGCTGCCTCATGGGTCCCGCATGTCATCCTCTCGAAAGGTAAATGTTTCTTTTCTTGAATTTGTTTACCAACTCGATTTTTGGCTTATTTTTCTTTCGATCTCCTCGCCACCTTTAAAACGTTGACGACGCTGTCGGCTCATGGGTCCCCAATGTCAGCCTCCCCATACCGCAAATCCTCTTTCTCGCAAAGGTTGTATTTCTAGATAGATAAGGTGGATTCGAATCTGCCATGGTTCGATCGGCTCAGGTAAGCCTTCTTGCACTCGATTAATGGAAGTAGTGTATAGCAAGGTCAAGACATGTGGCTCGGTGTAATGAATCTATTTGAATCATGTTGTGGGTTCAATCTCGATAGTTCTCTAACGAGGTCAGCCAAAATAGAAATTAAGTTTTTTTCTAAAACGGAAATGCAAATTAAGATGAACACAAACATTAGTTATCATAATAGCTGATCATACATACATACTTGCTAAGAGCAAAAGCTTGCCGAGTTTTACCACCCATACAATTAATTAGCGGTTCGAGATAAGATAACCTTATATAAGTATAACTACAAATGCATTTGCTAAGGGCTCATGGGGCAACAGAACTAGACAACCGCGAACTTTATGACCAGCATGTCACAGCGGCATCGAAAGATCTTGACCTTCAACTTTGATCCAATGCGAAGTTTGGCACCGTCAATGAACTTTTTCCACCTGGAAGTAACGGCCAAGCGGCCATCTGTGGGACTGACGGAGTACCGTCCCTCCACGGTGAGACCTTCACTCTCCATGACGAGGGAAATCTTGCCCCTTCGGCCGACATTGAGATCCTTGGCGATACTTTTAGGCAATTTCGATTCAAAGCAAGAGATACCACCAAAAATTAGTCAATGGCACCAATGCACCGAACCATGTGAGACTTTGAGCGAGAGAAGACATCAAGATAAGAGCAGTTATGCTGTCATATACTCACGAACATAGCCTTCGGATGCGTCCCGGTCACCACACGGGTGGCCACGGCAATGAGCCGAGACCTCGGTGATCCGGCTGGGGCAGGTGCGGGAGCCTCGGGCTGGTACACGAGCCGGTGCCGATGCGAGGAGACTGCCGGGCAGGTGCGGTAGAACGGTGCCTCTAGAGGAACCGGTGCTGATGCGGTGAGACTCGTTGGGCGGGTGCGATGAAGCGGTGCGGCTAGAGGAACCGTGCTGATGCGAGGAGCTGCTGGGCGGTGTGTAGTATATGAGGCCTCTACAGGAACCAATGCCGATGTAGGGGACTGCTGGGTAGATGCGATGAACGAGCTGGTACAGGAACCGGTGCCGATGCAGGAGAGTGGGAAGCCGGTGCCGGTGCCGGTGTGGTTGCCCTTTGTGACATCCGCTCATGTTCCATCGGGGATCCGCAGCTTTGATCATGTTAAACCCGGCAAGCTAGAACAGAGGGAATGGTTTAGAACAACCGCTCGTAACGCTTATCAAAAGATATGAGTAGAAAAAAGTTACATATTATATATTTGGAAGTGTCTCCAACTCGTAAGCGATTACGTATATCCGCCCGTTTGAGTTTCGATCCTCAGCTCGTCGCCCTTCTGCGGACCGTAGTCAAAAGCAAACTTTCTCCAATCATGTCCATACAAATATGTGATGGCTCGCGTCTTGTAGACATACACCTCATAGACCGTGTAGGTGTTCATCAATTTGCCATTGCCATGCATAGTGAAAGACCCTTCATGCGGACACATCTCGGTTAATCATAGGACGAAGTTCACAAGGTACAATCTGCATGTGAAAATTGATACAAATGTAAGAAGCGGGAAGACTAAAAACAAGACTTTACTATATGCCAATTCATGCTAAACCACCGAGAATACATACCCGTAACTCCGTGAAGGAGCTACTAGAAAGGTAGATAGAGCCATAGGAGGTGTTATATGCGGGGTATGTACATGGGCCCGCCATATTCCCGCAAGCTCGGCATCGGGATGGTGAAGGAAACATGGGAGGTACTACCGGTGCGTAGCGCTGAATGTAAGTGGAAGAATTAGGTTGTGTAAAGTGCATAGTTCAGAGCAATGCAAATGTTGACAAGCGAGTGCATAACACTATGTTACAAACTGAACAGTGAAAAATTAGTGTATGATGAATATAAGCATGCTAATTTGGTGTTTCCGAATTCCAAAAAGCATTAGACAGAGCCGGTGATAATATCAGACATAAATCATGGCATGTATACACTACTAGGGAAAAGCCTATAGGTGGAGGCAAGTGGTGCCGGCGCACCACCTTGGACATGCGCCGGTGGAAAGAGTTGCCGGCGCACCACTTTGCAGCCGCGCCGGCGATGAAGGACTACTGCCGGCGCACCTCCGGGAAAGACGCGCCGGGGAAACATCCTAGCATGGGCTGACAAGGGATTAACTTATCAATGCCTATGGATTGTAGGCTAGGGTTTAGTTAGAAGTAGAGGGCAAGTAGATCTCGAAGGTTAC
>NC_061512.1:144535440-144568221 GCF_022539505.1 Lolium rigidum
GAAATGCAAAAATATAAAGATGTAGATGGTGATATTATTAAACTAAAATTGTTCCCTTTCTCATTAAGAGGAAGAGCTAAAGATTGGTTGCTATCTCTGCCTAAGAATAGTATTGATTCATGGACTAAATGCAAGGATGCTTTTATTGGTAGATATTATCCCCTGCTAAAATTATATCTTTGAGGAGTAGCATAATGAATTTTAAACAATTAGATACTGAACATGTTTCTCAAGCTTGGGAAAGAATGAAATCTCTGGTTAAAAATTGCCCAACCCATGGACTGACTACTTGGATGATCATCCAAACCTTCTATGCAGGACTAAATTTTTCTTCACGGAATTTATTGGATTCAGCTGCTGGAGGTACCTTTATGTCCATCACTCTTGGTGAAGCAACAAAGCTTCTTGATAATATGATGATCAACTACTCTGAATGGCACACGGAAAGAGCTCCACAAGGTAAGAAGGTAAATTCTGTCGAAGAAACCTCTTCCTTGAGTGATAAGGTTGATGCTATTATGTCTATGCTTGTGAATGATAGGACTAATGTTGATCCTAATAATGTTCCGTTAGCTTCATTGGTTGCACAAGAAGAACATGTTGATGTAAACTTCATTAAAAATAATAATTTCAACAACAATGCTTACCGGAACAATTCTAGTAATAACTATAGGCCATATCCTTATAATAATGGTAACGGTTATGCTAATTCTTATGGGAATTCTTACAACAATAATAGGAATTCACCCCTGGACTTGAAGCCATGCTTAAAGAATTTATTAGTACACAAACTGCCTTTAACAAATCTGTTGAGGAAAAGCTCAATAAAATTGATATTCTTGTTTCTAGAGTTGATAGTCTTGCCTCCGATGTTGATCTTTTGAAATCGAAAGTTATGCCTAATAGGGATATTGAAAATAAAATTGTTACTACAGCAAATGCCATTCAAGTTAGAATTAATGAGAATATAAGATTAATGGCTGAACTGCGTGCTAGGTGGGATAGAGAAGAAAATGAAAAACTAGCTAAAGAGAAGAATATAGCTAAAGTTTGGACTATTACCACCACTAGTAATGCTAATGCTACACATGTTGCTGCACCTCCTACTCATACTAATAAAAGAATTGGTGTTAGCAATGTTTCCACTTCTAATGCAAAGCGCGAAAACCGCTCGAAACTCTGAAACTGCTGAAACCGCCTGTGATAAAGCTGCTGAAATTTTTTCCAACATTGGGGATGATGATCCCATTGCTTTAGATTATAATGGTTTGAATTTTGATGATTGCCACATCTCTGAAGTTATAAAGTTCTTGCAAAAACTTGCTAAAAGTCCTAATGCTAGTGCTATAAATTTGGCTTTCACGCATCATATTACAAATGCTCTCATAAAAGCTAGAGAAGAGAAACTAGAGCGTGAAGCCTCTATTCCTAAAAAGCTAGAAGATGGTTGGGAGCCCATCATTAAGATGAAGGTTAAAGATTTTGATTGTAATGCTTTATGTGATCTTGGTGCAAGTATTTCGTTATGCCAAAGAAAATTTATAATATGCTTGACTTGCCACCGCTAAAAAATTGTTATTTGGATGTTAATCTTGCTGATCATTCTACAAAGAAACCTTTGGGTAAAGTTGATAATGTTCGCATTACCGTTAACAATAATCTTGTTCCCGTTGATTTTGTTGTCTTGGATATTGAATGCAATGCATCTTGTCCAATTATATTGGGAAGACCTTTTCTTCGAACCGTTGGTGCTACTATTGATATGAGGGAAGGTAATATAAAATATCAATTTCCTCTCAAGAAAGGTATGGAACACTTCCCTAGAAAGAGAATGAAGGTACCTTATGATTCTATTATTAGAACAAATTATGATGTTGATGCTTCATCTCTCGATGTTACTTGATACACACTTTCTGCGCCTAGCTGAAAGGCGTTAAAGAAAAGCGCTTATGGGAGACAACCCATGTTTTTACCTACAGTACTTTGTTTTTATTTTGTGTCTTGGAAGTTGTTTACTACTGTAGCAACCTCTCCTTATCTTAGTTTTGAGTTTTGTTGTGCCAAGTTAAGCCGTTGATAGAAAAGTAAGTACTAGATTTGGATTACTGCGCAGTTCCAGATTTCTTTGCTGTCACGAATCTGAGCCCACTGCCCTGCAGGAAGCTCAGAAAATTATGCCAATTTACGTGCATGATCCTCAGATATGTACGCAACTTTCATTCAATTTGAGCATTTTCATTTGAGCAAGTCTGGTGCCATTTTAAAATTCGTCAATACGAACTGTTCTGTTTTGACAGATTCTGCCTTTTATTTCGCATTGCCTCTTTCGCTATGTTGGATGAATTTCTTTGATCCACTAATGTCCAGTAGCATTATGCAATGTCCAGAAGTGTTAAGAATGATTGTGTCACCTCTGAATATGTCAATTTATATTGTGCACTAACCCTCTAATGAGTTGTTTCGAGTTTGGTGTGGAGGAAGTTTTCAAGGATCAAGAGAGGAGTATGATGCAACATGATCAAGGAGAGTGAAAGCTCTAAGCTTGGGGATGCACCCGGTGGTTCACCCCTGCATATATCAAGAAGACTCAAGCTGTCTAAGCTTGGGGATGCCCAAGGCATCCCCTTCTTCATCAACAAATTATCAGGTTCCTCCCCTGAAACTATATTTTTATTCCATCACATCTTATGTGCTTTTTCTTGGAGCGTCGGTTTGTTTTTGTTTTTGTTTTGTTTGAATAAAATGGATCCTAGCATTCACTTTATGGGAGAGATACACACTCCGCTGTAGCATATGGACAAATATGTCCTTGGTTTCTACTCATAGTATTCATGGCGAAGTTTCTCCTTCGTTAAATTGTTATATGGTTGGAATTGGAAAATGATACATGTAGTAATTGCTATAAATGTCTTGGGTAATGTGATACTTGGCAATTGTTGTGCTCATGTTTAAGCTCTTGCATCATATGCTTTGCACCTATTAATGAAGAAATACATAGAGCATGCTAAAATTTGGTTTGCATATTTGGTTTCTCTAAGGTCTAGATAATTTCTAGTATTGAGTTTGAACAACAAGGAAGACGGTGTAGAGTCTTATAATGCTTTCAATATGTCTTTTATGTGAGTTTTGCTGTACCGTTCATCCTTGTGTTTGTTTCAAATAAGCCTTGCTAGCCTAAACCTTGTATCGAGAGGGAATACTTCTCATGCATCCAAAACACTTGAGCCAACCACTATGCCATTTGTGTCCACCATACCTACCTACTACATGGTATTTTCCAGCCATTCCAAAGTAAATTGCTTGAGTGCTACCTTTAAAATTCCATCATTCACCTTTGCAATATATAGCTCATGGGACAAATAGCTTAAAAACTATTGTGGTATTGAATATGTAATTATGCACTTTATCTCTTATTAAGTTGCTTGTTGTGCGATAACCATGTTTACTCGGGGAACGCCATCAACTCATTGTTGAATTTCATGTGAGTTACTATGCATGTTCGTCTTGTCTCGAAGTAAGGGCGATCTACACCGAGTTGAATGGTTTGAGCATGCATATTGTGAGAGAAGAACATTGGGCCGCTAACTAAAGCCATGTTCCATGGTGGAAGTTTCAGTTTTGGACAAACATCCTCAAATCTCTAATGAGAAAAGAATTAATTGTTGTTGAATGCTTAAAGCATTAAAAGAGGAGTCCATTATCTCGTTGTCTATGTTGTCCCGGTATGGATGTCTAAGTTGAGAATAATCAAAAGCGAGAAATCCAAATGCGAGCTTTCTCCTTAGACCTTTGTACAAGCGGCATAGAGGTACCCCTTTGTGAAACTTGGTTAAAGCATATGTATTGCGGTGATAATCCAGGTAGTCCAAGCTAATTAGGACAAGGTGCGAGCACTATTAGTACACTATGCATGAGGCTTGCAACTTATAAGATATAATTTACATGATGCATATGCTTTATTACTACCGTTGACAAAATTGTTTCATGTTTTCAAAATCAAAGCTCTAGCACAAATATAGCAATCGATGCTTTTCCTCTATGAGGACCATTCTTTTACTTTCAATGTTGAGTCAGTTCACCTATTTCTATCCACCTCAAGAAGCAAACACTTGTGTGAACTGTGCATTGATTCCTACATACTTGCTTATTGCACTTATTATATTACTCTATGTTGACAATATCCATGAGATATACATGTTACAAGTTGAAAGCAACCGCTGAAACTTAATCTTCTTTTGTGTTGCTTCAATACCTTTACTTTGAATTATTGCTTTATGAGTTAACTCTTATGCAAGACTTATTGATGCTTGTCTTGAAGTGCTATTCATGAAAAGTCTTTGCTTTATGATTCACTTGTTTACTCATGTCATCACCATTGTTTTGATCGCTGCATTCTCTACATATGCTTTACAAATAGTATGATCAAGATTATGATGGCATGTCACTCCGTAAATTATCTTTGTTATCGTTTTACCTCGCTCGGGACGAGCGTAACTAAGCTTAGGGATGCTGATACGTCTCCAACGTATCGATAATTTCTTGTGTTCCATGCCTCATTATTGATGTTATCTACATGTTTTATGCACACTTTATATCATATTCGTGCATTTTCTGGAACTAACCTATTAACAAGATGCCGAAGTGCCGCTTGTCGTTTTCTGCTGTTTTTGGTTTCAGAAATCCTAGTAAAGAAATATTCTCGGAATTGGACGAAATAAAAGCCCGGAGGCCTATTTTCTCACGAAGCTTCCGGAAGACCGAAGACGAGACGAAGAGGGGCCACGGGGTGGCCAAACCCTAGGCGGCGCGGCCCCCCCTTGGCCGCGCGGCCCTGTGGTGTGGGCCCCCCGTGCCGCCTCTTGACTTGCCCTTCCGCCTACAAAGAGCCTCCGTGACGAAGCCCCCGCACCGAGAGCCACGATACGGAAAACATTACCGAGACACCGTCGCCGCCGATCCCATCTCGGGGATCCCGGAGATCGCCTCCGGCACCCCGCCGGAGAGGGGATTCATCTCCCGGAGGACTCTACGCCGCCATGGTCGCCTCCGGTGTGATGTGTGAGTAGTCTACCCCTGGACTATGGGTCCATAGCAGTAGCTAGATGGTTGTCTTCTCCCCATTGTGCTATCATTGTCGGATCTTGTGAGCTGCCTATCATGATCAAGATCATCTATATGTAATTCTATATGTTGCGTTTGTTGGGATCCGATGAATAGAGAATACTTGTTATGTTGATTATCAAAGTTATGCTTATGTGTTGTTTATGATCTTGCATGCTCTCCGTTTCTAGTAGATGCTCTGGCCAAGTAGATGCTTTTAACTCCAAGAGGGAGTATTTATGCTCGATAGTGGGTTCATGTCTCCGTGAATCTGGGGGAGTGACAGCAACCCCTAAGGTTATGGATGTGTTGTTGCCACTAGGGATAAAACATTGATGCTATGTTCGAGGATGTAGTTATTGATTACATTACGCACCATACTTAATGCAATTGTCTCGTTGTTTGCAACTTAATACCGGAGGGGTTCGGATGATAACTCCGAAGGTGGACTTTTTAGGCATAGATGCAGTTGGATGGCGGTCTATGTACTTTGTCGTAATGCCCAATTAAATCTCACTATACTCATCATGATATGTATGTGCATTGTCATGCTCTCTTTATTTGTCAATTGCCCAACCGTAATTTGTTCACCCAACATGCTGTTCGTCTTATGGGAGAGACACCTCTAGTGAACCGTGGACCCCGGTCCAATTCTCTTTACTGAAATACAATCTACTCGCAATACTTGTTTTTACCGTTTTCTCTGCAAACAATCATCTTCCACACAATACGGTTAATCCTTTGTTACAGCAAGCCGGTGAGATTGACAACCTCACCGTTTCGTTGGGGCAAAGTACTTTGGTTGTGTTGTGCAGGTTCCACGTTGGCGCCGAATCTCCGGTGTTGCGCCGCACTACATCCCGCCGCCATCAACCTTCAACGTGCTTCTTGGCTCCTCCTGGTTCGATAAACCTTGGTTTCTTTCTGAGGGAAAACTTGCTGCTGTGCGCATCATACCTTCCTCTTGGGGTTGCCCAACGAACGTGTGAAATACACGCCATCAGTACTAACTATAAAATTTGGATAGTGGAGAATCACTACCCAACCAACTCTCCAATAGGGTACCCGGCATACTCCTCTCAAGTTGAGAATTACACCAACATCATGACATTGATACCTCTAAAATACAAAAGTTGTGAGTGTGGCGTAAGTTACTATCTTGAGAGGGAAGATGCTCAAGTTGAGCACACAAGATGACCAAGTGGAATAGCACGACCATGATACCATGCATCCCATAATCACAACGACAATATTGGAGTATCACCACTAGGGAGTACCCCACTAGCAACCATACATAGATGACAATAGTAAAGAGAACAACACACATAGAATTAAGGTGCTTTGGATATCAACAAATGACATCCAACTAGACACCGAATCAGAGATCAAAAGATGGCTTGCCTTGGCTTATTTGTCCCTGTACTTTTTCAACTCCATCGATATAAGAATCCCAACAACATAAATAAAATCCTCGTCCGATTCCACTTCTTCTCCTTCTCCAGAATTGTTCGCATCTATCGCCGGAAAATAAAATAAAAGAACACAATCATTCTCATTGCACCAAAAAAACAAACATACAACAACCATAATTTAACCATTCAATAAAGAGCTACCATACAAAGGACTTATAGATACCACAAACAACTTAAATAGAACCCATGTTATTTACCTAGTAAAGGTATGAGAGTATCACAACTTAGCAATTGTCTTTATCGGCTATCACCATGGTATAAACCAATTAACCCCTGGTAGATAACATCATGAAGAGGACAAGAGCATTAGTTTGGAAACAAACACATTCATATTAAACCTTCAAACATTTTTGGAAAGGTAGAAATCAGTTTTCCTAATTTAATTTGCTCACTTAACACTACACAAGAATAGGAAGCAAGCAAGATACCACACCATTTGAAAACTCAAGCAAAACAATAGAACTTGTTTAAGTTGCAAAGGTTTTGCTTTTCAATCATAAAACAAAGGTTGCCCATTTCTAATAAAAAGAGTTGGTCAAGGGTTTTAAATAAACCAACAAGTTTTGGTCCAACAATGCATGTCACACATATACCTTACTAACAGTAACAAATATGCATGAACAGAGACTACTAATATTTTTCCTAGATGTCCAGTACTAATACAAGACTAACCCAATTGGAATCACCCAAAAATATTAATCCTACAAATTTAGGAATTTGTTTGAATCTGACTGTACAGAAAACAAGATCTGTAAGCCATAAATCGTAGAAAAATCCTAAAAATATGAGACCACTGGCATTTGAAAGATTTTTAAACAGAGATGCACACACAATTGGATTTGGGTTCAAATTATTTCTGAAACTCTCACAAATGAATTGACAAGATTACTGCATGTCTATACCATTTGCTTTACCTCTGGAGTTACAGAACAGATAGAGGTTTGAAACTTGTTTGAGAAGACTAACAAAACAATCAGTAGTACTACCAAATTGGAATCACTCAATTAGGTTCAAAAATGGATTTTTGGTGATTTAAAAGCTAACAACCATGTCTGCAGAACACACAGAACAAGTTTAATTCACCACAAATCGTACATAACTCATAAAAATATTAGGTCAGTTGCATCTGAAAGGTATTGAAAATCTGGTTCTTACCCAACTGGTTTCATTCAAAAATTCGTTCCCAAGCTCCTGGTTTAATTCGACAAAGTCAGATCTGACCAGATCTTGATCTGTGAACCATTTCAGTTTAGGAAGGTCAATCGAAGTGAAACCACAGCCAAAATGAAGGTATTGAAGAGAGCTTTCACCTACAGTTGAGTTTGTTCAAAAAGGTTTTGTGAAAAGGAACAAATCTAACAAACAGTGAATCTGCATGTTTATAGAACTTTATTTCCCACGGACAATCCGTAACGAATTTTAGGATGATACCAACGCCAAGTTGTAGATATTTTCCATATCTGACTGTGGAACTTTGAATCAATCGATTTGGATCTGCACACGAGATTTTGTGGATTTTACAAGTTCGTACCAGAATCTGAAACAGCAAAATTATAAAAATTACTGCAAGGTTTTGGACGAACTTTGCTCAAGAACTTCAGATCTGAGGATTGCTCAACCTTCTCCATGCTTAGACCAACATGCACCTGCATCAAGATCCAATCTTAGCAATGGAGGAAGAAGAAGAGGAGATTAAACCATCTAGGGTTGGGGAGAAGATGGAGAGGGAGGCTCTCATGGTGAGGGGAAGCTTGAGGGAGGAGGAGAGCTTCATCTTGGTGGATTTCCATGGCCATGGCCGGCCATGAAGCTTAGGAGGAGCAGCAGCTCGTGGGGAGAGGTGGGAGAAGAGTGTGAGGGAGTGGAGTGTGAAAGAAATGAGCAAAGGGGAGTGGAGGTGGCCGGCCAAGCTCCTTATAAAGAGGGAGGATGGTGGCTGCCTCCTTTTTGATTGGCTATGGAGGGTGGCTGCCCATTTAATTGTTTGGGGTAGTTGGGAGACAAGGCTTGCAAGAGAAGAAAATGAGGAGAAAGTGCTGGCCGAAATTGCCATGCCAACATAATTGGCCGGCTCCATTCTTGCCAACAACAAGTGAACAATGTGAGGGAGAGGCACAACATCCATGTGAATAGATATGTGCATGATGTTGAGGAGAAAATGTCAAAGAGTGACTTTGATGATGATAAAAATAGGAGTAGATACATATAGATAAAAAGGAGTATGAAGGTGACATGTGCCATGAGAATAATCTCCACCACTTTGGTTGAGACCAACTTATGATGAAGATAGTTCCCAAGGTATATTTGATAAGTAGTAGTTTTTATTTGAATTCAATATTGAAGAGATTGGGGATTGACCACATGCAACAATGCATGAGCATGTCAAGATAGATGAGATGGTGATGGTGGTTGAGACAATGGTAGAGCAAGGTTATGAGAGATGGTGAGTGAAGTATCCATATACTCACAAGGATGAATATATTGACATACATCATCAATTCATGAGGTCAAGGTGATGATGGAAAATAATAGAGGAGTGAGATAGGCATAATGAAATATAAGTTGCTCTACAAATAAGAGGTCAATTGGGAGTGATTTGAAAGTATCAAATGATCATCCATTTGATCAAGAATTGGAGGATGGAGGGGATACAATGTGGTGGATCAGAGATGTGCATAAGATGTGCAAGTTTTGCCATTTGAAAAAGAACTCATTTGAAAAGTATTTGAAACACCTAAATTGTCTAGGGACAATTGGGAATGAACTCAAGTGGAATGGAACTTGAAAATGTTGAGAAAAACTAGTTGGAACTTAGGGGTTCAAAAATATTCTACTTACTATCTCAAGTAAAGTAGAGTTTTTCTCAAACTTAAAATAAACAAGAAATGGTATAGATACCATATCAAGCCTTTTTGTGAAAAGGAAAGCAAAATATAAAGAAAAGTTTTAGAAACCAGTACTTGGTAGAAATGGGATGAGAAACAAAACCCATTTCAGTTCTTGTTTTCTTTGTAGAAATATCTTGAAAATATTTAATAAAACTAGAAGTAGTTTTGTGATCAAAACTAAAGAAGGAAAAACAATAGGGTGTTTGAGAAAGAAAGCTAATTTTAGGGAGGAGTGTTCTCAAGGGTAGATGGTGGCTACAAAATGTACCCATCATTCCCACTCTTGGTTTTGTGAAGATTAAACTTGAATAGAACAAGAGGTAAAAGAGAAGGAAGTGATCCTGAGTTGAAACAAAGGGTAGAGTGCAAGGTCAAGTGAATTAAGAGAGTTGCAAGGGTAGACTGAGACATGCAAGACGTGGAGGTTGAAGAGGATGTTGCATAGATGAGATCCATGCATTGAAGTCAACAATAACAGTTGTGGGTGCTTAGAGATCAATTGCCAAAGTCTGGACATTTTAAGCCTGTCAACACAGATGGTCGACATGGCCTCAAAACCAACAAAGATGAGTGGCCAAAAAAAAAGAAGGGTGCAAGTTTGGAATCAAGGATGATTTTGAGCTAGCTTAAACACTAGGAGGAATTTTAAGTAGGCACACCCATGTTGCCATGAGTAGAAAAGTTTGATGTGGAGAAAAAGAAAAACAACTTTTCCTAAGTCACATAGGTATTTTATTAGGTGAGTTGCTTGCTTGACCACTAGAGGTGTTGATCTATGAGGCAGCTCAAGACAAAACTCAACAAGCAAATCAAGACAATTCATCTACCAACAGATCAAGGCAATTCATCTTAACAGACAGATCAAGGAAATTCATATTAATTAGTCTATAGAAAAAGTTTTTGTTCCCCCTAATTTTTGCAACATGAACAAATAAACAAGGTTGCAAAAAGTGGGGTGTTACACGTTCGATGAACATACCTTTCCTTACGCCTCCATCACACAAACATCTACACCACCTGCCATCATCGACCACATAGATCCCCACTTCCTACCAATACCTCCAACCATATCCACGTCGGCACCACCATCTCCTACTCCACCCCCTGCCGCGGCAGAGATTTCTGCTGCCGCGAGCCCACGCCAGCCTGCCGCCGCCTCTTCTCCTGCCGCGGCAGCCTCTTCCCCTGCCGTGGCACCTCTTTCTCCTGACTCGCCTCCACGGCAGCCTGCCGCCGCTCTGTCTCCTACCGTGGCAGCGCCGCGGCCCAGCATTACTCATGTGTACACTCGCCGCCCTTCGGCAGCACCCATTATCCATCGCACTCGTAGCACCACCGGTAAACTCCCACCTCCCATCGATAAACTCAATCTCTCCGCCACCGTATCTTATCCTATTCCTCATAATTATCTAGTTGCTCTTCGTGATCCTTCCTGGCGCCAAGCCATGCAGGACGAATATGACGCTCTTCTCAAAAACCAAACCTGGACTCTCGTCCCTCCCCCTCCTGGTGCCAACATCGTCAGTGGAAAATGGATTTTTCGTCACAAATTCAATTCCGATGGATCTCTTGCTCGTCACAAGGCACGTTGGGTCGTTCGTGGTTTCACACAACAACCTGGCATTGACTTCGACGAGACTTTCAGCCCCGTCGTCAAACCAGCCACCATCCGTGTTGTTCTCTCTCTCGCCGTGTCTCAAAATTGGCCCATCCATCAACTCGACGTCAAAACGCCTTTCTTCACGGCAACCTTTCCGAAGAAGTCTACAGCCAACAACCCTCCGGGTTTATCGATCCCTCTCGTCCCACTCATGTCTGTCGTCTCCTCAAATCACTATACGGTCTTAAACAGGCTCCTCGAGCTTGGTTTCAACGATTTGCTACCTTTGCTCGTTCCATTGGCTTCCTTGAATCCAAATCTGATAACTCTCTTTTCACCCTCCATCGCGGCTCTGACATCGCTTATCTACTTCTCTATGTTGATGACATCGTTCTCACCACATCCACCACTTCCTTTCTCCATTCTATCATCAACACTTTCAGCCGCGAGTTTGCCATGAAAGACCTCGGACCTCTTCATCATTTTCTCGGTATCTCTGTCACTCGCCAACCCCATTCTCTTCACCTATCTCAACGACAATATATCCTAGACATCCTCCACCGTGCCGGCATGAGTGACTGCCATCCGTCCTCCACTCCCGTTGATACCAAAGCAAAACTTCCTGCCTCTACCGGTCCACTCGTGGCCGATCCCTTCCTCTATCGTAGTCTAGCCGGCGCTCTTCAATACATGACTCTCACTCGGCCCGAAATATCCTACGCTGTTCAACAAGTTTGCCTTCACATGCATGATCCCCGTGAACCTCACCTCCTCATTGTCAAACGGATCCTTCGCTACCTCAAAGGGACTCTCGACCATGGTCTTACTCTTCACTCCTCCACCTCTCACTCTCTCATTGCCTACTCGGATGCTGATTGGGCAGGATGCCCAGATACTCGCCGATCTACGTCGTGGTACTCGTGTGTTCTTGGGTGACAACCTGGTTTCTTGGTCATCTCGCCGACAGCCCACTGTGTCACGCTCTAGCGCTGAGGCTGAATACCGTGTTGTTGCCACTGCCGTTGCCGAGACTTGTTGGCTGCGTAATCTACTGCAGGAGCTCCGGCATCCCCTTGACAGCGCCACGATTGTCTACTGTGATAACGTGAGCGCTGTTTATCTCTCGGCCAATCCAGTTCAGCATCGGTGTACCAAGCACATCGAACTTGACATACATTTTGTGCGTGAGAAGGTGGCTCTTGGGGATCTGCGAATGCTACATGTACCCTCCAGTTCTCAATTTGCTGACATCTTCACTAAGGGACTACCGTCTGTCTTATTTCATGAATTTCGATCCAGTCTTCACGTCGGTGAAGCACCGAGTTCAGACTGCGGGGGTGTGTTAGGGAGACATCCTCCCGTGCGGCTAACCAAGATTAGTTAGGGATATTTCTTGTGTAACAATACTTGTAATCTTGACTTGTACCTCAAGTCCTTGTGCATATAAATAGAAACAGAGGAAGAGGAGGCGTGCCATCGAGCAGCCCATTGTTTCAGATGCGAAGTCCTGGGACTGTATCCAGTATGTATCCAGCGTGTAAGTTTGTGTCTTATTTCTTGAAATAATTAATAATTAATGGCTGATCGACTGAAGAAAATACTTATCTTTTTTAACATAATATGTATCTTTTCATTTTCCTTGATATCTACACCTTCTTGTTGTGCGTCAGTAACCAAAATCCATTGCTGCCAAGTCAATAAGCTATTATTGGCGTACAAAAATAAACCATACTGTTTTAGGCACCAATTAATGCTTATTTCTATAGGATAGGTGAGCAGACTGAGCCTAAGAACTGAGCTTAAGTATCTTCCTTGGATACAAATAAGTACTAGGTGCTTAAGCAAAAAATAAACAGTTCAATTTTCTAAGCATCTCCCTAAGCAGACTGCGTTATACATTCCCTAATCACCACAAATACAGACAAGCCATTGATCCCATAAGCAAGTGCCTTTAATTGCTTATAGGATTTGTGTCGTTGCCTAATCGACGGTACCTCGGAGGAGGGATCCTCATGAGGGGGAGAAGAAGTAGGGGCCATAGGGCGGAGTGCACTCGGGACGGTGGTACGCGATTTACCCAGCTTCGAAACACCTGCACGATGACAGGGCCTACTGCTACTTGTCTGGAATTATCTGGGCGCTTTCGCGTTGTTACAATGAGTTGTGGTTGTGCCTCTAAGGCTCCCGGGATCCGGCTTATAAAGGCGCACGGATCTAGGGTTTACATGGAGAGTCCTAGCCGGAATACAAGTTGCCTAACTACGGTACAATGTCTTGCCGTGTACGTCAAGGATCCGCCTTCCTCTAAGAACGTGCTGGATCCGGATACTTCATGGGCCTTCACGGATCCGGGCTCCTTCGTAGGTCGGTTGGTATCCGGCTTCCTGTTCCTGGGTTGGACTTCATCCTTCAGGATCTACAGCAATTGGGCCGCCCGATGGGCCACATGCCACATCACCATCCGTGGGCCACCCGGGCTTGCCGGATCTAGGCCATGCCGTTGATATACCCATAAAGTATACCCACAACAGTAGCCCCCGAAGTTCTCCGAGATTCATTATTCCTCCGACTTCATTCAGCTCGGATCCGAAGAGAATCTTGAAGAGCTTCAAAACCTTACTTGTTTCCGGTATCATCTATTCGGAAATCTTCTTTTCTTCTGAATTGGTAATGCAATGGAGATTCCACTTTTCCCGCGCTCAACTTCCTTCTTTCCCGCGCTAAATTTTCGGAGATGCGAATCTTTAGCCGGAAATTTCGGGAGCGCACAGTTAATTTACCTCCACATCGTTTTACCGCTTTTGACCTAAGACACGTGTCGATCATTTGACAGTGTGACCGTTCCGTTCCCACCGTTGGATCCGAATCACGAATCTCCGCGCGAGGTCTATAAATACCCCTAAGCACGGTAACTTCGCATTCTTTCACCGCATCCTCACCGCATCGTCTTCCTCCTCGCGCCACGCCGCCCATCGGATCTAAACTCATGCGAGCTTCCGCACGGAGAGCTTTGCGCGCCGCCGTTCCAAGCCTTCCTTCACACTGAGATTGCCACGGTTGACCGGGAATTCTTCCGCGCCGCCGATTCGTGGTCAAAGTGCGAAGCTTGCTCCAAGTTCGGCGACCTTCATCTCACCGGAGCCTCGCCGGACCGCCGCGCCATTAACGGTACGTGCACCGGCCTTGTAGAAGAAGAAGTAGATTAGTGTAGATTCCGGTTACTCAACTAGTTTGCATGGGTGCAGCCGGAAGCATGCCGCATGGTTCACCACATTGTACTGGTAGTTCTCCGAGTAGCCCGGAACCCAGCACTGTAGAACCAATCTGCCCGGATCCCATTGCATATCTACCACCATACGTTTCCGACATTAGGCTTGCTCAACCATTCTCCGCCTCTTCCTAGGCCGGATTCCAACCGCACAAGAGCTCCAAGAAGAACTTCAAGGCCAAGCTAGAATGGCAGCCAAGGTTCAGGAAGCGGAAATAAGAAGGCTTCCAAGGCCCGGATCCGCGAAGGCGTGAGGGGTCAATGGTGGCCCTGCGAGACCACTGACGCGGAGCTTAGAGAGCTCCAGAACGAGGGCATGATCTCCGAGCACTGGAGCTTCATGCGGCACTCCGACGTCCCCAAACCCGATGCGGACGAACGAGTCATGACCAAGGCATGGGTTGAGCGCAGTCTATCGCTCCCCTGTTCGGAGTTTTTCCTCTCTGTCCTCGACACGTACGGGCTCCAACCCCACAACATCTGCCCAAACTCGTACCTCCTTCTCTCCAACTTCGCAACTCTCTGCGAAGGGCATCTTGGGATCCGACCAAATGTCACATTGTGGCAGTTTTTCTTCCGAGTGAAGAAGGAGACGAAGGACAAGGCCATGCTGAACTGCGGGAGTATGACATTTATGCTCCGCTCCGGCCGCATGTATCCGCCTCACGATTCCCACGAGTCCGTCCGGTACTGGAACGCCGGATGGTTCTACGTGAAGAACGTATCAGTTCCGAATGTCCACGACGGTCTTCCCGCCTTCAACAACAAGCCTCTAGAAGAACTGGCTAGCTGGAGCTTCATCCCCACGCTCGCCCAGACTCCGATACTGGAGAAAGCTGCTCGGAGGATTTCCTGGTTGGTCCACGACGGACTAACCGGAGCCCAGCTGACCCTTAGCTGGTTTTCCCGGAGAATCCAGCCTCTGCGCTACAACGCACGCCTGATGTGCGCATATACTGGGGCGGACGATCTTCTCCGGGTAACGCGCCACGATCTTCCGACTGACTCACTCAAAAGGAGATTCAAGACGTTGGTGAAGATAGGCCGGGACCAACCGGTCCCGGAACTGATCAAAGACATCAACACGCACGACCAGTGTCCTCCGGTAAGCACTTGTTCCTTCGCTGTTCTTCAACTTCTCATATCTTCAAAGTGTTTTAACTTGTTCTTTTAATCCTCTTCTCATCTCGCTTCTTTGGCGGAGGAGGATTTGCGCAACATACTTCGAGTCCCTGTCAGCGGCGACGCGGCGGAGGAGGATCCGGAGGACCCTGAGGAGGAAGAGGAGCGAGCGCCCCGAAAACCTGCCCCTCGACCTTCGAAGCGTCCCCGCGCCAAAGCTTCCGGCTCTGAAGCTGGAGCTAGCGGCGAGGCCTCCGCCAAGAAGTCCAAGGTGACCAAGCCGCCTCCGCTCGATTCCAAGAAGGCGGAACGCGAGCGTCTCAAACTGCTGGCGACAGCAGGGAAGCGCTCACGTCCCAACATTCCGGGCGCGACGTAAGTTTCCGAGTACCGTGCGTCTTTTGTCTTGGTAAGCTTTGTTACTTATACTTTTCTTTTGCTTGCCTGCAGGAATCTGAGTTCGACCACCACGCGGACCAACGTTCAGGAACCCATTACAAAATATATGTAGAAGAAGTCCCCTGCCGTTGGTCCCTCCACGCCAGCTCCGCCAAGCGCTCCCCAAGCTGCCCCACAGCCATCTCCTCCTCCCGCGGATCAATCTCCTGCTCCTGCTGCATCCACTCCACCGGATATAATTCCGGTTAGTAGCGACAAAGCGGGCGGAGAAAGTTCCGGCGGCAAGGGCCCTGCCCCTGAAGAAACTGAAGCACAAGGCCGTGAGGAAGCAGAAGTCAACTCCTCCGGCAAAGCTGAAGCTGCAACTGGTGATATGGTCGTTTTCCCCAAGAATTTTGGAGATCCGGCTGATCTTACCTCCACCCCTAAAGCCTATGCCACAAAGTTTTTTAACAAACTAACAGAGGCGGAAAAATGGGAGCTGGAGCAAGATCTGCTCAACTCTATGCTGAACAATGCCTGGGGTAAACCGGACGCCGAGACGTCGGAGATCCAGGAGTTCAAAAAGGAAGTTGGCCAGTTCTTCGACAAGCTTGTTTGCAAGCAAAAGGTAACTCCCCAGTAGCCCCCAAGTATTTAGGCGGAAACTAGTGTAGTTAGCGTCTAGATACTTAGAGAAAACTCAAACTGAAGAAAGATTTAAATGTCGTGGTAGCCCCCAAGCATTATGGCGGAAAGATTTCCGGCAACAATGCTTTAGAAAGACTTAACCATAAAATACTTGTGGAACTTACTCCTGCACTGACTGGATTTTCAGGAACAACAGGCTCTTCATTACGAGCTGCACAAAAACATTGCTCTTCAGCGCCGCGTTACCCTCAGTCAGGCGGAAAAGATCCAGTTGTTCAAGCAAGAGAACGCGGATCTGAAAAAGCAGTTGTCAGAAGCCCAAGGTTGGTTTCCGACTTTCGTTTGTCTGTAGATTGTGTGTCGCATCTCAAAGTTGATGTTTACATATCTTTGTATAGGTGCATCCTCGTCCCTCGCTGCAGCCTCCTCCGAGCTGGAAACTCTGCGCGCCTCCCAGAAAAATCTTGAGGAAAAACTCGCAGAGGCGGAGAAAAATCTTGCTAAAAAGAGCTCGGAGCTTATACGAAAGGAAGGTGAGTTTGAGTTAAAAAGAAAAACTGACAGCGACACCTGTCGAGGGTACTCCTCGGCAATGCCCTCCGATTGGGGCTTAGGGTTGATGGAATCCTACAAGCTGACACGAGACATCGGTTCACAGACAAGCGGAGAGAGCGATTTACCCAGGTTCGGGGCCCTCGATGAGGTAAAACCCTTACGTCATGCCTGTCTGATCTTGATCATGAAGATATTGGGTTACAATGGGGTGCCGAATAGTTCGGCTGAGATCTCGTCGAGAGGCTAAGTGCTATGGTGACCTAGCTCTAAGCTTTTTGGTGGCTAAGATTGCTAAGATTGATTTTGTCCCTCGGCAGCCCCTCTCCTAGCCTTTATATAGGAGGCCAGGTCTCAAGAGGTCTAACCGAGTACGACTAGGTTTACAGTAGTTTTAAATCTAATCTTTCCTTGTTCGGCCGCTTCTTTGTCTTGCCCGTCAAGGAATCTTCTGGTACGCCATCCAAGTGGCCCGTCTTGCCTCCAAGTGCCTTCATGGGCCTCCAACTAAACAATACGGGATAGGGCAATGTCGGTTACCCGAAGGGTAATGCCCACGTCAGTAGCCCCCGAGTGTCTAGCCGAACATAGTTCGGGTGGAGACTGAAGCATGTCTCCTTCTGATGTTCTTCTCCTTGATTGTCCTTGTTCATCTTGAATCAGCATCATCTTCTTCTGTCGGGTGCGCGTCAGCGCTCCCGATGGGAGTAGCCCCCGAGTCTAGGTACGGATGCTTGCAATCCGTGCGTAGACTCAAGTTGTACCACTCGAACATTTTGCTCTGCCGAAGTTTTTCTGCAAGTCTTCATAGGTCATCCGATATATTTTCCGCATGCAAGGGATAATGAATAACGTGCCCAACTTTTGCTGGTTAACTACCAATGGAAAAACAACGTTAGTCTACACAGAATAAAGTCCCCGAGCATGATCCTGGAGTGCAAAAAAGTTCTGTCGGGTGCGCGTCACGCGCTCCCGATGGGAGTAGCCCCCGAGTCTGAGCGCGGGTGCTTGCAACCGAGTGCAGACTCGAGCTGATTAGCCAATTTTTCTTTAATCCCTTTTTCCTTCGACTCCTCATTCGGTCGGGTGCGCATCAGCGCTCCCGATGGGAGTAGCCCCCGAGTCTAAGTGCAGATGCTTCGCAATCTGTGCATAGACTCAAGTTCACCATCCGATACCTTTTATTCCTTCGAATGCTTCGAGCATTCTTCACGACGTCATTGATGACGTTTTACTGACATCTTAATTTTGACTGATAAGACGCGACCCGCTGGGCCCATCCTTTCTCTGTCTGGCCCTAATTTTAAGCAATATCCGCCCTTCTTGCACGGTTACCATGGCGCCCCCTCGATTCCCGCAGCCATCAATGGAAAAAGATCTCCTTAATGAACAGGCGACAACGTTGCACGGTTACCAAGGCCCCCTAACTCAATCCTTCACGTTGTTGTGTTCATCACCCTCTGTGAGGCGTTCTTGGGCATTGAGCCCCATTTTGGGTTGTGGAAAAATATCTTTTATGTTAAGAGGTACAGCAGTAGTAATGGACCCTTTGTCATCGGAGGAGTGGGGTTTGTGGCTTGTTCAGAGGTTAACTATTTCAGTTTCCCAATGAGAGAATTCGTGCAAGGATGGAGACTGAAATGGTTTTATGTCAAGGACTCCTCAACAACCGAGTCCCAGCTTCCTTGCTTTGTCGATGTCCTTGAAGCCAAGCCGAAGGATTCTTGGAAGAACATTCTCTCTCCCGACGAACATTCTCTCTTGAAAGAATTATTCGCCAAATTCCTTCGGATCAAAGAGGCCGATGGTCAAACTATGATCGTTACAGAGGTAGCAGCGGTGTTCTTGAAGCGTCGAGTCCAACCAGTCATGGCCAGAATCCGCCCGATGTGGTTGCATTCGGGTGCAAGGGATGAAACCAGGATAAATATCGCTGAACTGTCGGAAAAGGAGCTGCTTGACAAAGTCTGTCGCCTTACTCTCTTTAGTCAGGAAGACTCGATTCCGTTGATATCTTCTTATACTCCCCTTGATGCCGATCATCCACCATCAGAGGTATCTTTCCTTCTCATATTCTTATTACGCTGCTTCCACTTAGTCAACATAATTACTATTATTCTTATTTGTTCTTTTCTTCGACAGATCCCCATAGTTTCTGGAAACTTGCATGATTCGCCGAATGATACTTCTGAGGGAAGATGCTCTTCAGTCCCTGTTGATTTTCACACTGTCGAGCACACAGGCCCAGAAAGCGAACACGATGATCCGATAGATTCTGAAGCTGTTCACTCCGATCTTCCTTCCTCAGCCGATGATGCTTGCGACACAGAGGGATCAGTGCGTGATGATGACGCTGATCGTGATGCCTTTGTTAATGCATCTGTGGAGGAGACCAGGGCTTCACCCGTGAAGAGATCAACCAGTGGCTTTGCCGATGAAGACGATCTCTTCGATATGTAAGCTCCCTCTTCCCTGAATTCATATTTCGTCCTTTATTTCTCGTATTTCTTTCATAACTTCTGTCAACCACTTGCTTTCGCAGCGAGGAAGGTTTCATTGAACCTTCGCCTAAGAAAGCCAAATCCGGCGCTGCTCCTTTGGACGTCGCGGCTTCCGAAGCTTCGGCTCCTAAGGCAGCCCCCGCGGCCCAGGTATCGACTGCTTCCTCCCTTTCCAAGGGGAAAGACGTTCCTTCAACTGCTGCCGCCACGACTCCTCCTTCTGTAAGTCCTTTTGATTACAACACGAATTTCTGGGAGAGTGCCTTGTCTAATGATTCTTTGTCAAACATCCTTCTTCCTTAAGGACCTACGAGGTGTCATATCTTCTTTGGAGGCCTTTGCCTCTCAGTTTACTTCTCTGGAAGCGGACAAGGTTCGGCTGCAGGAGGAAGTTAAATCTTCTTCCTTGAAGTTGGATGGCGCCGTTAAAAAGGCCGCCACAGCTCGCCAAGAAGTCGACTCCCTGAAGGAGGAACTGGGCAAGCTGAAGGAAAAGCTGAAAGAAGAGGAAGCGTCGAGGCTGGCTGCCGAGGCTCGGGCAGCTGAAAAGGATGAACTCCTTCGTCAGTCTTCCTTGGCTTTACTTGGTAATCTCTTTTGTACACTGATGGCGTGTAACTCACACGTTCGTTGGGAACCCCAAGAGGAAGGTATGATGCGCACAGCAGCAAGTTTTACCTCAGAAAGAAACCAAGGTTTATCGAACCAGGAGGAGCCAAGAAGCACGTTGAAGGTTGATGGCGACGGGATGTAGTGCGGCGCAACACTAGAGATTCCGGCGCCAACGTGGAACCTGCACAACACAACCAAAGTACTTTGCCCCAACGAAACAGTGAGGTTGTCAATCTCACCGGCTTGCTGTAACAAAGGATTAGATGTATAGTGTGGATGATGATTGTTTGCAAGAAAACAGTAGAACAAGTATTGCAGCAGATTGTATTCGATGTAAAAGAATGGACCGGGGTCCACAGTTCACTAGAGGTGTCTCTCCCATAAGATAAATAGCATGTTGGGTGAACAAATTACAGTCGGGCAATTGACAAATAGAGAGGGCATGACCATGCACATACATGATATGATGAGTATTGTGAGATTTAATTGGGCATTACGACAAAGTACATAGACCGCCATCCAACATGCATCTATGCCTAAAAAGTCCACCTTCAGGTTATCATCCGAACCCCTTCCAGTATTAAGTTGCAAAACAACAGACAATTGCATTAAGTATGGTGCATAATGTAATCAATAACTACATCCTCGGACATAGCATCAATGTTTTATCCCTAGTGGCAACAGCACATCCACAACCTTAGAAATTTCTGTCACTGTCCCAGATTTAATGGAGGCATGAACCCACTATCGAGCATAAATACTCCCTCTTGGAGTTAAGAGTAAAAACTTGGCCAGAGCCTCTACTAATAACGGAGAGCATGCAAGATCATAAACAACACATAGGTAATAGATTGATAATCAACATAACATAGTATTCTCTATCCATCGGATCCCGACAAACACAACATATAGAATTATAGATAGATGATCTTGATCATGTTAGGCAGCTCACAAGATCCGACAATGAAGCACATGAGGAGAAGACAACCATCTAGCTACTGCTATGGACCCATAGTCCGAGGGGTGAACTACTCACTCATCACTCCGGAGGCAACCATGGCGGTGAAGAGTCCTCCGGGAGATGAATCCCCTCTCCGGCAGGTGCCGGAGGTGATCTCCGGAATCCCCCGAGATGGGATTGGCGGCGGCGTCTCGGTAAGGTTTTCCGTATCGTGGCTCTCGCTATCGGGGGTTTCGCGACGAAGGCTTTAAGTAGGCGGAAGGGCAACGCGGGGGCCACACGAGGGCCCCACACGCCGAGGCCGGCGCGGCCGGGGGCCGGGCCGCGCCGCCCTGTTGTGTCGGCGCCTCGTGGCCCCACTTCCTTTCCCCTCGGTCTTCCGGAAGCTTCGTGCAAAATAGGACCACGGGCGTTGATTTCGTCCAATTCCGAGAATATTTCTTTACTAGGATTTCTGAAACCAAAAACAGCGAGAAAACAGACAAATGGCTCTTCGAGCATCTCGTTAATAGGTTAGTGCCGGAAAATGCATAAATACGACATATAATGTGTATAAAACATGTAGATATCATCAATAATGTGGCATGGAACATAAGAAATTATCGATACGTCGGAGATGTATCAGCATCCCCAAGCTTAGTTCCTGCTCGTCCCGAGCAGGTAAACGATAACAAAGATAATTTCTGGAGTGACATGCCATCATAACCTTGATCATACTATCGTAAGCATATGTAATGAATGCAGCGATCAAAACAATGGTAATGACATGAGTAAACAACTGAATCATAAAGCAAAGACTTTTCATGAATAGCACTTAAAGACAAGCATCAATAAGTCTTGCATAAGAGTTAACTCATAAAGCAATAAATCAAAGTAAAGGTATTGAAGCAACACATAGGAAGATTAAGTTTCAGCGGTTGCTTTCAACTTGTAACATGTATATCTCATGGATATTGTCAACATAGAGTAATATAACAAGTTCAATATGCAAGTATGTAGGAATCAATGCACAGTTCACACAAGTGTTTGCTTCTTGAGGTGGAGAGAAATAGGTGAACTGACTCAACATAAAAGTAAAAGAATGGTCCTTCAAAGAGGAAAGTATCGATTGCTATATTTGTGCTAGAGCTTTTATTTTGAAAACATGAAACAATTTTGTCAACGGTAGTAATAAAGCACATGTATCATGTAAATTATATCTTACAAGTTGCAAGCCTCATGCATAGTATACTAATAGTGCCCGCACCTTGTCCTAATTAGCTTGGACTACCGGATCATTGCAATACACATGTTTTAACCAAGTGTCACAAAGGGGTACCTCCATGCCGCTCGTACAAAGGTCTAAGGAGAAAGCTCGCATTTTGGATTTCTCGCTTTTGATTATTCTCAACTTAGACATCCATACCGGGACAACATGGACAACAGATAATGGACTCCTCTTTTATGCATAAGCATGTAGCAACAATTAATGTTCTCATATGAGATTGAGGATATATGTCCAAAACTGAAACTTCCACCATGATTCATGGCTTTAGTTAGCGGCCCAATGTTCTTCTCTAACAATATGCATGCTCTAACCAATAAAGTGGTAGATCTCTCTTACTTCGGACAAGACGGACATGCATAGCAACTCACATGATATTCAACAAAGAGTAGTTGATGGCGTCCCCAGAAGCATGGTTATCGCACAACAAGCAACTTAATAAGAGATAAAGTGCATAAGTACATATTCAATACCACAATAGTTTTTAAGGCTATTTTGTCCCATGAGCTATACATTGTAAAGGCGAATGATGGAAATTTTAAAGGTAGCACTCAAGCAATTTACTTTGGAATGGCGGAGAAATACCATGTAGTAGGTAGGTATGGTGGACACAAATGGCATAGTGGTTGGCTCAAGGATTTTGGATGCATGAGAAGTATTCCCTCTCGATACAAGGTTTAGGATAGCAAGGTTATTTGAAACAAACACAAGGATGAACCGGTGCAGCAAGACTCACATAAAAGACATATTGTAAACATTATAAGACTTTACACCGTCTTCCTTGTTGTTCAAAACTCAATACTAGAAATTATCTAGACTTTAGAGAGACCAAATATGCAAACCAAATTTAGCAAGCTCTATGTGTTTCTTCATTAATGGGTGCAAAGTATATGATGCAAGAGCTTAAACATGAGCACAACAATTGCCAAGTATCAAATTATTCAAGACATTTTAGAATTACTACATGTAGCATTTCCCGATTCCAACCATATAACAATTTAACGAAGAAGATTCAACCTTCGCCATGAATACTATGAGTAAAGCCTAAGGACATATTTGTCCATATGCAACAGCGGAGCGTGTCTCTCTCCCACACAATGAATGCTAGGATCCATTTTATTCAAACAAAAACAAAAACAAAAACAAACCGACGCTCCAAGCAAAGTACATAAGATGTGATGGAATAAAAATATAGTTTCGAGGGAGGAACCTGATAATGTTGTCGATGAAGAAGGGGATGCCTTGGGCATCCCCAAGCTTAGACGCTTGAGTCTTCTTAATATATGCAGGGGTGAACCACCGGGGCATCCCCAAGCTTAGAGCTTTCACTCTACTTGATCATATTGCATCATTTCCCTCTCTTGATCCTTGAAAACTTCCTCCACACCAAACTCGAAACAACTCATTAGAGGGTTAGTGCATAATAAAAGTTTATATGTTCAGAGGTGACATAATCATTCTTAACACTTCGGACATTGCATAAAGCTACTTGGACATTAATGGATCAAAGAAATTCATCCAACATAGCAAAAGAGGCAATGCGAAATAAAAGGCAGAATCTGTCAAAACGAACAGTTCGTAAAGACGAATTTTAAAATGGCACCAGACTTGCTCAAATGAAAATGCCCAAATTGAATGAAAGTTGCGTACATATCCGAGGATCACTCACGTAAATTGGCATAATTTTCTGAGTTACCTACAGAGAATTAGGCCCAGATTCGTGACAGCAAAGAAATCTGTTTCTGCGCAGTAATCCAAATCTAGTATGAACCTTGCTATCAAAGACTTTACTTGGCACAACAATACACAAAAATAAGATAAGGAGAGGTTGCTACAGTAGTAAATAACTTCCAAGACTCAAATATAAAACAAAAATACTGTAGTAAAAACATGGGTTGTCTCCCATAAGCGCTTTCTTTAACGCCTTTCGGCTAGGCGCGAAAGTGTATATCAAGTGTTATCGAGAGATGAAGCATCAACATCATAACTTGTTCTAATAATAAAATCATAAGGTAACTTCATTCTCTTTCTAGGGAAGTGTTCCATACCTTTCTTGAGAGGAAATTGATATTTAATATTACCTTCCTTCATATCAATGATAGCACCAACAGTTCGAAGAAAAGGTCTTCCCAATATAATGTGACAAGATGCATTGCATTCAATATCCAAGACAACAAAATAAACGGGGACAAGATTATTGTTAACGGTAATGCGAACATTATCAACTCTCCCCAAAGGTTTCTTTATAGCATTATCAACAAGATTAACATCCAAATAACAATTTTTCAATGGTGGCAAGTCAAGCATATTATAAATTTTCTTAGGCATAACGGAAATACTTGCAACAAGATCACATAAAGCATTACAATCAAAGTCATTGACCTTAATCTTAATGATGGGCTCCCAACCATCCTCTAGCTTCCTAGGGATAGAAGCTTCACGCTCTAGTTTCTCTTCTCTAGCTTTTATGAGAGCATTTGTAATATGTTTTGTGAAAGCCAAGTTTATAGCACTAGCATTAGGACTTTTAGCAAGCTTTTGTAGAAACTTTATGACTTCAGAGATGTGAAAATCATCAAAGTCTAAACCATTATGATCTACAGCAATGGGATCATCATCCCCAATGTTGGAAAAAATTTCAGCAGTTTTATCACAGGCAGTTTCAGCAGTTTTAGTGTTTTTTGCGGTTTGCAGGCTTTGCATTAGGAGTAGAAGCATTGCCAACACCAATTATTTTACCATTGATAGTAGGAGGTGCAGCAACATATGAATCATTAGCATTACTAGTGGTGGTAATAGTCCAAACTTTAGCTACATTACTCTTTTTAGCTAGTTTTTCATTTTCTTCTCTTTCCCACCTAGCATGCAATTCAGCCATTAATCTTATATTCTCATTAATTCTAACTTGTATGGCATTTGCTGTAGTAACAATTTTATTTTCAATATCCTTCTTAGGCATAACTTTCAATTTCAAAAGATCAACATCAGAGGCAAGACTATCAACCTTAGAAGCGAGAATATCAATTTTATTGAGCTTTTCCTCAACAGATTTGTTAAAAGCAGTTTGTGTACTAATAAATTCTTTAAGCATAGCTTCAAGTCCAGGGGGTGTGTTCCTATTATTGTTGTAAGAATTCCCATAAGAATTACCATAACTATTACCATTATTATAAGGATATGGCCTATAGTTATTACTAGAATTGTTCCAATAAGCATTGTTGTTGAAATTATTATTTTTAATGTAGTTTACATCAACATGTTCTTATTGGGCAACCAATGAAGCTAACGGAACATTATTAGGATCAAAATTAGTCTTATCATTCACAAGCATAGACATAATAGCATCCATCTTATCACTCAAGGAGGAGGTTTCTTCGACAGAATTTACCTTCTTACCTTGTGGAGCTCTTTCCGTGTGCCATTCAGAGTAATTAATCATCATATTATCAAGGAGCTTTGTTGCTTCACCAAGAGTGATGGACATAAAGGTACCTCCAGCAGCTGAATCCAATAGGTTTCGCGAAGAAAAATTCAGTCCTGCATAAAAGGTTTGGATGATCATCCAAGTAGTCAGTCCATGGGTTGGGCAATTTTTAACCAAAGATTTCATTCTTTCCCAAGCTTGTGCAACATGCTCATTATCCAATTGTTTAAAATTCATTATGCTACTTCTCAAAGATATAATTTTATCGGGGGGATAATATCTACCAATAAAAGCATCCTTGCATTTAGTCCATGAATCAATACTATTCTTAGGCGAGAGATAGCAACCAATCTTTAGCTCTTCCTCTTAATGAGAAAGGAAACAATTTTAATTTTATAATGTCACCATCTACATCCTTATACTTTTGCATTTCACACAATTCAACAAAATTATTGAGATGGGCAGCAAGCATCATCAGAACTAACACCAGAAAATTGCTCTCTCATAACAAGGTTCAGTAAAGCAGGTTTAATTTCAAAGAAATTCTGCTGTAGTAGCAGGTGGAGCAATAGGTGTGCATAGGAAATCATTATTATTTGTGCTAGTGAAGTCACACAACTTAGTATTTTCAGGGGTAGCCATTTTAACAGTAGTGAATAAAGCAAACTAGATAAAGTAAATGCAAGTAAACTAATTTTTTTGTGTTTTTGATATAGCGTGCAAGACAGTAAATAAAGTAAAACTAGCAACTAATTTTTTTTGTATTTTGATATAATGCAGCAAACAAAGTAGTAAATAAAATAAAGCAAGACAAAAACAAAGTAAAGAGATTGGATTGTGGAGACTCCCCTTGCAGCGTGTCTTGATCTCCCCGGCAACGGCGCCAGAAAATATGCTGGCAGTTGCCGTGGGAGTTGGAAATCTTTGTGGTGTAACTTTTCTTCGTTCCCCGGCAACGGCGCCAGAAAATATGCTTGATGGCGTGTAACTCACACGTTCGTTGGGAACCCCAAGAGGAAGGTATGATGCGCACAGCAGCAAGTTTTCCCTCAGAAAGAAACCAAGGTTTATCGAACCAGGAGGAGCCAAGAAGCACGTTGAAGGTTGATGGCGACGGGATGTATGATGTCTACGGGAGCTTCTATTCTTGTAGACAGTGTTGGGCCTCCAAGAGCAGAGGTTTGTAGAACAGCAGCAAGTTTCCCTTAAGTGGATCACCCAAGGTTTATCGAACTCAGGGAGGAAGAGGTCAAAGATATCCCTCTCATGCAACCCCGCAACCACAAAGCAAGAAGTCTCTTGTGTCCCCAACACACCTAATAGGTGCACTAGTTCGGCGAAGAGATAGTGAAATACAGGTGGTATGAATAAGTAGTGGCAACGGCACCGGAAAAGTGCTTTGCCCGGAACGAGTAAACAAGCGAGTAGTAACGACGGTAGTAACGCAGCAGTAGTAACACGATAAAATAGTAAACAAGCAGCGATAGCGATATTTAGGAACAAGGCCTAGGGATTACACTTTCACTAGTGGACACTCTCAACATTGATCACATAACAGAATAGATAAATGCATACTCTACACTCTTGTTGAATGATGAACACATTGCGTAGGATTACACGAACCCTCAATGCTAGAGTTAACAAGCTCCACAATAATGCTCATATTTTAGTAACCTTTAGTGTAAGATAGATCAAAAGACTAAACCAAGTACTAGCATAGCATGCACACTGTCACTTTCATGCATATGTAGGAGGAATAGATCACATCAATATTATCATAGCAATAATTAACTTCGCAATCTACAAGAGATCATGATCATAGCATAAACCAAGTACTAACACGGTGCACACACTTGTCACCTTTGCACACGTGCGGGAGGAATAAAACTACTTTAATAACATTGCTAGAGTAGCACATAGATAAATTGTGATACAAACACATTGCCATCATAAAGAGATATAAATAAGCACCTCACTATGCCATTCAACGAGTGAATAAGTATTCCGTGAAATATAGCCTAAGAGACCCACACGGTGCACACACTCTGTCACCTTTACACTCGTGGGACAAGGAGTCTCCGGAGATCACATAAGTAAAACTCACTTGACTAGCATAATGACATCTAGATTACAAGCATCATCATATGAATCTCAATCATGTAAGGCAGCTCATGAGATTATTGTATTGAAGCACATAGGAGAGAGATGAACCACATAGCTACCGGTACAGCCCCGAGCCTCGATGGAGAACTACTCCCTCCTCATGGGAGCAGCAGCGGTGATGAAGATGGCGGTGGAGATGGCAGCGGTGTCGATGGAGAAGCCTTCCGGGGCACTTCCACGCTCCGGCAGGGTGCCGGAACGAGGACTCCTGTCCCCCGGATCTTGGCTTCGCGATGGCGGCGGCTCTGGAAGGTTTTCCGTATCGTGGTTTTTCGCCTCGGGGTTTCGCGACGGAGGCTTTATATAGGCGAAGAGGCGGCGCAGGAGGGTCGAAGGGGTGGCCACACCATATGGCGGCGCGGCCCGGGCCTGGGCCGCGCCGGCCTATGGTCTGGGGGCCCAGTGCCCCCCCCTCTGGTCCTTCCCGGGTGTTCTGGATGCTTCCGGTGAAAATAGGAACCTGGGTCTTGATTTCGTCCGATTCCGAGAATATTTCGTTACTAGGATTTCTGAAACCAAAAACAGCAGAAAACGAGAGCTGGCACTTCGGCATCTTGTTAATAGGTTAGTTCCGAGAAAATGCACGAATATGACATAAAGTGTGCATAAAACATGTAGGTATCATCAATAATATGGCATAGAACATAAGAAATTATCGATACGTCGGAGACGTATCAAGCATCCCCAAGCTTAGTTACGCTCGTCCCGAGCGAGGTAAAACGATAACAAAGATAATTTATGAAGTGACATGCCATCATAAACTTGATCATATTGTAAACATATGTAATGAATGCAGCGATCAAAACAATGGTAATGACATGAGTAAACAAGCTGAATCATAAAGCAATGACTTTTCATGAATATCACTTTCAAGACAGGCATCAATAAGTCTTGCATAAGAGTTAACTAATAAAGCAATAATTTAAAGTAAAGATATTGAAGCAACACAATGGAAGATAAAGTTTCAGCAATTGCTTTCAACTTGTAACATGTATATCTCAATGATAGTTTGTCAACATAGAGTAATATAACAAGTGCAATATGCAAGTATGTAGGAATCAATGCACGAGTTCACACAAGTGTTTGCTTCTTGAGGTGGAGAGAGATAGGTGAACTGACTCAACATAAAAAGTAAAAGAAAGGTCCTTCAAAGAGGAAAAGCATCGATTGTTATATTTGTGCTAGAGCTTTGGTTTTTGAAAACAAAAAGAGAGCATAAAAGTAAAGTTTTGAGAGGTGTTTGTTGTTGTCAACGAATGGTAGTGAGCACTCTAACTACCTCATCAACCAGACTTTCAAGAGCGGCTCCCATGAAGGACGTTATCTCTACCAGCAAGGTAGATCATCCCTCTTCTCTTTTGTTTACACATGTACTTTAGTTTAGTTTTTCTTTATTTATGGATGACACTCCTCCCAACCTTTTGCTTACACAAGCCATGGCTAACCGAATCCTCGGGTGCCTTCCAACAATCACATACCATGAAGGAGTGTCTATTTGCAAAATTAAGTTGCTTACTGATGAATCGAGCAAAACATGTGAAGAGAATTATTAATGCAAGTTAATTAATCGGGTCGGGAACCCCATTGCCGGCTCTTTTTGCAAAATTATTGGATAAGCGGATGTGCCACTAGTCCATTGTGAAAGTCCGTCGAAGTAAATGACAAGATCGAAAGATAAAACACCACATACTTCCTCATGAGCTATAAAACATTGACACAAATCAGAGGTGATAAATTTTGAATTATTTAAAGGTAGCACTCAAGCAATTTACTTTGGAATGGCGGAGAAATACCATGTAGTAGGTAGGTATGGTGGACACAAATGGCATAGTAGTTGGCTCAAGGATTTTGGATGCATGAGAAGTATTCCCTCTCGATACAAGGCTTAGGCTAGCAAGGTTATTTGAAACAAACACAAGGATGAACCGGTGTAGCAAAACTCACATAAAAGACATATTGTAAACATTATAAGACTCTACACCGTCTTCCTTGTTGTTCAAAACTCAATACTAGAAATTATCTAGACTTTAGAGAGACCAATTATGCAAACCAAATTTTAGCAAGCTCTATGTATTTCTTCATTAATAGGTGCAAAGCATATGATGCAAGAGCTTAAACATGAGCATAACAATTGCCAAGTATCACATTATCCAAGACATTATAGCAATTTACTACATGTATCATTTTCCAATTCCAACCATATAACAATTTAACGAAGCAGTTTCAACCTTCGCCATGAACATTAAAAGCTAAGAACACATGTGTTCATACGAACCAGCGGAGCGTGTCTCTCTCCCACACAAGCATTTATTCAAACAAAAACAAAAACAAAAGCAAACAGACGCTCCAAGTAAAGTACATAAGATGTGACTGACTAAAAATATAGTTTCAAGAGAAGGAACCTGATAATTTGTCGATGAAGAAGGGGATGCCTTGGGCATCCCCAAGCTTAGATGCTTGAGTCTTCTTGAAATATGCAGGGATGAACCACGGGGCATCCCCAAGCTTAGACTCTTCACTCTTCTTGATCATAGTATATCATCCTCCTCTCTTGACCCTTGAAAACTTCCTCCACACCAAACTCGAAACAAACTCATTAGAGGGTTAGTGCATAATCAAAAACTCACATGTTCAGAGGTGACACAATCATTCTTAACACTTCTGGACATTGCCCAAAGCTACTTGGAAGTCAATGGAACAAAGAAATCCATCCCACATAGCAAAAGAAGCAACGCGAAATAAAAGGCAGAATCTGTCAAAACAGAACAGTCCGTAAAGACGAATTTTAAAAGGGCACCAGACTTGCTCAAATGAAAATGCCCAAATTGAATGAAAGTTGCGTACATATCTGAGGATCACTCACGTAAATTGGCATAATTTTCTGAGTTACCTACAGAGAATTAGACCCAGATTCGTGACAGAAAAGAAATCTGTTTCTGTGCAGTAATCCAAATCTAGTATTTACTTTACTGTCAAAGACTTTACTTGGCACAACAAAACACAAAACTAAGATAAGGAGAGGTTGCTACAGTAGTAAACAACTTCCAAGACACAAATATAAAACAAAGTACTGTAGCAAAATAACACATGGGTTATCTCCCAAGAAGTTCTTTCTTTTTAGCCATTAAGATGGGCTCAGCAGTTTTAATGATGCTCACATGAAAAATAGAGTATGAAGCAAAAGAGAGCTTCAAGAAGAAAATTCAAAACAAATTTAAGTCTAACATGCTTCCTATGCATAGGAATCTTGTAAATAAACAAGTTCGTGAAGAGCAAAGTAACAAGTATAGGAAGATAAAACAAGTGTAGCTTCAAAAATTTCAGCACATAGAGAGGCATTTTAGTAACATGAAAATTTCTACAACCATATTTTCCTCTCTCATAATAACTTTCAGTAGCATCATGAGCAAACTCAACAATATAACTATCACATAAAGCATTCTTATCATGAGTCTCATGCATAAAATTATTACTCTCCACATAAGCATAATCAATTTTATTAGTAATAGTGGGAGCAAATTCAACAAGGTAGCTATCATTATTATTCTCATCAAGTGTAGGAGGCATAGTATAATCACAACAAAATTTACTCTCCATAGTAGGTGGCACCAAAAGACCACTATCATTATAATCATCAGGAATAGGAGGCAAAGTATCATCAAAGAAAATTTTCTCCTCAATGCTTGGGGGACTAAAAAGATCATGAAAACCAGCTTCCCCAAGCTTAGAACTTTATATATTATTATCAACAATGGTGTTCAAAGCGTTCATACTAATATTACTACCAGCATGCAAATATGATTTAATAGGTTTTTTAATTTTCGCATCAAACAATCCATGTTTTAAATCAGGAAATAGAATAAGAAGCTCATTGTTGTCCATTATGCCAAACTAGTGTAAACAAGAAACAAAAAGATGCAATTGCAGGATCTAAAGGAAATAGCTTCGAGCACACACACAACGGCGCCAGAAAAGTACTGTTACCTGGAACCGAAGTATGAGTGCCTTTTTACCTTTTCTCCCCGGCAACGGCGCCAGAAAAGTGCTTGATGTCTACGGGAGCTTCTATTCTTGTAGACAGTGTTGGGCCTCCAAGAGCGAGAGGTTTGTAGAACAGCGGCAAGTTTCCCTTAAGTGGATCACCCAAGGTTTATCGAACTCGGGGAGGAAGAGGTCAAAGATATCCCTCTCATGCAACCACTGCAACCACAAAGCAAGAAGTCTCTTGTGTCCCCAACACACCTAATAGGTGCACTAGTTCGGCAAAGAGATAGTGAAATACAGGTGGTATGAATAAGTAGTGGCAACGGCACCGAGAAAAAGTGCTTTGCCCGGAACGGTAAACAAGCGGTAGTAACGCAGCGGTAGTAACACGATAAAATAGTAAACAAGCAGCGATAGCGATATTTAGGAACAAGGCCTAGGGATTACACTTTCACTAGTGGACACTCTCAACATTGATCACATAACAGAATAGATAAATGCATACTCTACACTCTTGTTGGATGATGAACACATTGCGTAGGATTACACGAACCCTCAATGCCGGAGTTAACAAGCTCCACAATAATGCTCATATTTTAGTAACCTTTAGTGTAAGATAGATCAAAAGACTAAACCAAGTACTAGCATAGCATGCACACTGTCACTTTCATGCATATGTAGGAGGAATAGATCACATCAATATTATCATAGCAATAATTAACTTCGCAATCTACAAGAGATCATGATCATAGCATAAACCAAGTACTAACACGGTGCACACACTGTCACCTTTGCACACGTGCAGGAGGAATAAAACTACTTTAATAACATTGCTAGAGTA
>NC_061512.1:144568321-144600649 GCF_022539505.1 Lolium rigidum
TAAACAAGTTCTATTGTTTTGCTTGAGTTTTCAAATGGTGTGGTATCTTGCTTGCTTCCTATTCTTGTGTAGTGTTAAGTGAGCAAATTAAATTAGGAAAACTGATTTCTACCTTTCCAAAAATGTTTGAAGGTTTAATATGAATTTGTTTGTTTCCAAACTAATTCTATTGTCCTCTTCATGATGTTATCTACCAGGGGATAATTGGTTTATACCATGGTGATAGCCGAGAAAGACAATTGCTAAGTTGTGATACTCTCATACCTTTACTAGGTAAATAACATGGGTTCTATTTAAGTTGTTTGTGGTATCTATAAGTCCTTTGTATGGTAGCTCTTTATTGAATGGTTAAATTATGGTTGTTGTATGTTTGTTTTGTTGGTGCAATGAGAATGATTGTGTTCTTTTATTTTATTTTCCGGCGATAGATGCGAACAATTCTGGAGAAGGAGAAGAAGTGGAATCGGACGAGGATTTTATTTATGTTGTTGGGATTCTTATATCGATGGAGTTGAAAAAGTACAGGGACAAATAAGCCAAGGCAAGCCATCTTTTGATCTCTGATTCGGTGTCTAGTTGGATGTCATTTGTTGATATCCAAAGCACCTTAATTCTATGTGTGTTGTTATCTTTACTATTGTCATCTATGTATGGTTGCTAGTGGGGTACTCCCTAGTGGTGATACTCCAATATTGTCGTTGTGATTATGGGATGCATGGTATCATGGTCGTGCTATTCCACTTGGTCATCTTGTGTGCTCAACTTGAGCATCTTCCCTCTCAAGATAGTAACTTACACCACACTCACAACTTTTGTATTTTAGAGGTATCAATGTCATGATGTTGGTGTAATTCTCAACTTGAGAGGAGTATGCCGGGTACCCTATTGGAGAGTTGGTTGGGTAGTGATTCTGCACTATCCAAATTTTATAGTTAGTACCACAAATCTGAAAGTATAATCCTCTTTGTGTTGTCATCATACATGCTTATCTTAAGCAAGTATGATCCACCCATTACTCCTTTATATACCTTCTATGGCAAGATGACTCTCATCTCGGCCATAGTGCAATTCTAGTTCAACTCATGAAACTATAGGTTGGGAACCCCTCAAGGCTTACCTTGTTGTAAATGTTTTATGAAAACCTTGGGTGAGTTAACCCAAGCGTATGGTTTAAGAAAGCAAAGGATCTTGGTGAAGATGTTCGGAAAAGTGGTGTATGGTTGTTTGTTGAACAACCAAGGTGTTGTGGGAAAAATGGTTTTAAAAAGGAGCACTGCATATAAGTGTACACCATCCCAACTTTTATCGCGCAACCACTCTACCCTGGTGTGGGACGGGGCTTAGCCCGTAGTTTGTTGAAGCTGGCAGGAGCACCCTTCACAACTTTCTAGGGAGGGTCACGACGACCTCCGACGCCGGGTTGCGCTCCGGAGGAGGCAATACACTGTCTTAAGCGATAGCCGGACGATTGCGAGGGTCTTCTCTCATGGCGCCGGAGATACGCTCAAAAGGAGGTATGCTGCCGGGGTGCCGGGAAGGGGTAAGCCCGCAGGGAAGGACTCGTGCCGGTGGAGATGGGGCGAAAGGTTATGTCCGGGTATCCGTCGTGGCATATGTTGTTATGCGGGGATGATGCCCACACGATAGGTATCCGGATAGTTGTGGGGAAAGTGTGCAAACTCTGCAGAGTCAAATCTATTCGAATAGCCGCGTCCGCGGTCATGGATGGGTTGCAAAGGTCTACCTTTACCGGGGCTTGAGTTTTTTTTGATAAATGTTTTGCGAAGAAAGTGTTGTGTTGGATGTACCGGAAGGGTACGGAAAAAGGGTGTGTGTCGACCATATAGAGATGGTCGTGGAAAAATAAGACCAATCAGGGAACTTTTTCCTAATGTTTCATGAAGAGGAACTCTCCTTTAATAAAGATATAGAGAGGTCATAGGACTTCCTAGCATCCACATCAAATGAGATGGCGGTATGCTAACTCTTCTGCAATAAAGATATAGAGATGTCATAGGACTTCCCTAGTATCCCCATCACCTGAGATGGCAGTATGCTAACTCTTCTTCAATAAAGATATAGATATGCCATAGCTATCTTTTGAAGTATCTTCTTCAATAAAGATATAGAGGTGTCGTTGTACCACTATAGTGTCTCCATCAATTGCGATGTCGGGATGCTATATCCACAAGAGAAACTGATTCTCTTTCACATGCTATATCCACAAGAGAAACTGATTCTCTTTCACATGCTATATCCACAAGAGAAACTGATTCTCTTTCACATGCTATATCCACAAGAGAAACTATTCTTCCTCTCTTGACTCTTTTAGTTAGCTCTGTTAGCATCTTTCTTGATGGTTTGCGAGTACAATTCCAAATGTACTCACGGCTTTGTCCCTGGCTATTTACTTGGCCAGACTTGGAGGAACACGACGGATGAAGAAGGAGTTGGCGACGTCTATGCGAGCTAGGAACGTCTTCCCAGTCAGTTGCCTGTAGGGTTATGGCAGATGACTTGGGTACTGCGCTGCTGAAGTGATGATGCTACTCTGATGTTAGTTATGCCCTTCGAGGCCATTATGTAAAGGATGGTCAGGTGACCTCTTTGTAATTTTCTTATTCCGCTTTGTAATGGATGGTGTAATTTGATATCAGTTCGGTTATGTGTTCACGACACACTGATCATGGGATCGTGAGCTGTATACATAACAGGGTATTTCGGACAGTTAGTCCGGGGTGCCCACAGAACGTAACATGTCGGGAGATTAGGATGCGTCGGGAGGACACGTCGAGACACCTATAGCCTTTGTGGCGGTATGGATAACCAAGAAAAATACATTTGGTGGCGCGTGGGGCTAGTTTGTTGGGACTAGTGGAGGAAATGTTGACATAGCAGAGACAACCAAACACGCGTAGGTGATCATAGGATGGATGTGTACCGTAGAGGGTGAAGTGTGGGGTGATACGCCTCCGACGTATCGATAATTTCTTATGTTCCATGCCATATTATTGATGATACCTACATGTTTTATGCACACTTTATGTCATATTTGTGCATTTTCTGGAACTAACCTATTAACAAGATGCCGAAGTGCCGATTCTTCATTTTACGCTGTTTTTGGTTTCAGAAATCCTAGTAACGAAATATTCTCGGAATTGGACGAAATCAAGACCCAGGGTCCTATTTTGCCACGAACCTTCCAGAAGACCGAAAGGGATACGAAGTGGGGCGACGAGGCGCCGCCACCATAGGGCCGCGCGACCAGAGGGGGGCACGCGCCGCCCTATGGTGTGGGCCCCTCGTCAGCCCTCCGACTCTTCCCTTCCGCCTACTTAAAGCCTCCGTCGCGAAACCCCTGATACGAAAAACCACGATACGGAAAACCTTCCAGAGCCGCCGCCATCGCGAAGCCAAGATCTGGGGGACAGGAGTCTCTGTCCCGGCACGCCGCCGGGGCGGGGAAGTGCCCCCGGAAGGCTTCTCCATCGACACCACCGCCATCTCCATCAACGCTGCTGTCTCCCATGAGGAGGGAGTAGTTCTCCATCGAGGCTCGGGGCTGTACCGGTAGCTATGTGGTTCATCTCTCTCCTATGTACTTCAATACAATAATCTCATGAGCTGCCTTACATGATTGAGATTCATATGATGATGCTTGTAATCTAGATGTCATTGTGCTATAGTCAAGTGAATTTTACTTATGTGATCTCCGGAGACTCCTTGTCCCACGTGTGTAAAGGTGATAGTGTGTGCACCGTGTGGGTCTCTTAGGCTATATTTCACTGAATACTTATTCACTGTTATGAATGGCGTAGTGAAGTGCTTATTTATATCTCTTTATGATTGCAATGTGTTTTGTATCACAATTTATGTATGTGCTACTCTAGTGATGTTATTAAAGTAGTTTTATTCCTCCTACACGGTGTAATGGTGACAGTGTGTGCATCCGTGTTAGTACTTGGCGTAGGCTATGAGTGTGATCTCTTGTAGATTATGAAGTTAACTATTGCTATGATAGTATTGATGTGATCTATTCCTCCTTTCGTGGCGTGAAGGTGACAGTGTGCATACTATGTTAGTACTTGGTTTAGTCGTGTCGATCTTTCATGCACTCTAAGGTTATTTAAATATGAACATTGAATTGTGGAGCTTGTTAACTCCGGCATTGAGGGTTCGTGTAATCCTACGCAATGTGTTCATCATCCAACAAGAGAGTGTAGAGTATGCATTTATGTATTCTGTTATGTGATCAATGTTGAGAGTGTCCACTAGTGAAAGTGTAATCCCTAGGCCTTGTTCCTAAATATCGCTATCGCTGCTTGTTTACTTGTTTCTCTTGCGTTACTCTTGCTACCATATTACCACCATCAACTACACGCCGACAAGCTATTTTACGGCACCGTTACTACTGCTCATATTCATTCATACCACATGTATTTCACTATCTCTTCGCCGAACTAGTGCACCTATTAGGTGTGTTGGGGACACAAGAGACTTCTTGCTTTGTGGTTGCGGGGTTGCTTGAGAGGGATATCTTTGACCTCTTCCTCCCCGAGTTCGACAAACCTTGGGTGATCCACTTAAGGGAAACTTGCTCGCTGTTCTACAAACCTCTGCTCTTGGAGGCCCAACACTGTCTACAAGAATAGAAGCTCCCGTAGACATCAAGCACTTTTACGGCGCCGTTGTCGGGGAGGAAAGGTAAAAGGTACTCACACTCCGGATCTCGGCTACTAAGCTATTTTCGCCGTTGTAAGTACTCGAAGCTATTTCCTTTAGATCCTGCAATTGCATCTTTTTGTTTCTTGTTTACACTAGTTAGGCATAATGGAGACCAATGAGCTTCTTATTCTATTTCCTGATTTAAAACATGGATTGTTTGATGCGAAAATTAAAAAACCTATGCAATCTTATTTGCATGCTGGTAGTAATATTAGTATGAACGCTTTGAACACCATTGTTGATAATGATATAGAAAGTTCTAAGCTTGGGGAAGCTGGTTTTCATGATCTTTTTAGTCCCCCAAGCATTGAGGAGAAAATTTTCTTTGATGATACTTTGCCTCCTATTTATGATGATTATAATGATATTGGTCTTTTAGTACACTTTGTTATGGAGGATAAATTTGATTATGATTACAATATACCTCCTATATTTGATGATGAGAATAATAATGATAGCTACTTTGTTGAATTTGCTCCCACTACAACTAAAAAAATTGATTATGTCTATGTGGAGAGTAATAATTTTATGCATGAGACTCAAGATAAGAATGCTTTATGTGATAGTTATATTGTTGAGTTTGCTCATGATGCTACTGAAAGTTATTATGAGAGAGGAAAATATGGTTGTAGAAATTTTCATGTTACTAAAATGCCTCTCTATGTGCTGAAATTTTTGAAGCTACACTTGTTTTATCTTCCAATGCTTGTCACTTTGCTCTTCATGAACTTGTTTATTTAAAAGGTTCCTATGCATAGGAAGCATGTTAGACTTAAATGTGTTTTGAATTTGCCTCTTGATGCTCTCTTTTGCTTCAAATACTATTTCTTGCGAGTGCATCATTAAAACTGCTGAGCCCATCTTAATGGCTATAAAGAAAGAACTTCTTGGGAGATAACCCATGTGTTATTTTGCTACAGTACTTTGTTTTATATTTGTGTCTTGGAAGTTGTTTACTACTGTAGCAACCTCTCCTTATCTTAGTGTTATCACCAGAATTTGACCGAGTCAGAGGTAGGCCGCGATCAAGATGGGCTTGAAGAAATATATATAGAAGGAATACGTGAATCGGCCTTTTTTACCAAGTTGGGCTTGTTTGCCCATGTATCTGTAACATTTTAGATCGCATCTTAGTTTAGAAGTTAGAATTTTACTCGTGCACGGTTTGGTGCACGCCCACGATTAGAAAGTCCCCTGGACTATAAATATGTATCTAGGGTTTATGGAATAAACAACAACCAACGTTCAACCACAAACAAATCTCGGCGCATCGCCAACTCCTTCGTCTCGAGGGTTTCTACCGGTAAGCACCATGCTGCCTAGATCGCATCTTGCGATCTAGGCAGCACAAGCCTGCCCACGTTGTTCATGCGTTGCTCGTACTTGAAGCCTTTTTGATGGCGAGCAACGTAGTTATCTTAGACATGTTAGGGTTAGCATTGTTCTTCATATTACATGCTTTCGTAGTGCAACCCTTTCATGTCTAGCCGCCCTTACACCTATCTTAGGTGTAGGGGCGGCACCCCGCTTGATCATAGTTTAGTAGATCTGATCCGTTGCGATTGCTCCTTGTTCTACAAGGATTAGTTTATTATCTGCAATAGTTAGGCCTTACAAAGGGGGGGAGGATCCAGCGGCACGTAGGGTGTCGTTCGTTGGCCCTAAGCAGGATGTTCCGGGGATCAACCTCGTGTTGGTTTTTAGGCCTTGTTTAGAATCGGCTTACGATCACCGTGCGTGGCCGCGAGGCCCAACCTGGAGTAGGACGATCCGATTATGCGGTGAAAACCCTAAATCGTCGTAGATCTCATTAGCTTTACCTTGATCAAGCGGGACCACCATATATTCGGACACCCCGTCCGAATCATGGGTGGATCGGCTCTTTGAGCCGATTCACGAGATAACTGAGAGCCGATCGAGGCTCGTATTTAATGTTTACGTGTGTGCCCTGCAGGAAACTAAGCGAGGCATCATCCACACCTTCCGACCAGGTATAGGTCAGGTGGCACGCCCTTGTGATAAACATCGGCGCGTGCGACCAGGGAGGCTTTGCGGGCCGTCGCTGCGAGGGACTGGGGCCAGCCGCAGCCCTAGTTGTTCCCGGCTCTACCGTGTTGACCGTCTCTGCCCGCCAGGGGGTTTCTGACGTCAACACATTCGCTGCACGCCCAGTGGGACAACCTTCGACATCCACGACATCGCCATCTACATCCGAGATGGCGGAAGACACTCCGGTCACGTACGAGGATCTGCCTGATGAGCTCAAGAAGAAGCATGACGAGATCAAGGCAACCCTAGAAGCCGAACTCATCGACTCCTTCCACCGAACCCGCTCCCATGGCGTCAGGTGGAAGGGTTTCACACCTGAAGGCGCACTCGATGGAGTGGACCTTTCCGCCCCGTCGGAAGAACGCACCAGGTCGCTGCGGCGGAAATCAACTACATGGTGGCTCATTCGCTGCACCAACACTGCGAGAGCCTGGTGAACACTTTGGAGCGTGTCGCTCGCGCGTCGTCCGGAAATCATGAGCCACCGGTATTCTCCCGTCGGGGCCAGCTGCGGGGACCTTCAAGGGAGAGATGCCGCTCCGGCCCTGGCCGTTCGCTTGGGCAGCACCGGAACTGCCGAACTCATCGGCATATGTCGTCTACAAGATGGGTGGTGATCCTAGTGACTACCAAGTCCTACCTGAGGCACCCAAGGAGATCCCGCACGGATACGTGTGCGCATACGTACCGGACTGCAACGCCTGGGCACTCTCGAACCAGGCTGCAATATCAGCGGCCTCGCGGAACGGCGGAGAGGAACGTCGGGAGCCGATCTTGAGAAGCAATCGTGGCTGGCTAAGTACGCCACCCCGACAAACCTCCAAAGCCCAGCTCCTGCGAGTTGGCTTAGAACCGGAAAAGCAAGCATGGCTGGTTAAGTATGCCACCCCGGCGAATCTTCGGGGTTCGACACCTTCAGCCATCACGGCAGATCAGATTTGTGCAATTCGAAAGATCGGTTCGGTATGATGCTCGAAAAGGAAGGCGTTCGGCTACACCAAGCCGTACCCCAACAACTACGAACTGATCCCGCTGCCACCCAAATATCGGCTCCCGGACTTCACGAAGTTTAGTGGATCGAGATGGGTCCAGCTCCATCGAGCATGTGAGCCGATATTTGGCACAGCGTGGGCACGATCTCAGCGTCGGACGAGTTGCGCGTGAGGTTCTTCGCACGAGTCCCTCACGGGATCGGCTTTCGGGTGGTACACCTCGCTACCACCGAACTCCATCCGGACTTGGAAGCGGTTGGAAGAGCAGTTCCATGAGCGGTGTCACTCGGAGGCTTCCGATGTTGGCATTGCCGATCTAGCGCAAGTACGACGAAGCGCGGGGAGACAGTGGCGAGAATACGTCCGGCGCTTCGGGACCATTAGGAACCGATGCTTTTCGGCTCATATAAGTGAAAAAGAAGCGATCGAGTTGGCGGTGGTGGGTCTCTCATCATCAATCAAGGACATGGCCTCCCAAGCGAGACTACCCTTCGTTGGCACACATGGTGCGAGAGGCTGTCGGCATATGAACAACGCCACCCGAGATGTTTACCGGGACAAATTCAAGCGGGTGGTGACTGTGGTTGAGGGCAGACGAAGATGAAGGTGCCATGGGAGATCGGGAGGTAGCGGTGGCTGAATGGACTCGAGCGACGAGGCCCCGTGACCTGCAAATGGGTGAAGCCACAAGGCCCTCCAAAAGGGTTCGACTTTGACGTGACTAAGACGGAGCGAGATTTTTGACCTCTTACTCGCGGAGAAGCATATAAAGGTACCCGAAGGCCACAAGTTCCCCACGGTGCAAGAGCTGAACGGAAGGCCATACTGCAAATGGCATAACACGTTCTCCCACACAACCAACGACTGCAGGGTGTGGCGGCAGCAGATCCAAATGGCGATAGAAAACGGACGGTTGATTTTCAACCAATACGCCATGAAGGTCGACACACGCCCCTTCCCCGCCGTAAACATGGTGGAGTATGCCTACCATGGAGGGTGCCAGCCGGATTTCTCGTGCCACATCAATATGGTAGATCTTGGACACCACGCTGGCAAAGATGGAGATGAGGGCAGCTGCTCTCATAACGTGGATACAGAAGAAGCCGCTCCACGCGATCGGCTCCGCCAGGATGGCAAGCGCTACGTCACAGAGGGAGAAGTGAAGAACATAAGATATCAGCGACCTCTCTCTGATCACCTCCTCAACAAGTATGTGAGTCAGTACGACCAACGCCGACGGTCCGGCGATGATGATGAAAGAGATCGTGCGGCTAGAGAAGCCGGGGAGACATCGTCGGCATAATCGCGATGAAGAGGAGCACGAGCGTTGTGCCAAGGGAAAGGCAAGGGAGCGAGACGACGAGGACGGACACCGGGATTGTCCCTTCTTCGAGCACTCTGCTGGGATTCAGGAATGAGCCGATTGCCAACAATCGGCAATTGCCCGAGAATGCAACCGGAAGAAGAAGGAGGCAGCCAACGTGTCCGTGTTCGAGCGCTTAGGGCCTCTCCCGCCACAGAGCAAGCGAGCTGAGTCCCCTCGGTTGAAAGATCTCGAAGATTCGAGAAGACGAGGGAGAAGAAGAAGACAGGTATCACCGGCCAAGGTGGTGCCACGATGGACTCAGCCGTTCCCGAAACGCGGGGTTCAACGATTGCGCGGCTCGGAAGAAGCCGAGAGGTTATACTTGCATACATTGAGGAAAGCAAGGCCTGATGCGGCTGCGAAGGTTCAGCGAACCCTGGATGAAGAGGGTCGTCCACGGAAAATGGAGTGGCGCCCCAAGCAAAGGAAAGCCGATGATGAAACATCGGCTGGCACAAACATGGTGCTCGTACTTCCGACGAAGCTCAGCGCTCCACGATTACACGATGCACCCAAGGTGGGCGACAGCAAGCGCACCAACATGATAAAGTCAGAGATTGGGCTGGTTTTGTCTACCGACCTGAACGAGTAGCAAGAGCATATCAGTGAGCAAACGTGGCGAGGCTGATCCTTGTGATCGGCCCCAAAAAAATTTATGAAGGGACATTACAAAACCTTCACCGAGCAAGCAACGTGCAGGCCGATTCCGGCAATCGGCCAAAAAATTATCCTCACCATACATTTTGCCTGGGTTCAACATGTTATCCGACAAAGCCGATACCATCAATTCTCTTGACAGAATCGGCTCGGGGGGGCACCCAGGTGGATAAAACACGAGGATATGCAACGGAAGCGTATCATCCTTTGGTGACGGGTATTGGAGTATGGGGCCGATGCACAAGTCGGCCGTAAAAAACAAAAATTCTGAAAATTCGAAAATTTTCGAGCACAGCCGATGCAGCAGACATCGACTTAAGGATATAAAAGCCGATGCATGGCCATCGACTCAAGAGGAATAAGCTCGTTACGATCGAGAGGGTCAATGGAGCACGAAGAGGGTTTTAATGAAAGAACTCCTCAATGGAGTAGTTTAAGAGCTCGGATCCTCTCTTCAAGAACAATGCCAAGAGCAGCCTGGACGTGCAGATCAGGTCAAGGATGGATTGCATTAGATCCACCAAAGGAAAGGAGCCGATCTAGCCAGCAAGAACTGAAGAAGCTCGGGGGGCAGCTCACCGTGAAGGCTCTCTGCTTTGAGAAGCCGATTTATGTTCAAATCGGCTGGCTCTGCGTAAGAAGCTCCCTCAGACATGATCAACTCCAGGTCCATACAGCTAATTTGCGTATCCTCGTCTCTGTTTTGCTGAGACTCGGGGGGCAACAGGCCTGGTAGACGCTCTAGTGAGGAACCGATTGAAATACCATCGGCTGATCTTCGTTGCAACCTTCTTCACAAAATAATAAGCGCTCGCTAAGAGGGATCGCTGAAAAATGGAAGAGAATCATCAGTTGAAGAATGGAAGGGTAAATGTCGAGGGACCGATGCGTTGCTATCGGCTCGTTACGCATTGGCAAAGGGGATATAGTGGAAGTTTAATGCCGCAGCAGTTTCCGAGGAAGCGGTGCCTAAAAAAAAACTGCCAGGTCACGCGGAGAAGTTGAGAAGGCAGGGCATCATGATGACGGATACTGCAACGGTTCTGCCACTACATGACCCGACGAAAGAAGAGCATAATGATTTTGGAAATGTCATTTCCAAAACCAGGGGGGCATGTGTTATCACCAGAATTTGACCGAGTCAGAGGTAGGCCGCGATCAAGATGGGCTTGAAGAAATATATATAGAAGGAATACGTGAATCGGCCTTTTTTACCAAGTTGGGCTTGTTTGCCCATGTATCTGTAACATTTTAGATCGCATCTTAGTTTAGAAGTTAGAATTTTACTCGTGCACGGTTTGGTGCACGCCCACATTAGAAAGTCCCCTGGACTATAAATATGTATCTAGGGTTTATGGAATAAACAACAACCAACGTTCAACCACAAACAAATCTCGGCGCATCGCCAACTCCTTCGTCTCGAGGGTTTCTACCGGTAAGCACCATGCTGCCTAGATCGCATCTTGCGATCTAGGCAGCCTAAGCTTGCCCACGTTGTTCATGCGTTGCTCGTACTGAAGCCTTTTTTATGGCGAGCAACGTAGTTATCTTAGACATGTTAGGGTTAGCATTGTTCTTCATATTACATGCTTTCGTAGTGCAACCCTTGCATGTCTAGCCGCCCTTACACCTATCTTAGGTGTAGGGCGGCACCCGCTTGATCATAGTTTAGTAGATCTGATCCGTTGCGATTGCTCCTTGTTCTACAAGGATTAGTTTAATATCTGCAATAGTTAGGCCTTACAAAGGGGGGAGGATCCGGCGGCACGTAGGGTGTCGTTCGTTGGCCCTAAGCAGGATGTTCCGGGGATCAACCTCGTGTTGGTTTTTAGGCCTTGTTTAGAATCGGCTTACGATCACCGTGCGTGGCCGCGAGGCCCAACCTAGAGTAGGACGATCCGATTATGCGGTGAAAACCCTAAATCGTCGTAGATCTCATTAGCTTTACCTTGATCAAGCAGGACCACCATATATTCGGACACCCCGTCTGAATCATGGGTGGATCGGCTCTTTGAGCCGATTCACGGAGATAACTTCGAGAGCCGATCGAGGCTCGTATTTAATGTTTACGTGTGTGCCCTGCAGGAAACTAAGCGAGGCATCATCCACACCTTCCTGACCAGGTATAGGTCAGGTGGCACGCCCTTGTGATAAACATTGGCGCGTGCGACCAGGAGGCTTTGCGGGCCGTCGCTCTGAGGGATTGGGGCCAGCCGCAGCCCTAGTTGTTCCCGGCTCTACCGTGTTGACCGTCTCTGCCCGCCAGGGGGTTTCTGACGTCAACACTTAGTTTTATGTTTTGTTGAGCCAAGTAAAGTCTTTGATAGTAAAGTAAGTACTAGATTTGGATTACTGCGCAGTTCCAGATTTCTTTGCTGTCACGAATCTGGGTCTACCTCCCTGTAGGTAGCTCAGAAAATTAAGCCAATTTACGTGCATGATCCTCAGATATGTACGCAACTTTCATTCAATTTGGGAATTTTCATTTGAGCAAGTCTGGTGGCCTAATAAAATCCATCTTTACGGACTGTTCTGTTTTAACAGATTCTGCCTTTTATTTCGCATTGCCTCTTTTGCTATGTTGGATGAATTTCTTTGATCCATTAATGTCCAGTAGCTTTATGCAATGTCCAGAAGTGTTAAGAATGATTGTGTCACCTCTGAACATGTTAATTTTTATTGTGCACTAACCCTCTAATGAGTTGTTTCGAGTTTGGTGTGGAGGAAGTTTTCAAGGATCAAGAGAGGAGTATGATGCAATATGATCAAGGAGAGTGAAAGCTCTAAGCTTGGGGATGCCCCGGTGGTTCACCCCTGCATATTCTAAGAAGACTCAAGCGTCTAAGCTTGGGGATGCCCAAGGCATCCCCTTCTTCATCGACAACATTATCGAGGTTCCTCCCCTGAAACTATATTTTTATTCCGTCACATCTTATGCACTTTGCTTGGAGCGTCGGTTTGTTTTTGTTTTTTGTTTTGTTTGAATAAAATGGATCCTAGCATTCACTTTGTGGGAGAGAGACACGCTCCGCTGTAGCATATGGACAAGTATGTCCTTAGGCTCTACTCATAATATTCATGGCGAAGTTTCTTCTTCGTTAAATTGTTATATGGTTGGAATTGGAAAATGCTACATGTAGTAACTCAAAAATGTCTTGGATAATTTGATACTTGGAAATTGTTGTGCTCATGTTTAAGCTCTTGCATCATATACTTTGCACCCATTAATAAAGAAACACTTAGAGCTTGCTAATTTGGTTTGCATATTTGGTTTCTCTAGAGTCTAGATAATATCTAGTATTGAGTTTTGAACAACAAGGAAGACGGTGTAGAGTCTTATAATGTTTACAATATGTCTTTTATGTGAGTTTTGCTGCACCGTTCATCCTTGTGTTTGTTTCAAATAACCTTGCTAGCCTAAACCTTGTATCGAGAGGGAATACTTCTCATGCATCCAAAATACTTGAGCCAACCACTATGCCATTTGTGTCCACCATACCTACCTACTACATGGTATTTATCCGCCATTCCAAAGTAAATTGCTTGAGTGCTACCTTTAAAATTCCATCATTCACCTTTACAATATATAGCTCATGGGACAAATAGCTTAAAAACTATTGTGGTATTGAATATGTACTTATGCACTTTATCTCTTATTAAGTTGCTTGTTGTGCGATAACCATGTTTCTGGGGACGCCATCAATTACCCTTTGTTGAATATCATGTGAGTTTCTATGCATGTCCGTCTTGTCTGAAGTAAGAGAGATCTACCACCTTAATGGTTGGAGCATGCATATTATTAGAGAAGAACATTGGGCCGCTAACTAAAGCCATGATTCATGGTGGAAGTTTCAGTTTTGGACATATATCCTCAATCTCATATGAGAATAATAATTGTTGCCACATGCTTATGCATTAAAGAGGAGTCCATTATCTGTTGTCCATGTTGTCCCGGTATGGATGTCTAAGTTGAGAATAATCAAAAGCGAGAAATCCAAAATGCGAGCTTTCTCCTTAGACCTTTGTACAGGCGGCATGGAGGTACCCCATTGTGACACTTGGTTAAAATATGTGCATTGCAAAGATCCGGTAGTCCAAGCTAATTAGGACAAGGTGCGGGCACTATTAGTATACTATGCATGAGGCTTGCAACTTGTAAGATATAATTTACATAACTCATATGCTTTATTACTACCGTTGACAAAATTGTTTCATGTTTTCAAAATAAAAGCTCTAGCACAAATATAGCAATCGATGCTTTCCTCTTTGAAGGACCATTCTTTTTTACTTTTATGTTGAGTCAGTTCACCTATCTCTCTCCACCTCAAGAAGCAAACATTGTGTGAACTGTGCATTGATTCCTACATACTTGCATATTGCACTTGTTATATTACTCTATGTTGACAATTATCCATGAGATATACATGTTATAAGTTGAAAGCAACCGCTGAAACTTAATCTTCCTTTGTGTTGCTTCAATACCTTTACTTTGATTTATTGCTTTATGAGTTAACTCTTATGCAAGACTTATTGATGCTTGTCTTGAAGTACTATTCATGAAAAGTCTTTGCTTTATGATTCACTTGTTTACTCATGTCATTACCATTGTTTTGATCGCTGCATTCATTACATATGTTTACAAATAGTATGATCAAGGTTATGATGGCATGTCACTTCAGAAATTATCTTTGTTATCGTTTTACACTGCTCGGGACGAGCGAGAACTAAGCTTGGGGATGCTGATACGCCTCCGACGTATCGATAATTTCTTATGTTCCATGCCATATTATTGATGATACCTACATGTTTTATGCACACTTTATGTCATATTCGTGCATTTTCGGAACTAACCTATTAACAAGATGCCGAAGTGCCGATTCTTTGTTTTCTGCTGTTTTTGGTTTCAGAAATCCTAGTAACGAAATATTCTCGGAATTGGACGAAATCAAGACCCAGGGTCCTATTTTGCCACGAACCTTCCAGAAGACCGAAAGGGATACGAAGTGGGGCGACGAGGCACCGCCACCATAGGGCCGCGCGGCCAGAGGGGGGCCCGCGCCGCCCTATGGTGTGGGCCCCTCGTCGGCCCTCCGACTCGCCCTTCCGCCTACTTAAAGCCTCCGTCGCGAAACCCCCGATACGAAAAACCACGATACGGAAAACCTTCCGGAGCCGCCGCCATCACGAAGCCAAGATGCGGGGGACGGGAGTCTCCGTCCCGGCACGCCGGCCGGGGCGGGGAAGTGCCCCGGAAGGCTTCTCCATCGACACCACCGCCATCTCCATCAACGCTGCTGTCTCCCATGAGGAGGGAGTAGTTCTCCATCGAGGCTCGGGGCTGTACCGGTAGCTATGTGGTTCATCTCTCTCCTATGTACTTCAATACAATAATCTCATGAGCTGCCTTACATGATTGAGATTCATATAATGATGCTTGTAATCTAGATGTCATTGTGCTAGTCAAGTGAATTTTACTTATGTGATCTCCGGAGACTCCTTGTCCCACGTGTGTAAAGGTGACAGTGTGTGCACCGTGTGGGTCTCTTAGGCTATATTTCACAGAATACTTATTCACTGTTATGAATGGCGTAGTGAAGTGCTTATTTATATATCTTTATGATTGCAATGTGTTTTGTATCACAATTTATCTATGTGCTACTCTAGTGATGTTATTAAAGTAGTTTTATTCCTCCTACACGGTGTAATGGTGACAGTGTGTGCATCCGTGTTAGTACTTGGCGTAGGCTATGATTGTGATCTCTTGTAGATTATGAAGTTAACTATTGCTATGATAGTATTGATGTGATCTATTCCTCCTTTCGTGGCGTGAAGGTGACAGTGTGCATGCTATGTTAGTACTTGGTTTAGTCGTGTCGATCTTTCATGCACTCTAAGGTTATTTAAATATGAACATTGAATTGTGGAGCTTGTTAACTCCGTCATTGAGGGTTCGTGTAATCCTACGCAATGTGTTCATCATCCAACAAGAGAGTGTAGAGTATGCATTTATCTATTCTGTTATGTGATCAATGTTGAGAGTGTCCACTAGTGAAAGTGTAATCCCTAGGCCTTGTTCCTAAATATCGCTATCGCTGCTTGTTTACTTGTTTTACTGCGTTACTACTGCTACCATATTACCACCATCAACTACACGCCAGCAAGCTATTTTCTGGCACCGTTACTACTGCTCATATTCATTCATACCACCTGTATTTCACTATCTCTTCGCCGAACTAGTGCACCTATTAGGTGTGTTGGGGACACAAGAGACTTCTTGCTTTGTGGTTGCAGGGTTGCTTGAGAGGGATATCTTGACCTCTTCATCCCTGAGTTCGATAAACCTTGGGTGATCCACTTAAGGGAAACTTGCTGCTGTTCTACAAACCTCTGCTCTTGGAGGCCCAACACTGTCTACAAGAATAGAAGCTCCCGTAGACATCATGGGGTTTGTCTACGGAGGGCTGCGGTGGGACGAAGGTTGAGAAGATGAGTGGCAGTGTGGAGAGCCTCGGCCCAAAAATTGGGAGGCAGGGAGGCTTGGAAGAGAAGGGTGCGGATAACATCATTGATGGTGCGAATGGCTCGTTCGGCTTTGCCGTTTTGTTGAGAAGTGTAGGGGCATGATAAGCGAAAAAGGGTTCCATGGGATTGAAAGAAGGAGTTTAGTTTAATGTTGTCAAATTCTTTTCCATTGCCGCATTGGATAGTTAGAATAGGGAGATTGAAGTGGGTGGTGACAAAGGCATGAAAAGTAACGAACGTGGAAAAGACATCGGATTTCTTACGAATAGGAAAGCTCCAAAAATAATGAGAAAAATCATCAATAATGACTAGATAATAGGCAAAACCAGACATGCTAAGGACTGGGGAGGTCCATAGATCACAATGTAATAGTTCAAACGGGCGAGTAGTAGATGAGTTCGACAAAGAAAATGGTAACCTAACATGTTTTCCTAATTGACATGCATGACACGGGGAGGGTCCTGTTTTATTCGGCAAGCCGGTGGGTAGAGATGGCGTGGAGCTGTGGCCGGGGTGTCCAAGGCGGCGATGCCAGAGGTCGTGGGAGATGGTGGCGAGGAATGTAGCGGCATAGGCAGGTGGATTGACGGTGTAGAGAGGGCACTGGACTGTTACATCGGAGAATCACGATCCCGCTGGGAAGGGCCTTCACAGAAAAACCAAAACGATCAAATTCAATGGTGCGGTGATTATCGATGCAGAATTGACGAACAGATATAAGATTTTTGATGATTTGTGAAACGAGGAGTATGTTGTGAAGATAAAGGGGTTTAGTGAGGGTATTAAGAGTTTGGGAACCAACATGGGTGACAGGAAGAGTTGCACCGTTTCCGACGGTGACAAATTGGGATGAGGATGGAAGGAGGGAGTGGAGATTACCGGGATCGGATGCCATGTGAGAGGATGCACCAGTGTCCATGTGCCAATCGCCACCGGGTAGCTGCAGGTTGTTGAGGGCAGCGAGGAGAGCCGGGTCGATCTGCTGTTGCTGGTGAGCGGTGGGGACGTAGGAGCCCTGGGCTGTATACGCTCGTGGTGTCATGCTGGGGCGCGGGCCGAGGAGGCCTGGGGACGGTGGCTGCCATGTCGTTGGTGAGCGCGGCTGCCACTGTGTTGATGGAGGTGGCTGCCACGGGGCCTGCTGTAACTGGGCGCGAGTAGGGGCCCCCGTCCAGGGATTGAACTGCCAGGGGTTGTCGCGGCCGCGCCCACGTCCTCGTCCGCTGCCGCGTCCGCGGCCTCCGCCACGGAAGGTGTTGGTGAAGTAGTTGGTGCCGCGGCCGCCGGCGCGATCGCCCCCGAAGGGAGCAGGCGATGAGCGGTCACCAGACGGAGGGGCGCGGGCGCTCCCATTGTTGGGCAGTACGCTCTGGCCCATGGCCCAGAGTGCGGTGGAGGCGGCGTTGCGTGCGTCGGTGCGGCGCTGAGTTTCTTCCGGGATGAGGGCGGAGCGCGTCCGAAGAAACGAGGGGAACGGCACCTGAAAGGGGAGAAACGAGCGCGAGATGGGCGTAAGTGTCATTAAGGCCTCGGAGGAGCGTCGGAACCAGCGTTTCGTCGCCGATGGGCTGGCCGACGTCGGTGAGGAGTCGGCGAGGTTCTTGAGCTTGGCGCGGTAGTCGCCGATGGAGAGATCGCCCTGTGGCGTGTTGCGGAAGTCGGCCTCGAGCTGGATGGCGCGGTGCTTCTTGTTGTCGCGGAAGAGATTCTCGATGGCGTCCCGGATGGTGAGCGCGGTGGAGCCAGGACGCATGACGATGCTGAGGAGGTCGGTGTCGATGGAGCCGTAGATCCAGGAGAGCACGGTGTAGTCATCACGGCCCCAAGCAGAGGCAGGAGACGTGTCGGAGGGAGTGGCTTCACCGGCGACGTGGGCGGTGAGACCGTAGCGGCCGAGAGCGACGAGGAAGAGCTCCCTCCAGCTTGTGTAGTTGCCGTCTGTGAGGCTGAGGGTGATCGGCACGTGGAGCTTGATGGAGGTTGCGTAGGTGGAGGGACTGGTGGTGGTGGTTTCGGTTGGGTTAGGGTTTAGAGAGGGTGTTTGGCCAGCCGGAAGGGAGGCAGCGGCTGCGTTGGTGGCGGCGATGATCTGCTGGTTGATGGAGGCTTCGCGGTCATCTAGGGCTTTGGCACGAGCCTCGAGCTCGCGCTCCTTGGCTGCGAGTTCTTCGGGAGTCATGGTGGGAGAGGGGGAGGGAGGGTGGCGGCTAGGGTTAGGGTTTTGGAGAGGGAGGGAGGGGTTTAGGCGGCGGGGAGGATGACCCGCTACGATACCATGAAACAATGGGCTGCTCGATGGCACGCCTCCTCTCCCTCTGTTTCTATTTATATGCACAAGGACTTGAGGTACAAGTCAAGATTGCAAGTATTGTTACACAAGAAATATCCCTAACTAATCTTGGTTAGCCGCACGGGAGGATGTCTCCCTAACAGCATCGACATAATTCGCCAGAGAAACAATTATACAAATCGGATGCGAGACATAATTCGCCAGAGAAACAATTATACAAATCGGATGCGAACGCTTTCGTTATCTTGAAACATGCGTTTCTAACTCAGTGGAACTATTTAAAAAATCAACCTGATGTAGAAGTATCAATAAAAGATAATTTTTGTTGTTGATCTCATTGATAATTGAGGGGCTTATATACCTCAGACTCCATCAAAGACGGTTTACAAGGTTGGGACAATGCAAGTCTCTCGGCTTAAGGCGGCAGGACAAGTCCTAACTGCTAACAATTATGCTAATTCTAACGGTAACTATTCATAACACAGGCGGCCTTCACCTCTGTAGCGGACTCCGTGGGATACTCGGCGCCCTGCATCATGTTTGTGAGCGTAAGTAAAACTAGGTGTGGAATCATGAACGATGCATGTCTAATCAAATCGAAGAGGAAACTAAACCAAGAAACGAGATTATAGGAATTAGCCCTCCGCTTGTGCTTGGCGTCGTAGGTACTTACCGGGCTGTTGGCGTTGTAGCGTTTGAGGAGGCAGCAGATGCAGTCGGCGTAGGACTGTCTGGCACAGAAGACCAAACAGAAAACAAAGAGACGCAGGCACTTGCCACAATAAATGAAGAGGCGTAGGAGGTCTCCTGTGACTGTGACAGGGGAGGCGGAGGTGCTTCCTGTTCCTGAGGCCGGCGGGAGGGGCAGGGGAAGAGAACCAGGATCCCATCGATGGGTACTCGATCGATCTCTACCCTAGGTATGTACGTCTTCGCAGGCGTCAATTTATATAGGAGGTCTAGGCGAGGCGGCCGTGCTCGCGGAAAAGCGTGGTGGCGCGCTCTCGATCGCCCAGGTCCAATTAATCCAACCTTTTTTAGAACTCGCGGGAACTCCACGTGTCATTCCATTAAGCATGAGAAGAAGTTAAGTTATGTTACAAGAACGTTAGGGCTTTGCGCCGAAAACCACATGTGATCGACGTCGCAGGAGCACCCGCGGCACTCCACACACATCTGAAAGTGCAGGACTATCCTCGCACTAACCCAATTTAGATGTAGTTTTTTCCCACGATCATTTTGATATATTATACGTTTTTTTCTGACTTCGTATGCAATCAGAAAAGCCACGATCATTTTACCATTTTCTAAATTTCTTTTGCAAAAAATTGAAATTAAAATGTATTAATTTCCCCTAATAGTAGGTTGCGTAACATACATGAATCTCAAAAGATTTTATTTTAAGAATTTTCTATCATTTTCTTTTGTATTTTACAAAGCTAAAAGAGGCGATATGGGGGAGAGGGGGGGGGGGGGGGGGGGGGGGGGGGGGAGGTGTGTGGGAAGCCAAAAAATCAAGAATTTCGGATGTCCCAGTTGGTAAAGCGAACCAAGACTAAAGGTCTACCCTTTAGTTTCCCGGAGGCAGCTTGCCGCCATCTTTTTAATCCCGGTTCGTAATACCAACCAAAACTAAAGGTTCCAAAAAAATCGGAACTAAAGGCTTTCTAGGTTGAACCGGGACCAATATCATCCAGGGTGCTAGACGAAAGCCTTGTTTTCTACTGTGCATGGACTCAGCCCAGTACCCCAATCCCTAATGAGCAAACGAACCCCACAAAATATTTCTAGTTGTCGCCCTCAAATACACTCACTTCTTGTTTAGATGATCATTTTCATCTTTGCTTGCAACTGCAAAATGTATACCTATTTTTCTTTTTGTATAGGATGGGCTCTTTGAGTTCCCCAGTTCGATTGACTGCTCAGATGTTGAGGTTTAAGGAATCCTTGAGGGTTCTGTTATGTTTCCTGAGGGTCCGTCTATGTAAACACTTGTCAGAAGAATTGAAGGGGTTTAAGCCATTCGCTTGCCACTTCATTTTAGGCATAAAGAGTGGTTGGTGCGTTGACGAGAGAAGTTATGTGGATGGCACACGGTGGAGAGCACGGAGGAGCTCTGGACCATGGCGGGGAAGTTATGTGGATGGCACACGGTGGAGAGCGCGGAGGAGCTCTGGACCATGGCGGGGAAGGCAGCAGGAGTTTGAGCGGGGTGGCGCGTCGGCGCGGCCTGGTGGCGGAGAAGAAAGTTCCCGGCTTGGAGGCGACGACGCGGAGGATGCCCGTCCAGGAAGGAGTTTATGGCGCATCGGCCAGCCGCTTGCTCGTCACGAGCATGGAGGTGCCACCCTCGGTCGTGCCGGCGTGGAGGTTGGAGATCAAGGCAGGCCCGATCTGGGCCTTCACGAGACCGATTGGGCTTTCAGGGTTGGGTCGTCCACGGCTGAAACCTGGAGCGGGTGTACACCGGTGTGGATGGTCCTGCCCTTGCCGGAGGAGGTGGGAGGTTGCAGTTCTTCGTCAGGTTTGGAGGTGGAGTGGCTGCGTTTCTATCAGTAGTGTGTGGTGTCGGAGGACCATGGCTTTGCGGCTACAACGGTGGGTGCTGCGGTGGCAGCGGTGTGAGTCTACAAGACGGTGCTGCCCCAACCCTTCGAGGTGTGGGACTGGTGACGACCTGGATGAAAGTCCTGCTTGGCAGCTGCCGAGCAGGCGGCGACGACGCCTGTGGGTGTCGGATCCTTCGGTGGAGGCGTCGCCGAGGTGCGTCACCATCTTCCTCACTCTCTTGGAGTTGGTAGGGGCCTACGGGTGAAAGCCTAGATTCGGAGTAGGATCGACACGATGGCGGTGTCCTCGACATCGTCTCTCCGTTGGGAGCATCGTGTTTGGAGACACATCATGGAGGTTCTTCATTGCGCTCCTCCGGTGTTACCGCTGTCCAAGCTCGAGATGCAGCGGCGCAATGCACGTCGTCGGCGGCAAGTCCAAGACGGTGTCTTCCTCGAGGTTCTTCAAGTTCCGCCATCCCCTTGCCACTTCATTTTAGGCATAAAGAGTGGATGGTTCGTTGACGAGAGAAGTTATGTGGAAGGGGTTGTTCTTTGGAGGTGTCCAGCGTCGGTCGAAACGCGGCGATGTTTCTCAGTTTTGGGCAGGCTCTTTTGCTTTGTAGTTGTGTTGTCGTGGTGGCTATCTTCGGACTAGCTTGTGTGTGGAGTTCTTGCTATGCTCGTTGTTCGCAGCGAGTTAAAGCATATCTTGTACTTGCATATCTGATTTCTATAAAAATATGGTACGTTTTTAGCGTACTCTCGAAAAAAAAAAGATAATTGAAGGACCTATTGCGGTAAGAAAGTACCAGGAGCTGCTTAGCAAATAAAATCCATCGTTGTCGGTTATTACCGTTCTGTTAACAAGTTAACATAGCTTTGAGTTTCTTCTGCTAGTTGCCTAGTTACATAAATCATCAGTAACAGTCCAGTTTAGGATCACATGGATTCTTGAAATGGACCATACAATTGAAAACTATATTAGGCCATCATTAGATGATAAATATTCTTACTCAATATTTGAACACATGAACCAACTTTAGGTTATACTGAAGGTCGTACAATGCACATCAAAAAACAATTAGTATCACAATAAGCAATAATCTGGCATTCCTACCTGAGCAGCAATGCTATAGTTAATCTTGCAGTAAGTCTTTGGTACAGGAAATTAAACTTTGCCTGGGAGCATACATGCAAAAGATTTCTGAGCACAGTTTCACATGGTTTAATCTGCTCCGTGGAACACTATGTTGAGCCTAACAATGTATGCTGATTGCCCTGTTATCTCTCATACAGAGCGTATTAGCTCGGATCTCACGAGTGCGTACCATAAGCTAAACAGTCTTGCACGCACTACATGAAATCCTATGTAAAATGTATCAAGTTGTAAAATATTATACAATCAACCGTCGTACCCCACTCTCTCCTTTTGCAATCTAAATCTGAACTCTAATGAATTCTATTCTCGAAGCCAAAACAACTAGTCTGAAGCATGCCCTACCACCTGAAGATCCTACGCACGGTGTCGAGGAGACGGCGCCACAAGCTCACCCGGAGCTCCGTCGCGTCCAGTGGCTCCACGTGAACCTCGACGAAGTTAGAGAAGGCCTTGCCCAGAATCCAGCTCTCTGCTACGCCGACTTGGTTATCAACCACCAAAACGTGGAGCTCGTGGGTCTCGGTCTGGTCGTGCGGGCGGGTGTCGGACCTGTCGTGCCGGGGCTGGTGCCGCCGGCGCCCCTGGTGAGGCTGGGCAGTCGGCTTGGGCCAGAAGCGGTATCCTGCACATACCACACAGTGACGACCTCCACCTCTATATCCTCTTGGGATTCCTCGATACACCCGATCCTCCGGCCCTGGAGCATTGTAGTCATCATCCACAATAATTCCTCCCAAAAGTGGCCCCTCCGTGCGGATCAATTTTGCTATTTTGTCCTCTGAAATTGGGTGCCGGCCAGTGTTCTTGTGGACCTTCCACCTCTTCACCTGGAGTCTGCAGGGCTTCCAACCAGGCACGCCAGGCACTGCAGACCCTCCAGCCTGCTGGATCACCTGCAATACTCTCTCCTTATTCGCACCACATCTAGGGGTCCACACGCGGCGCTCCACGCAGAGATTCTTCAAGTCTTGCGCCGTTTGGGCTGAGATGCTGTAAGGAAAAGTTTTGAATCCGTGTCGCCTCTCAAAATCCAATCGGTGACGGGCCTCCAGGCAGACCAGGGTGCCGCAGATCGAACAGGTACCTGAAATTTGACAATGTAGGAGTGCATTGTTGTCAGCAGCCGGCAAGAACACCTTACGCACGCACAAGATCTCTACTACTCACCATCGTCCTGCTCGAGAACATTTCGTATGACTCGATCCCAGTACCAGGCGCCCCCCACATCCACTGGGTATCCCATCAGCTTGTACACCCACTTGCCGAGTTCGTACACCCAATACATTGGCCCCAGTTTAATCGCAAGCCTGAGCCGCGCCATGAAGACGTCGCGAGAAGCATAGGCCATGAAAACGTCCGCGGCTGCCATCTTGGCGCCACCCGCTCCAACGACGACGCAACCCTCAGCTGAAGAAGAACAATAGCAACAGTTTCACTAAATTCCATCCTCCTGACACTAGACTGTAGTAAATTCGATGCACGCTAGCTAACCTGTAAATTCCATGTAGTGCCAACAGTTTCAGCCCAAGAGCTAGCAGTTTCAACCAATCTTTCCATCCATCAAAATTAGAATGTAGTAGAACTATTGAATTCATTCTACACATTCCTGCTCCCCAGAGACTTCAGATTCCCAACATTCATTCCTTACACGCAAAACCAGTGGGGATTTTGGAGGGGAGTCTCACCTTGAGTCCCGATCAGTCTCCGGCCTGCTCGGTCCTCGGCACCATCTCCCCTGCCGGCGTCGGCCTCGGCCGACCGGACGTCCCCTGCACGCTGCAGCAGAGCGCCTTCCAGGTCCTTGACGCCATCGCCCACGCAGACATCGCCGGGGAGCCGCCGCCCCACGCACACACAGCAGCTGCCTCGCAGGTCGTCCTCGCCTACACGCATCCCCGGCGAGCGCCCATTGCAGGGGAGAGGGCTCTGCAGAGTAGCAAGAAACGTGATGAAGAAGAAATCAAGAAACGTTCGGCTGCAAAGAAAGTCGTCAAAATGGCCAACGGCCGAATCCAAGAATCGGGTAACTCACCGCAGTACCACCCGCCTCCGGCTCCGGCCCATCCAGCGAAGCTCTCCCCGTCGGCGTCGGCGGCGAGGAGTGCGGGGCTCCACAACCACGCCTCGACGTGCTCCCGCGGCGCCGGCGCGGCCGTCGTGGCGAGGATGGAGTCTTAGGCCGGGCCGCACGGCGCTGGCGGAGGGTGGCGCCCTCCCGTTCCTCCTCGGCGGCGAGGTGTGCGCGGCTCCGCGGCAACGCCTCGTCGTGGTCGCCCGGCGCCGGCGCCGGCGCGGTGGCGAGGAGGGAAGCGTCGGCGGAGAAGAGGTAGTCGCCGCGGTGGAAAGGCGCCGCGTCCTGCGACGCCCGCCGCTGGCGGAGGGTGGCTTCCTCGGCGGACACATTGGCCGCGGCGTTTCCGACGCTGAAAGCGGCGTCGTGGATGGGCTCACGGAGAGGGCTCTCGCCGGCGTGCACGCGGTTGAGGGGCTCCACCTCCATTGGAGCTGGAGACTTTGGGGACGAGGTGGCGGTGGGTTTGTTTCTTTATTTTCTTGATGATGATTGATCTCCGGCGGCGGAGATGCGTGCCAGTTTCTTGGTTTCTGACACGAGGGAGAGGATTTTTTTTTCTTTTTCTTTTCCGGGCAGAGTATTTATTAATACAGAAAATGTGGTACAAAGTCCCTTTTAATCTCAGACATACAAATGCACTTTGCACAAAAAAAAAAATCAACACACCATTTCGTATGACAACTTCTGACATCTTACCAGAATTACAAGCTGGCTTTCAATCTTGCCATGACCGTGCCCCAAAACTTCATAGTTAGCCAATAAAATGTGGATATATCCAATAGTGTGGCGTTATAGAGGCCGAGCTACATGTAGCTCTTTATTTTCAAAGACTCAAAATTCGTATTTCAAAGTTTCAAAATAATCTAAAACAAAATCCTAGAGATAGCCAATGATGTATGCTACAATTGGGCAAAATCTCAATGCAAACAGATTTGTATTATAGGCTACATGTTGACAAAATTAGTAGTCTTGAAATATGTACTATTCACTATAAAAAAATCATAATTTGTCATTTTTTGTGTAGCCTAGAATATAAAGTAGTTTGCATTGAGATTTTAAACCATTGTAGTATATATCATTGGCTATCTCTAGAATTTCGATTTGGATTTTTTGAAATTTTGAAATACAAATTCTAAGTAAAGGGCTACGTGTAGCTCCGCCTCCATTTGAAGTTTTCCATATATCCAGTGATTATCATTGATAGTAAACAATGTAACCAGTAAAGTACATTTCGGAAACGCTCCAGGTAGAAAGAGCAAACCGTCTACAGTTGAACTCATAACAACAATAACCAAAAAAATGGAACCACTGTGCTGCAATAAACTTACAGCGCTAGTAGTACCAAAATGACTTCTCCTGGTGTAGCTTCCGTGGTTGTGATCTTCAGCAGAACATCACAGTAGGACCAACCACACTCTTCCGTTACTTGTTAGGAGACTTCAGAACCTCCCAGCTCAGCCGCATGTGTACCGGCAACGGAGCAACGAAGCTGAGCTTCTCGAGACCCGAGAAATCACGATCCGCGTCCTCTGACTGCAACCCTTGGACAGCGGCCGAGATATCAGGGAGCATCATCTGCTTGCAGTGTAGATGCAGCTGAGGCTGCTCCTCCGCGACGCTTCCGCCACCCTGGACAAGGCCAAAGGGAAGCCTCCGTCTCCTGAGCAGCTCCCTGTCGACGGTTCGCGGAACAGGGAGAGGCGCCCAGTTCTGGTGCGCTTGGCGTCCGTACTTGTAGTCCCCAACGATCGGTGTTCCAAGAACCTCCGCACAGTGGACTCGGAGCTGGGCGGGTTCCAGCAGAAAAAAGAGCAAGTTTTCTAGCGGTGAGTGTTGTTCTGACGACGCTTTGCAAACAAAAATAGAGATAAACGTCTGCCTAGGAAATTTACCTGATGCTTTCTTCCGGTAAGGGGAAACAATTCTAACCAAGTGAACCCTACAATCATTAGCAAACCCAAATGTTTTTATAGATACGATGACAGTTAACACCCAAGTGGTTCAAAGCTACAAGTAGTTTGTAATGGAATTATTGTACTACGTGTCTTTTACTTCTTTCGTACTCAATGCACTCTTATTCAAATATTGTGTTACTTTGCTTGCTGGATACTGATGATTTACCAAACACAGCTTAATCAAACACCTAGTACTTTGGTTGCTGAACCTATAAGCTATGATTACTATCATTATTCAGGACAACCTAAAGATGTAATACTATCATCAATAGAGTCAGATGAATTTTTCATTTTTACCTATATATTACATGTTACTCTGGTTTTCATTAACTGAATTCTTTTTGCGCATAGCATTTGGCAGTTGATTGATTTTTTTCTAAGCGCAATGTGATGCTATTACTATTTATACAGTATCACGAGGCATGGGAACTGCAAAATTTATCTCATGCATCTAGTTCTAATAAAAAAAATCTATAATGGCAAAAAAAAGTAGTTATATTAAAATATGTGCGATGTTGAAACTTTAATCTGGGCATAGTTGTCTATTCATTCCCAGTTTCATAAATCTGTATGTGACATGTATTGTTTGACATTCTTATGTTACTGGTCAAACTGATGCATTATGCTACTGAAAAATCATATTGTATGTTTAGAATAAATTGCTATCTTGACATATAACTGCTACCAGTCTTTCATTTTGTCAGAAAAGTAATGTTTATTTTTCAACACTTGACAGACAAGATTATTGTTTGCAAACCTTGGGGGCAAGATTCAATCACTCTGTACTCTGTCAAAGCATCCTGAACAGAAGTAGTATTTGGACCAGCTCTAACTGTCAGACGTTCAGACTTGCCGTCTTGTAATAAAACCTGTAAAAGCCAGACCTCCATAAGATAGTACTCTATCCATTAATTTTTACAAGGCGCCCATGCATTTTAAGATAAAGCCTTCTAATTTTGAACAACAATTTCTCCAGCAATGTATAGGTTTCCTGATACAAAAGGTGTACCATGAGATTTGTATTTTACAGTACTTCAGAGGTAGTCATGATTTTGCAGTTTTAAACCAATATATAGGAAAAAGTCCACCTGACCTCCTGAGGTTTGGGACCGAGGCAAAAACTCGCTGAACTTTAAACCAGGTAGCCAGCCCCCAAATTGTCAAAAAAAAAAAAGGTAACCAGCCCCCAAATTATTCATTACTGTTCAAATAAAACCCTGAGGTGGTTATGGAGGGTGGTATTGCATACATGGCATGAATCAGCAAATGAATAGGCCCAGATATCAATAAGTCTCTTATCCTTCTCCACTTCTTCCACAATCTTGGCTTCCCTGGAACACATTAGCCAGCACAGCAGCGACACCGGTGGAGGAGCAATGGTGGTAAGGCTCATGTACGGATCTGGTAGAGGTAATTGCAAGGACTTAATCTGTGGTTGAGTTGGACCCGGAGGTCACCAGAGCAGCATCCCCGATGAGCTCAAGGGGCAACGGATGACCATGTTTGGAGAAGAGCATGCTAGGGTTCCCTGTCCTGCATTTCCATGTGCGCTAGTGTTTATTCAGTATGTTTTGTCATCACCACCAAATGAGCCACGTCTAGACCATACAACACCCTGAAACCACCTCAAGGGGTTATTCGAATGGTGTTGAATAGCTTAGGGCTGGCTATCTGGTTGTGCAGGGGGCTATGTTGACTTGACTCTAAACCTCAGGGGTAAAGTGTAATTTTTTCCAGTAATAATACATTATACAAAGAATTAATGGTCAAAGCTCAATTTACAAAACATGCCAAGCTAAACCATAATTTATACAGACAAGTACCACTGATGCTCAAGCTACTAGATGAACAAACAACATGGGAAATATGAAGAGTTCAGAGAATGAGATGGATCAAGATTCAAGACAAAGTGACAGAGGAAAATCCGACTTCCTGACCGAGGAGATTGCCCCATACTCACATACCTGATCGCAGTCTCCCACCTACACTAAGCGTTTGGCATATACCCACAAGTGTATTCAAATTTTAGAATTAACAAGAAGGGGACTATATGCTCAATTAGTTTTGTATTATTAAAATAAAACACCAATTTATATCTTAGCTTATGGAAGAAAAAAGTCCCCTTCTTGTAAAGTAAACATATAATGTATCTGAACTGAATTTAGGGTTTTATTTCTGACTACATCTCTTGTCAATGAAGCTGCACGTTTCAAAACTATAAAGAAAATGAATGCTAAATAGAAACAGCAAGGGAACGGCAACACATATTCTTACGAACCTTCGCAAGTGGGGCCGACAGTAAACCCTTGGGATGTCTAGGTGTTCCTATCACAAGTGCAACATATTTTCTTTGCAATACTTGTTGAGTACCCTTCACAGAAAAGATATGGGTATCAAGATAAGTATATGAATAACTGTGCAGCTGCATAATATATAATATGGTGCGAAATTCAATAGAAACATTGAGAAACACAGTAAAAGCTACACTAAACTTACATCAGCTAAAGCATCAGCAGTTTTCTCACGAAATATAGCATGCAAAATGGAAGCGCTAAGTTGAGTTCTACCCAGAACAAGGACACCACTGCAATCCCTATCAAGCCTGTGGACCTGATGAAGTACATAAGAGCATCAATAAACATGCAACAAATGCACAAATTAACACAAACAAATTGTTTCTTCAAATATAGCAACGCCATGCTAAACTTGCACAGGTACTACAAATGGAAAGAGATCTTGACTAATTATACATACATAGTATCTTACTTATCGAAAGTCTATACTACGCATAGTCTTCATTTGCATGATAAAATAAACATAAACTGCTAACACATAATTAAAAGTTTATTAGGTTGAATCAGAATGGAATGTTCGCTTAATTGAGATGGTCTACCTTGGTATATTTAATATCCAATCCTCCCATGTTCTTCTAAATGAAATAGTTTAGCAAGCACAACACTACCAAAACCATTATCTTCTCAGAATGCTTAGGCTATGTCTTTCTACTCTTAATTTTTCTATAGCAATGATAGGTGATTCTATACTCTCTCGGGAAGTAATTTTTTTTAATCAAGGATACAACAGGTTTGTGCAATACTTCAATGTTTACAGCTTCTGCTACAATTAGCAACTGAAATGTACTGAACTCACCAGGCGAGGTGCATCAGAAGAATTTTCTTCAAACATCGGGGCTAATACATCTATACTGTTTTTAATGCCAACACCACCCTACAAATAGAGAAAAGAAAAGCTTTATTAAGCATCAAAAGTCTTATGAAACTTTAGGAAATAAATACGCCAGCATAAAGTTACCTACTTGCACCGGCATTCCATGAGGCTTGTTGACCACAATGATGGCTTCATCCTGAAGGAATTCCAAAGAGCATAGGAATTATTTTAGAATCCAAACAAATTAAAATATTCTTTTGCAGATAATATAGATCAAAACCTTGTGAATCTCAAGGCTACGCAAAAACTCAATCTCATTCCTGTTATCAAATTTCCTGGTCTTCTCAGCAACAGAAGATTCTTGAATATTAACAGGTAGAAAAAGGGTATCGCCAGGCACTAGGTGATCTTTCGCCGAAACCTTCAAAAATGGAAACAGAAGTCATGTACTGCCACTCTTCCAAAGAGCACACCATACCAGTAAAAATATGCGCTCTTGAATCCAATGGCATAGAATCAACTAGAATTTACAGTGCTATACAATCTCATACTACATTCTACATCGGTAACAAGTTTGTATTCTGCAGTAATCAAACCAAAACACAACACGTATGTTAAGGATGCAGTGTTATGAATCAGACCTTGTAGTATGAGACAAATATGGCATGGCTGCATGGAGAAATACTGGAAAGACACTATCACATAAATGATGAATGCAGGGGCAAAAATAAATAAATAACGCTCAGCAAATCCCTCATATTTATCCGAGCTAGACCACACACATACAACAAAGAGTATGAACGATATATTTGTAGTTCCATAGACAGAATTATGAATGAGAATGACTCATAGTTGGGTTTTCAATTTTGTTACGTGTAATTATCTGGTCATGCCAACTAAAGTGGTTATACTGCATCTTAGAAACTACTAATAACAAGTTATAGAGGTTTTCAGTTAAGTCGTGAATAATAGGTGATGTTGAAATATATTATCTCGCTCGAAATTTCAGTCAATAGCATTATTTGTGTATTTAAAGTATGATGTATGGTGAATTACAAACGATACAGAACATATGTTTCTAATTAAAACTGCCAAGAATTTCTAATCCACGCATGCTATTCATTACCCTTTTCAACCGGAATTGCTCAGCGCTAGCATCTGCGGAAGATGTCTCGGCCATCACAGCATTCTTCTTAACCTGCCAGCCAGAAAACACAATTAATATCTTCTTAGAAAAAGTTCAAACTTCACGTACTCGTGGAGAAAAACATGTGAGATTACAGAAGTCGTTAAAAGTAAATAAAATACTCCGTAATAAAACTTCATTAGGTTTTTCATAGTAAGAGGAAGCAATTCAATGGCACATTTGGTCGAGCACGTGGCATGCACCTTGCGGAGGCGGAAGAGTTTCTGCACCAGCGAGGCCGGCAGCTGGGGGCAGCACCGCCTGACCCACTTGATAGCGGTGGAGTTGGAGCCCTCTTCTTTTTCATCTCCTCCTTCCCCTCGAAAGATGGCTCTCGCCGCGGCGGCGGCATCGACCGGCGCGAACGGTGGGAGCTCCATCCATCGGTTCTTGTTCCCCTTGTCCGGCCCTCCGCTCTCCTCGCCGACAGTATCTAGAGCGTCCTGCCTCGCAGCTGCGGTGGTTAGGCCGGCGTACGGTTGCTGCAGCCTTGGCACCGCGCCGCCGGCCGCCTGCCTTCGGAGTAAGAGGAGCGCCGCCATTCTCGTCGTCATATGGAATACTTTTTTTTGGCACCTCCTTGTCTTTGGGATGGAGCGTCCGTAGCCGTTGGATCCATTTATACACGGGACATTTTTTTTTTTGCGAATTCAGAGAGCTTTATTACTTACTCGACAGGATTACAATCACTCGATAGAGTGTCACTAAGAAAACCTGGGTTATAATTAATCCACAGGCATCTCCTCCTATCAACGCTAGCTTGTTTAGCACAAAGATGAGCAGCTTGAATTGCTTCACGCCCAATAAAAGAAATACTACAACTATTAAAAGCTCTCTTGATCTCTCTAATATATCTTGACAGATTGCCATAATCTCAGATCTATCATCAGCTTCATCACAAAGGCGTACACCTCTTTAAACACATGAAGATGAAACCTTTGGAATGTAACGGAAATCCATAATTTTTACAAAAAATATGTACAATAAGAGTGAATTCCACTTTTTACCACAGTTAAGCATTTATGACATTAACCAAGTGAAAAATTTGTTTGGATTACCCATTTTGAAAGTTTTTGGACCCTTGTTTTGTCATGGGTGCCTTTTAGCGAAGGTGTGAGGTGGTGATGGGGCTTCAAAAATGTCGGAACGACAACGTGGAATGGAGGAGTTGGATAAGATAAGTCTAGACCTGATTGTCAATGAAGATCTTCAATCTTTAGACATTTTGTCGCACCACATGACGTAACATGCTGGTCCTATCTAACGAAAGCAAGCAAAATGCTAAAGTAGGGTAAAACTGTGTTTAGAGTCTCCTGAATGGGATATTTCGGTATAAATTCCACTAAATGGAGAGTGGATAAAAAATGGAATTCAATCGTAGAATAATGATCGAGCTACATATTCTCTCTATAAAAGATATCTAGGATACTCTCAGGAGGAAAAATGTCGACACAAGTGATCATTGCACACATGCGCAAGCTTATATACAATTTCATGATACATTCTTTGTATATATGATTTCACAATATTTTTTTTCATAGAACTCACTTTAGGGTATGTAGTACTTAATAATGAAGTATATTAAAAAAATATAAAGAGGTATATATACATACATAGTAGTATTTCAATCGTA
>NC_061512.1:144600749-144673264 GCF_022539505.1 Lolium rigidum
ATTATTTTTCTTCAAAGATTCGCAGCTCCGGAAGAACATTGTGAAGAACCTCATTTTTTACCAGTTATTATTGTCCGTTTCCTTCGCTAGCATGAAACACATATGTCAGTTACAAAAATGTACGCGTATGTCAGGTTCTCTTACTACAGGATTCATTCATCTAATCACGAGTGGGTTAGCTCCTAGTATGCCATAGAGCTGTCTCCGTGCATGGCACCGCAAACAACTTTGCTGGACCTGATCACCTGAACTGAATGCCCTCGCCTCACAAGTTGAAGGACGTCACAGGGCAACTGGCTGTTTGGTTACATCAAGCAAGGAAAGTATATTATCAGGAATGCAGATAAAAAACACAGTCACAAGCTGACTCCGTGGCCCAATGGATAAGGCGCTGGTCTACGAAACCAGAGATTCTGGGTTCGATCCCCAGCGGAGTCGATCGTCTATTTCTTGCACGATCTTTATATTATCACCATGTTTTTGTTGTTCTTCTGATTTCTATATTATCACCATGTTTTTGTTGTTCTTCCAACAGATGTAGAGAGTAACGTTATCAGTAGGATATCCATGTGCTCTATAAACTGACTCCTACAAGTTGTATTTGTGTCTTTTAATTCACAAATGATGTATTGTTCCCAAAAAAAAGTGTAAAATGTTTAGAGAAGAGAAAGGAAAGGAAAAAATTAGAAATACTAGTTGAATGCCCGTGCGTTGCTACGGAAATTAAAAAGCTCTCTGCATCAGCATAAATGTTTTATCGCATTTTCAAAATGCTTGTGTCATCTACTTATTGTAGTTCCATGTTTGTGCAAATAAGATGTTGTCTCAAAATATATACCAACTAAATAAACTAATCGAAAGATCGTGATAAGTTAGTCTACTACATACTCCCTCCGTTCCTTTTTAATTGACTCGGATTTAGTACAAATTTGTACTAAATTCGAGTCAATTAAAAAAGAACGAAGGGAGTTGTTGACGTCAGAAACCCCCTGGCGGGCAGAGACGGGCAACACGGTAGAGCCGGAAACAACTAGGGCTGCGGCTGGCCCCAGTCCCTCAGAGCGACGGCCCGCAAAGCCTCCTGGTCGCACGCGCCGATGCCAGCGCAAGGGCGTGCCACCGACCTATACCTGGTCAGGAAGGTGTGGATGATGCCTCGCTTAGTTTCCTGCAGGGCACACACGTAAACGTTAAATACGAGCTCGATCGGCTCTCAGGTTATCCTGTGAATCGGCTCAAAGAGCCGATCCACCCATGATCCGGACAAGGTGTCCGAATATATGGTGGTCCTGCTTGATCAAGATAAAGCTAATGAGATCTACGACGATTTGGGGTTTTCACCGCATAATCGGATCATCCTACTCACGATTGGGCCTCGCGCTCGCGCACGGTGACCGTAAGCCGATCCTAGACGGGGCCTAAAAACCAACACGAGGTTGATCCCGGAACATCCTTTCTAGGGCTAGCAAACGCCACCCTACACGCCGCTGGATCCTCCAACCCTTTGTAAGGCCTAACTATCGCGGATGTTAAACTAATCCTTGGTGAAACAAGGATCAATCGTAACGGATCAGATCTACTAAATTATGATCAAGCGGGGTGCCGCCCTACACCTAAGATAGGTGTAAGGGCGGCTAGACATGCAAGGGTTGCACTACGACGGCATATGATACGAAGAACAATGCTAACCCTAACATATCTAAGATAACTACGTTGCTCGCCATCAAAAAGGCTTCGATACGAGCAACGCATGAACAACGTGGGCAGGCTTGTGCTTGCCTAGATCGCAAGATGCGATCTAGGCAGCATGGTGCTACTCGGTAGAAACCCTCGAGACGAAGGAGTTGGCGATGCGTCGAGATTTGTTTGTGGTTGAACGTTGGTTGTTGTTTATTCCATAAGCCCTAGGTACATATTTATAGTCCAGCGGACTTTCTAACGTGGGAATAATCCCACCGTGTACGAGACAAATTCTAACTTTTAATCTAGATACAATCTACTATAATTAAAGATACACGGGCAATCTAGCCCAAATTCTCCGCGCAAGGCCGCTTCAGAGATCTTCCACGTGTAATCTTCCGAGCCCATCTCGATCGCGGCCCACCTCCTGATTTGGCCAAAATCCGGTGATAACACATGCCCTCTGGTTTTGGAAATGACATTTCAAAAATCATTATGCTCTTCTTTCGTCGGGTCATGTCGTGGCGGAGCAGAACTGCCGCAGAATCTTCCATCATTACGCCTCGCCTCCTGGGCTTCTCTGTATGAATTGTCAATTTCGGCATCACGTCCTCGAGAACCGTCATGGCATTAAATCTCCACTACACTCTCTTTATTTATCTGTGCCAAACGGTTCACCACTCCATCCCCTTGCTCGCTCTCTGTTCACCAAACCAAAAAACCCTTCTCCCCTGCAGCCATGTCTTCCTCTTCCTCCTCCGCTTCAGGCCTCTCTCTCCAACCGTCGCCGAAGAACAAGGAAGAGGACGATCCCCGCTCCGGGGCGAACCCCATCTCCTCCGGCAAGGAGAAGAAAGGAGGAGAAGCGGAGAGGACCAAGGCCTCCCCTCCGCCGGGCTTCCGCCGAAGAAGCGCTCCCGCATGTGGGCGGACAGCGAGGACGACGATGACGACGAGGAAGAAGAAGATGAGGAGGAGGAAGATGATTCCTCCTCCTCCGCCGGGTATCCTCCAACGAAGCGCTTCCGCGGCTGGGCGGATAGCGAGGATGATGATGATGACGAGGAGGAGGAGGAAGCTCCAGCCGACAGGCCGGGTCAGCAGCGGCGAGGAGCTTCCGGGAACGAGCGCCGACGACCTCGACGACGGCGATGATGAGGACGAGCGACGACTAGTAGAGTAGGACTAGCGATAGCGAGTGCACTAGGCACTAGATCCCTCTTTTGAGAGCCATCGGCTCTTCTTGTAAAGCCGCTCCTTTGAATTAATGAGAATTGTTCTTCCAATTTCTCCTTTCATTAATCCAATTTCCATCCTCCCGCTTGCCACACCAAGACCGATAGTAACGAATCGGGCTATTATTGTTTTTCTCGACCGTGGCGTTTTGCGATCCAGCGGCCGATGACTGTTCATCGGCCAATTTGAGAAACCGAGTCTCTTCCTTTTCTTGCAGCACCGGCACGGTCCAAACCTCGTACCGGACGACGGCTTTTCCTTCCCGAGTTCCTCCACGAGAAGTTCATGATGCGAGTGACAGTCGAGGTAACTCCAATCGGCTCTCAAAAATAGGGCACCTACCGAGCTGTTCCCCCCGAGTCTCAGCCAAGGCAAAACAGAGACGAGGATACGCAAATTAGCCGTATGGACCTGGGCTTGATCATGTCTGAGGGAGCTTTTTATGCCGAACCAGCCGATTTGAACATAAATCGGCTTCCCAGGGCAGAGAGCCTTCAAGGTGAGCTGCCCCCCGAGCTTCTTCAGTTCTTCCTGTACCTTGCCGGCTAGATCGGCTCCTTCCCTTTGGTGGATCTAATGCAATCCATCCTTGACCTGATCTGCACGTCCAGTCTTCTCTTGGCATTGTTCTTGAAGAGAGGATCCGAGCCCTTAAACTACTCCATTGAGGAGTTCTTCCATTAAAATCCCTCTTCGTGCTCCATTGACCCTCTGATCGTAACAGTTATTCCTCTTGAGTCGATGGCCATGCATCGGCTTTCATATCCTTAAGTCGATGTCTGCTGCATCGGCTGTGCCCGAAAATTTTCGAATTTTCAGATTTTTGTTTTTTTACGGCCGACTTGTGCATCGGCCCCCATACTCCAATACCCATCATCAAAGGATGAGACACTTCACTGCATATCCTCGTGTTTTATCTACCTAGGTGCCCCCCGGAGCCGATTCTGTCAAGAGAATTGATGGTATCGGCTCTGTTGGATAACATGTTGAACCCAGGCAGAATGGTTGGTGAGGATAATTTTGGCCGATTGCTGGAATCGGCCTCCACGTTTGCTTGCTCGGTGAAGGTTTTGTAAGTTCCCTTCATAAATTTTTTGGGGCCGATCACAAGGACCAGCCTCGCCACGTTTGCTCATTGACGTGCTCTTGCTACTCGTTCAGGCCGGTAGATAAAACCAGCCCAATCTCTGACTTCATCATGTTGGTGCGCTTGCTGTCGCCCACCTTGAGTGCATCGTGTAATCGTGGAGCGCTGAGTTTCGTCGGAAGAACGAGCACCATGTTTGTGCCAGCCGATGTTTCATCATCGGCTTTCCTTTGCTTGGGGCGCCACTCCATTTTCCGTGGACGACCCTCTTCATCCGAGGGTTCGCCGAACCTTCGCAGCCGAGATCAGGCCTTGCCTTCCTTAATGTATGCAAGTATAACCTCTCGGCTTCTTCCAGGCCGCGCAATCGTTGAACCCTGCGTTTCTGGGAACGGCTGAGTCCATCAGGGTACCACCTTGGCCGGTGATACTTGTCTTCTTCTTCTCCCTCGTCTTCTGAATCTTCGAGATCTTTCAACCGAGGGGACTCAGCTCATTTGCTCTGTGGCGGGAGAGGCCCCAAGCGCTCGAACACGGACACGTTGGCTGCCTCCTTCTTCTTCCGGTTGCATTCTGGGCAATTGCCGATTGTTGGCAATCGGCTCATTCCTGAATCCCAGCGAGTGCTCGAAGAAGGGACAATCCCGAGTGCCTGTCCTCGTCGTCTCGCTCCCTTGCCTTTTCCTTGGCACAACGCTCGTGCTCCTCCTCATCGCGATTATGCCGACGATATCTTCTGGCTTCTCTAGCCAGACGATCTCTTTCATCATCATCGCTGGACCGTCGGCGTTGGTCGTACTGACTCACATACTTGTTGAGGAGGTGATCAGAGAGAGGTCGTTGATATCTTATGTTCTTCACTTCTCCCTCTGTGACGTAGCGCTTGCCATCTTGGCGGAGCCGATCGCGTGGAGCGGCTTCCTCTCGTATCTTTGCTATGAGAGCAGCTGCCCTCATCTCCATCCTTGCCGGCGTGGTGTCCAAGATCTACCATATTGATTTGGCACGAGAAATCCGGCGGCACCCTCCATGGTAAGTATACTCCACCATGTTTACGGCGGGGAAGGGGTGTGTGTCGACCTTCATGGCGTATTGGTTGAAAATCAACCGTCCGTTTTCTATTGCCATTTGGATCTGCTGCCGCCACACCCTGCAGTCGTTGGTGGTGTGGGAGAACGTGTTATGCCATTTGCAGTATGGCTTTCCGTTCAGCTCCTGCGCCGTGGGGATCTTGTGGCCTTCGGGTACCTTTATATGCTTCTCCGTGAGTAAGAGATCAAAAATCTGCTCGGTCTTGGTCACGTCGAAGTCGAACCCTTTTGGAGGGCCTTGTGGCTTCACCCATTTGCGGGTCACGGGCCCTGTCGCTCGAGTCCATTCAGCCACCTGCTACCTCCACGATCTCCCATAGCACTTTCATCTGCGTCCGCCTCAACCAAGGTCACCGCACGCTTGAATTTATCCTGGTAAACATCCGGGTGGCGCCGTTCATATGCGGCAGCCTACGCACCATGTGCGCCAACGAAGGGTAGTCCGCTTGGGAGGCCACGTCCTTGATTGATGATGAGAGACCCACCACCGCCAACTCGACTCGCTTCTTTTTCGCTTATATGAGCCGAAAAGCATCGGTTCCTAATGGTCCCGAAGCGGCTGGACGTATTCGATACTTGTTTCCCCGCGCTTCGTCGTACTTGCGCTAGATCGGCAATGCCAACATCGGAAGCCTCCGAGTGATACTTGCTCATGGAACTCGCTCTTCCAAGCTGCTTTCAAGTCCGGATGGAGTTCGGTGGTAGCGATGTGTACCACCCGAAAGCCGATCCGTGAGGGACTCGTGCGAAGAACCTCACGCGCAACTCGTCCGATGCTGAGATCGTGCCCGGTTGTGCCAAATACCGGCTCACATGCTCGATGGAGCTGGAACCATCCGATCCACTAAAATTTGTGAAGTCCGGGAGCCGATATTTGGGTGGTAGCGGGATCGGTTCGTAGTCGTTGGGGTACGGCTTGGTGTAGCCGAACGTCTTCCTTTTCGGCATCATGCCGAGCCGATCTTTCGAATTGCACAAATCTGATCCGCTGTGATGGCTGAAGGTGTCGAACCACGAAGATTCGCCGGGGTGGCATACTTAACCAGCCATGCTTGCTTTTCGGTTCTAAGCCAAGCTGCAGGAGCTGGGCTTTGGAGGTTTGTCGGGGTGGCGTACTTAGCCAGCCACGATTGCTTCTCAGGATCGGCTCCTGACGTTCCTCCTGCCGTTCCAGAGGCCCCTGACATTGCAGCCTGGTTCGAGAGTGCCCAGGCGTTGCAATCCGGTTCCTATGCGCACGCGTATCCGTGCGGGATCTCCTTGGGTGCCTCAGGTAGGAATTGGTAGTCACCAGGATCACCACCAATCTTGTAGACGACGTATGCCGATGAGTTCGGCGGTTCCGGTGCTGCCCATGCGAACGGGCGGGGCTGGAGTGGCATCTCTCCCTTGAAAGTCCCCGGAGCTGGTCCCGACGGAGAATACCGGTGGCTCATGATTTCTCGGACGACGCGCGAGCGACACGCTCCAAAGTGTTCACCGGGCTCTCGCAGTGTTGGTGCAGCGAATGAGCCACCATGTAGTTGATCTCCTGCCGCAGCGACCTGGTGCGTTCTTCTGACGGGGCGGACAGATCCACTCCATCGAGTGCGCCTTCAGGTGTGAAACCCTTCCACCGGACGCCATGGGAGCGGGTTCGGTGGAAAGAGCCGATGAGTTCGGCTTCGAGGACCGCCTTGATTTCGTCATGTTTCTTCTTGAGCTCATCAGGCAGATCCTCGTACTTGACCGGAGTGCCTTCCGCCATCTCGGATGCAGACGGCGATGTGGTGGATGTCGAAGGTTGTCCCACCGGGCGTGCCGAGAATGTGTTGACGTCGAAACCCCCGGCGGGCGAGAGACGGTCAACACGGTAGAGCCGGGAACAACTAGGGCTGCGGCTGGCCCCAGTCCCTCAGAGCGACGGCCCGCAAAGCCTCCTGGTCGCACGCGTCGATGCCAACCGCAAGGGCGTGCCACCTGACCTATACCTGGTCAGGAAGGTGTGGATGATGCCTCGCTTAGTTTCTGCGGGGCACACACGTAAACGTTAAATACGAGCCTCGATCGGCTCTCGGGTTATCTCGTGAATCGGCTCAAAGAGCCGATCCACCCATGATCCGGACAAGGTGTCCGAATATATGGTGGTCCTGCTTGATCAAGATAAAGCTAATGAGATCTACGACGATTTGGGGTTTTCACCGCATAATCGGATCATCCTACTCACGATTGGGCCTCGCGCTCGCGCACGGTGACCGTAAGCCGATCCTAGACAGGGCCTAAAAACCAACACGAGGTTGATCCCCGGAACATCCTTTCTAGGGCTAGCAAACGCCACCCTACACGCCGCTGGATCCTCCAACCCTTTGTAAGGCCTAACTATCGCGGATGTTAAACTAATCCTTGGTGAAACAAGGAGCAATCGTAACGGATCAGATCTACTAAATTATGATCAAGCGGGGTGCCGCCCCTACACCTAAGATAGGTGTAAGGGCGGCTAGACATGCAAGGGTTGCACTACGACAGCATATGATACGAAGAACAATGCTAACCCTAACATATCTAAGATAACTACGTTGCTCGCCATCAAAAAGGCTTCAGTACGAGCAACGCATGAACAACGTGGGCAGGCTTGTCTTGCCTAGATCGCAAGATGCGATCTAGGCAGCATGGTGCTTACCGGTAGAAACCCTCGAGACGAAGGAGTTGGCGATGCGCCGAGATTTGTTTGTGGTTGAACGTTGGTTGTTGTTTATTCCATAAGCCCTAGGTACATATTTATAGTCCAGCGGACTTTCTAACGTGGGAATAATCCCACCGTGTACGAGACAAACTCTAACTTTTAATCTAGATACACTCTACTATAATTAAAGATACACGGGCAATCTAGCCCAAATTCTCCGCGCAAGGCCGCTTCAGAGATCTTCCACGTGTAATCTTCCGAGCCCATCCTGATCGCGGCCCACCTCCTGATTTGGCCAAAATCTGGTGATAACAGGAGTATAATGGAATGTATTATAACCGTCAAAATTATTTTGTAGGAAATCAAAAGAGGCAATTTTTGATAGGGAAAAAACCACCACAAACTCTAATCTTATAAATATGATTATATGAAGAAAAGTGGGTTTTAGTTTCAAAGTATTTAAGGTAATTCTTTGTAGTTTGAACATGCATAGATGTTCTATTTGAACCATATAACCTTTGGGATACCTTTTCAGGAATGCCTAGCACTTGAAAAAAGAATGATTTTTTTGGTAAAAAAAGTCGGACGTTTGGTTCAGTGGTGATCTTTACTAAAAAGGGTGTCTTAGTTCTAAAATAATTGATGCAACCTTTTCTAATTGGCATGTGCTTCAGTGGTCCGCACCCTCCGGAACTCACCTGCGCTTAGAACAAAAAGACGGCCGAGATTTGTCGATACCTCTTCGCTGTGGTTGGCATGTTTGCTAAGATTTGCTAGCACCCTCCGAGTTACACGAGTTTGGTTTTGGATGGACCACTGATGCAGGCCTCTTCCTAATTTTGTCCCAATACATACACTATCCTTTTATGACTTCGCGGCCATTTATCTCGCAAGACCTGGCTTCCATCCTTTAACCAAACCCAGGCTATGCAGTATTTTAGTCCACTACAAAACCAGATCCAGTATTTATTATGCTAAGAATAAAGAATCTTAATTTGAAAAAAAAAAGTCTATGTAGCCTTTTGGTAGTGTGCTCTCAAGCTAGCTTGTAGTATCTCGCAACAACACCAGACACTACTAATTAATTAAGTACTCACTCGCGTTGAAACCACGTCATGTATAATTATCTAGGTTATTAACTTACACTAGAAAAGTTACGATCCGCTTGTGTAGCACGCGCCAGGGCCAATAACATCCTCCTGGTGGTCTCGCTGACGATCAATGGCGGTGAGTTCATCTTGGCTACATCCCACGGTAGTTCTATTATGGTCATTTACTACATACGCCCTTAGGAGAGCATTGGTGCCAGCTTCACATCGGCTAACACGCCGCAACATGGTCTGCTTGTCGCTGATACGTCCAATTTGCATCACTATTTTATATCATAATTTGCTGTTATTCATTGATATATTTCATATTGGGACACAATACTTATGTTATTTCATCTATTTTGCATGTTTCATGATTATTTGGAGATTGAGCACCGGAGCCGGGATTCTGCTGGAAAAAGCACCGTCGGGATGCGATATTTCGGAAGATCAAGCTGTGGAAGGAAGTTTTCAGAAAATCCTATTTTTCCGGATGACGGAGGAAGCCGGAAGGGGGAGCCAGTCTGGACCCGGGGTGGGCCCACACCATAGGGTGGCGCGGCCCATGGCTCGGCCGCGCCACCATGTGGTGTGGGGCCCCCTCGGCCTCTTTCGCCTCCTTTTCTTCGCGAAACCCTTCGTCCCGAAGACCTAAGCCACGAGAGGAATCCTCACGAAGGGTTACGGCCCGCCTCGCGGGGCGGAGAACACCGGAGAGAAAAGAGCTCTCCGGCGGGCGAGGAATCCGCCGGGGAAATTCCCTCCCGGAGGGGGAAATCGACGCCATCGTCACCGCCATCGAGCTGGACATCATCTCCATCACCATCATCATCATCTCCACCATCATCACCGCCATCTCCTCCGCAGCACCTCGTCACCGCTGTAGCAATTTGGGTTTGATCTTGATTGTTTGATAGGGGAAACTCTCCCGTACCGATTTCTACTTGTTGTTTATGCTATTGAGTGAAACCATTGAACCAAGGTCTATGTTCAGATTGTTATTCATCATCATATCACCTCTGATCATGTTCCATATGATGTCTCGTGAGTAGTTCGTTTAGTTCTTGAGGACATGGGTGAAGTCTAAATGTTAGTAGTGAACTATGGTTGAGTAATATTCAATGTTATGATATTTAAGTTGTGGTGTTATTCTTCTAGTGGTGTCGTGTGAACGTCGACTACACGACACTTCACCATTTATGGGCCTAGGGGAATGCATCTTGTACTCGTTTGCCAATTGCGGGGTTGCCGGAGTGACAGAAACCTAAACCCCGTTGGTATATCAATGCAGGAGGGATTGCGGGATCTCGAGTTTAAGGCTGTGGTTAGATTTATCTTAATTACTTTCTTGTAGTTGCGGATGCTTGCAAGGGGTATAATCACAAGTATGTATTAGTCCTAGGAAGGGCGGTACATTAGCACAGGTTCACCCACACAACACTTATCAAAACAATGAAGATTAATCAGTCGTATGTAGCGAAAGCACTAGACTAAAATCCCGTGTGTCCTCGAGAACGTTTGGTCATTATAAGTAAACAAACCGGCTTGTCCTTTGTGCTAAAAAGGATTGGGCCACTCGCTGCAATTATTTCTCTCGCATTTTACCTACTCGTACTTTATTCATCCGTTACATCAAAACCCCCCGAATACTTGTCCGTGAGCATTTACGGTGAAACCTTCATCGAAACTGCTTGTCAACACCTTCTCGCTCCTCGTTGGGATCGACATTCTTACTTATCGAAGATACTACGATACACCCCCTATACTTGTGGGTCATCAAGACTATTTTTACGGCGCCGTTGCCGGGGAGTGAAGCGCTATTGGTAAGTGGAATTGGTAAGGAAAACCTTTCTTGTTTGTGCTGATTTTATTTCGCACTGGCTGCTATAAGTTATTATGGAGAGATCTTCTCTTCAATTTCTATTTGGGAAATCTACTACTACTGCAACGGTAGTGGATGAGGCGCCAGGTGAGGAAGTAATACCATATAAAATACCTACGAAAATTATTGAACATGTTATGGATAACCGCTATGAAGGGGATGGAAGCTGTCCATCCCGGTGATCATTTACTTGTTTTTGCATGAATTATGCGGGTTATTCAAATGTGCAGGTATTGCTATGAATGAAGTTAGGAAGAAACTATTCTCTATATCGTCTGTCCGGTAAAGCGGCGCATCTGGTATAAATTCGTTGAAGAATGGTGATTCTCTTGACTCGGGAGGACATTGTGCCTTTATTCTATTCCAAATTTTATCCTCCAAGTGAAATTCACAAAGATCGGAACCGCATATATAATTTCTGGCCTCATGATGGAGAGAGTATTGCCCAAGCTTGGGGGAGATTGAAGTCTTTAATGCTCAAATGCCCCATTCATGAGCTTCCTGGTAATATTATTATTGATAATTTATATGCAAGACTTTCTTTTCAAGACAAGACCTTGCTGGATACTTCTTGTTCTGGATCATTTACACGCAACAAAGAAGAGTTTAAAAGGGACCTTCTTGATCGGATCCAAGAAAATACTGAAGGTTGGGAGAACGACAAAGATAGAGAGTCGGGTATAATTTATGATTATAAATGCATTGAAGTTTTTATGGATACTGATACATTTCGTAATATGAGTGCTACATATGGTCTTGATTCTCAAGTTGTTGCAAACCTTTATAAAGCTTTTGCCTCTCATTATGAATTGCCTAAGAAGAATTTTGATAAGTATCATGAACCGTATAAAGATAAAATTGATTCATCTATTAATAAGTGTGTTGTAATTGAAACTGCCGATCGTGTTATTCCTGAAGCTTATATTGAAAAAACTCCTTTTCCTGCTAAAATGAAAGAGTACTCTGTTATAAATAGTGCGGTTCATAAAAGTGAAAAGAAACCTAGAGAACTCGAAGAACAAATAAAAGTTGAACTCTGTTGTTGCCATAGTTAAAGATCTTGTGATCGAAAATGTTGAGGATGGTCATATTATTTTCTCGTGAAGATGCTTCTAATATTGTTTCACATCCTAATAAACCCAAACAAGCTAGTGTTCCTATGCTATCCGTTAAAATTGGTGATCATTGCTATTATGGTTTATGTGATATTGGTGCAAGTGTTAGTGCTATACCTTATGAGCTTTACACGGAGATTATGCACGAAATTGATTCTTGTGAACTTGAAGATATTGATGTGGTTATTCGGCTGGCTAATAGAGAAACTATTTCACCAATTGGTATTGTTCGAGATGTGGAAGTTTTATGTGGTAAGATTAAATATCCTGCTGACTTTTTGGTACTTGGTTATGCTGCTAGTGATTATTGTCCTATCATTTTTGGTAGACCTTTTCTAAATACTTGTGGAGCTATTATAGATTGCAAGAAAGAGAAAATTTTGACTAAATTTGCTTGGTGAATCTTATGAGTTTTACTTCTCTAAATTTACTAAAACTCCTTATAAAGCTGATTTGCCTAGTAATGATTTTAAAATGGAGCAGTGTGCATCTATTGTTCTTGTTCCTAATAATCCTTTGCGAGCAACATTTGGAGGATAGCGAGAGTGAAGTTTTTAGGAAAGAAAGAGATGAGCTTGAGGAGATTTTTCTTCGCCAACCTATTCTCAAGCATGATTTACCGGTGGAAGACTTGGGTACAACACCGCCACCAAAGGAAGATCCTGTTTTTGATTTAAAGCCTTTGCCTGATAATCTTAAATATGCTCATATTGATGATAAGAAAATATATCCTGTTATTATTAGTTCTAAGCTTACGAGTTTGAAGAAGAAAGATTATTGCAAATATTGAAGAAACACCGAGGTGCTATTGGCTATACTCTTGATGACTTGAAGGGGATTTGTCCCTCTATTTGCCAACACGCCATTAATATGGAAGATGACGCAAAGCCTGTTGTTGAACCTCAGCGTCGTCTAATTCCCAAGATGAAGGATGTGGTAAGAAATGAGGTATTGCGACTTCTTGAAGCTGGTATTATATATCCTATTGCAGATAGTAGATGGGTTAGTCCTGTGCATTGCGTTCCTAAGAAAGGAGGAATGACTGTTGTGCCTAATGATAATGATGAGCTCATACCTCAAAGAGTAGTTGTAAGGTATAGAATGTGCATTGATTATCGAAAAGTTAATAAAGTTACTAAGAAAGATCATTATCCTTTACCATTTATTGACCAAATGCTAGAAAGGTTATCTAAAAATACTCATTTTTGTTTTCTTGATGGTTATTCTGGGTTTTCACAAATTGCTGTTAAAGCTAAAGATCAAGAGAAAACCACTTTTACTTGTCCCTATGGAACTTATGCTTATAGGCGTATGCCTTTTGGTTTATGTAATGCTCCTGCTACTTTTCAAAGATGCATGTCTGCTATTTTTCATGGCTTTTGTGAGAGTATTGTGGAAGTATTCATGGATGATTTTTCCGTCTACGGGAATTCTTTTGATAGTTGCTTGCGAAACCTTGATAAAGTTTTGCGAGAGATGTGAAGAAACTAACCTTGTTCTTAATTGGGAGAAATGCCACTTTGTGGTTAATGAAGGAATTGTATTGGGACATAAAATTTCTGAGAGAGGTATTGAAGTTGATAGAGCTAAAGTTGAAGCTATTGAAAAGATGCCCTATCCGAGGGATGTTAAAGGTATTCGTAGTGTTCTTGGTCATGCTGGATTTTATAGGAGATTTATTAAAGATTTCTCCAAGATTTCAAAGCCTCTTACTAATCTTCTTCAAAAAGATGTACCTTTTGTTTTTGATGATGATTGTAAGGAAGCTTTTGAAACTCTAAAGAAAGCCTTAACAAGCTGCTCCTATAGTTGAACCTCCTGATTGGAACTTACCTTTTGAAATTATGTGTGATGCTAGTGATTTTGCTTGTAGGCGCTTGTTCTTGGACAGCGAGTAGATAAAAACTTAAATGTTATTCATTATGCTAGCAAGACTCTTGATGCTTGCTCAAAGAAATTATGCTACTACTGAAAAAGAATTGTTAGCTGTAGTCTTTGCTTGTGATAAATTTAGATCTTATATTGTTGATTCAAAAGTTACAATTCATACTGATCATGCTTGCAATTAGATACCTTATGACAAAGAAAGATGCTAAGCCGAGGCTTATTAGATGGGTACTTCTTTTGCAAGAATTTGATTTACATATTGTAGATAGGAAAGGTGCTTGATAATCATGTTGCTTGATAATTTGTCTAGATTGGAAAATATTGCTTATGATCCTGTTCTCGTTAATGATAGTTTTCCAAATGAACAATTGGCTGTAATAAAGGTGAGCTCGCGAGACAGTCCTTGGTATGCTTGATTATGCTAACTTTATTGTTTCCAAGTACTTGCCTCCAACCTTTTCAGCTCAGGAGAGGAGGAAATTCTTTTATGACTTGAGGCATTATTTCTGGGATGACCCACACTTATATAAAGAAGGAGTGGATGGTATTATGCGAAGGTGTGTTCCCGAATATGAACAACAAGAGATATTGAGTAAATGTCATGGCAGTGCTTATGGAGGACATCACGCTGGAGATAGAACCGCACAAAAGGTTCTACAATCAGGTTTTTATTGGCCAACTCTCTTCAAAGATGCAAGGAAGTTTATTTTATCTTGTGATGAATGTCAAAGGGTTGGTAATATCTCCAGACGCAATGAAATGCCTATGAATTATACTCTTGTTATTGAACCGTTTGATTGTTGGGGATTTGACTTCATGGGACCTTTTCCCTCTTCAAAAGGTAACACTCATATACTTGTTGCTATTGATTACGTTACTAAATGGGTGGAAGCCATACCTACAAAAAGTGCTGACGGTGAGACCTCTTTAAAAATGCTTTTAGATATTATTTTTCCTAGATTTGGAGTACCTAGATATATTATGACTGATGGAGGTTCTCATTTTATTCATGGAGGTTTTAGAAAAACTCTTGCTAAGTATGGTATTAATCATAGAATTGCTTCCGCTTATCACCCTCAAAGTAGTGGTCAAGTAGAATTATCAAATAGAGAAATTAAATCTATCTTGCAGAAAACCGTTAATAAATCTAGAAAGAATTGGGCTAGTAAATTGAAAGACGCACTATGGGCTTATAGAACTGCTTATAAAAACCCCATGGGAATGTCACGTTATAAGATGGTTTACGGAAAAGCTTGTCATTTACCTTTAGAACTAGAACACAAAGCTTATCGGGCTGTTAGAGAATTAAATAAAGATCCTAAACTTGCTAGGTGATAAGAGGTTGCTACAATTAAGTTCTCTAGATGAATGGAGAAGTGAAGCTTATGAAAATGCTAAACTCTTTAAAGAAAAAGTTAAAAAATGGCATGATAGAAGGATCATCAAAAGAGAGTTTAATATTGGGGATAAAGTCCTATTGTATCGGTCTCGTCTCGGATTCTTTGCGAGGAAATTACTCTCGAAATGGGAAGGACCGTATGTTGTTGAGGAGGTGTATCGTTCGGGAGCAATTAAAATTAGCTCTCTCCAAGGCAATGCTACGCAAGTGGTGAATGGACAAAGACTCAAGCATTATATCTCGGGTGATTCTTATAATGTTGATGTTGATATTATTCGAGTGGAAACACCGGAGGCTTTCATCAAAGGACAAATAGACAGATCCGCCGAACTCAACTTTGAATAGGTAACGATGCTTGGTAATGAAAAGTTCGCGATTTACTTTCCGAACATTATTTTTGTTGTTTTTGGAAAATATGAAAAATTACGAGTTCGAAACGGAGTGGAAAGGACGCACGAGGGCGTGCCACCATAGGCCGGCGCGGCCTGACCTGGGCCCGCGCCGACCTATGGTCTGGCCGCCTCGTCGCCCCTTTCCGACTCTGGTTCGATCTGGTACTTTCCGTTTGTTCTAAAAAAATTTATTATAAAATCCCCCGGACCCCTGGAGGTCCGTATATCGTTTTCTCGACGTGTTTTGTTTCGAGCTGTTTACGCCGAGGATCCGTTTTCAGTTTAGAGGCACCATGGTCTCCAAGAACAAGGGCAAGGAGCTTCGGATAAAGATAATCGGGATCGTGAGTGGAAAGAAGAGGACAAGAGCGTCAAGGAAGAAGCAAAGGAGGATGAAGAGGAAGTCGAAGAAGTTCCGCAAGAGCACCCACGCACCACCATTGCAAGCGTCGAAGTGGTGACAAACTCGCTCAACGCCAAGAAGAGCGCACGGATTAGGACCGGAGGAGGACTTCCCCGCCATTACCTAGCTCCAAGGACATCTTATTCAGGCATTCACCATCCTTTCCACAATCTAATCTACAATAATCAAATTGAAAGGACTCCCAAGGCAGCACTCGCCTAGCAATTGGGATATAGATCGTTCTAACAATGCGGGAAAGACGGAGCCCGAAGCTGAAGGTTGGGGAAATAACTCCAAGAGTTGGGACTCGTCGTCGGACAGACTTCTTAACCGCGTCGAGCACAATTCGGAGATGATTCGCAACCTCATATACGGGATTGATGAGCTTCGGGAGCTTATTGAGAAGCTTGTCGAGAATTCATCACCACCATCACCAAAGGAGTAATCCATCATCGGTATTGGCATCCCCTTGGTTTGTTCCAAGCTTGGGGGAGTGCCGCGGTATCACATTATCATTACCTTTTACTTTTTACTATCAAGTAGTGTCATATCATGAGTAGGGAAGTTATCGTATGAGATGGGTTGCAGTGTGGAAGTATCTCTCCTTTAGTTTGTCTATGTATCCCTTGGTGTGAGTTATCGTTATGGAATATTAATGAGAAGTCTTATCATTTACATATTGCACATCTTATTTTAGTTTGCAATTTCTACTATATGATTGATCTTGATTTTAGTATTGGTACCACTTTGGGAGCATTGAGTTAATCTATTTGGTTTTGGCAAACTTAGCAATGGTCAATAGCAACAACATTTTGAGTTTTAGAAGAATAGAGGAAGTACATGTAGAAGATATTATTATCTTTCTTATCGGTTCTTAGCTTAGTATTCTAAAGTTAAAACTGTTTGTGCTTACAAGTAAGATGCATGATTGTTTCTATCACATGTATATTTGTTTGTTTCCCTCAACTCTTATGCTTGCTAATTAACCTTGCTAGCCAAAGACCCGTACTTGAGAGGGAATACTTCTCGTGCATCCAAACCCGAACCCAAACCTATGCCATTTGTGTCCATCATATCTACCTACTACATGGTATTTTACTGCCATTCCAAGTAAATACTTCATGTGCTACCTTTAAACAATTCAAAACTTATTACTCTTTATTTGTGTCAATGTTTTATAGCTCATGAGGAAGTATGTGGTGTTTTATCTTTCGGTCTTGTTAGGCGGCCTCCACTAAAGGACTAGTGGCTTCATCCACTTATCCTATAATTTTGCAATAAGAGCCGGCAACGGGGTTCCCGACCCCAATTAATCAACTTTCATTAATGATTCTCTTCACATGTTTTGCCCTCGATTCATCGGTAAGCAACTTAATTTTGCAATAGACACTCCTCCATGGTATGAGATTGTTGGAAGGCACCCGAGGATTCGGTTAGCCATGGCTTGTGTAAGCAAAGGTTGGGGGAGTGTCATCCTTAAAATAAACTAAAGTACATGTGTAAACAAAAGAGAAGAGGGATGATCTACCTTGCTGGTAGAGATAACGTCCTTCATGGGAGCCGCTCTTTGGAGGTCTCGTTTGGCAAGGGGGTTAGAGTACCCGCTACCAGTCGTTGACAACAACAAACACCTCTCAAAACTTTACTTTTATTCTCTTTATATGATTTCGAAACTGAAAAAGCTCTAGCACATGATTTAATCTCTGCTTCCCTCTGCGAAGGGCCTGTCTTTTACTTTAGGTTGAGTCAGTAAACCTATTTCCCTCCATCTCAAGCAAGCATTTGAGTTGTTGTGATCAAACTATTATATTGTGATTTGCTTCATCATGTCTTTACTCTTTCTTGTTTAGTACACAAGTTTTACCTGAATGAATATAGCTTTGAAGTCATCAATGATTAATATGATTGAGTATGCAAGTTTACCATAAGTTTTTAATATGAGAGCGCTGCTCAATAGATGAATATAATCTGTTAAATGTTCTCTGACCAAGAACAAAGTTTGCCATCACCAATTATGATTCCTTATGCACCTTTATTTGTGACTACCTTATACTTGTTTCAAGATCGAGTTATATGAGGAAGTTGTTTACTATAATGTCTTGTGTGAATGAATATGATGCTTCTTGTCCGTATTTTATTTATCGACTCTTCACTCCATAAACATGTGGACCTGTTTCCAGAGTTCAGTTTCGCTTGGGGACAAGCGAAGTCTAAGCTTGGGGGAGTTGATACGTCCAATTTGCATCACTATTTTATATCATAATTTGCTGTTATTCATTGATATATTTCATATTGGGACACAATACTTATGTTATTTCATCTATTTTTCATGTTTCATGATTATTTGGAGATTGAGCACCGGAGCCAGGATTCTGCTGGAAAAAGTACCGTCAGGATGCGATATTTCGGAAGATCAACTGTGGAAGGAAGTTTTACAGAAAATCCTATTTTTCCGGATGACGGAGGAAGCCGGAAGGGGGAGCCGGCTGGACCCGGGGTGGGCCCACACCATAGGGTGGCGCGGCCCATGGCTCGGCCGCGCCACCATGTGGTGTGGGGCCCCCTCGGCCTCTTTCGCCTCCTTTTCTTCGCGAAACCCTTCGTCCCGAAGACCTAAGCCACGGAGGAATCCTCACGAAGGGTTACGGCCGCCTCTACGGGGCGGAGAACACCGAGAGAGAAAGAGCTCTCCGGCGGGCGAGGAATCCACCGGGGAAATTCCCTCCCGGAGGGGGAAATCGACGCCATCGTCACCGCCATCGAGCTGGACATCATCTCCATCACCATCATCATCATCTCCACCATCATCACCTCCATCTCCTCCGCAGCACCTCGTCACCGCTGTAGCAATTTGGGTTTGATCTTGATTGTTTGATAGGGAAACTCTCCGGTGCGATTTCTACTTGTTGTTTATGCTATTGAGTGAAACCATTGAACCAAGGTCTATGTTCAGATTGTTATTCATCATCATATCACCTCTGATCATGTTCCATATGATGTCTCGTGAGTAGTTCGTTTAGTTCTTGAGGACATGGGTGAAGTCTAAATGTTAGTAGTGAACTATGGTTGAGTAATATTCAATGTTATGATATTTAAGTTGTGGTGTTATTCTTCTAGTGGTGTCGTGTGAACGTCGACTACACGACACTTCACCATTTATGGGCCTAGGGGAATGCATCTTGTACTCGTTTGCCAATTGCGGGGTTGCCGGAGTGACGAAACCTAAACCCCCGTTGGTATATCGATGCGGGAGGGATTGCGGGATCTCGAGTTTAAGGTTGTGGTTAGATTTATCTTAATTACTTTCTTGTAGTTGCGGATGCTTGCAAGGGGTATAATCACAAGTATGTATTAGTCCTAGGAAGGGCGGTACATTAGCACGGAGTTCACCCACACAACACTTATCAAAACAATGAAGATTAATCAGTCTGTATGTAGCGAAAGCACTAGACTAAAATCCCGTGTGTCCTCGAGAACGTTTGGTCATTATAAGTAAACAAACCGGCTTGTCCTTTGTGCTAAAAAGGATTGGGCCACTCGCTGCAATTATTTCTCTCGCATTTTACCTACTCGTACTTTATTCATCTGTTACATCAAAACCCCACGAATACTTGTCTGTGAGCATTTACAGTGAAACCTTCATCGAAACTGCTTGTCAACACCTTCTGCTCCTCGTTGGGATCGACATTCTTACTTATCGAAGATACTACGATACACCCCCTATACTTGTGGGTCATCAGTCGCCAAATGGGCACTGGCTTGATCTGCATGTTCCAGTGGTTCCCAACATCCGTGCGCTACCCCTCACCATGTCCATCACACCGCTGATGATGATGCAATACGACTCCAACCTCCCGTCCTTAGACATTGCTTCACTCCTTCCACGCACACAGTGTTGGTGCAGTCTCCAATCTCACCGTCAGCAACAATGAGTGTTTCTTCGTGTCCATGGAGATATCAGAGAGGTGGCCATCTTCCCGGCCTCCCTCTCATCCTCCATGGAGGGCACAAGCTAGCAAGGTTTAAAGTATCGCAAACAACGTCAACCTATGCAACCTTTGGTCTGACTCACACCTGTTTATGTTCTTCCTGATCCTAAGACAACACTGCCTCCCAAGTATTCACGGACGGCTTGGAAGGGTCATGTCCATGTTGCTTCTTTGTACAAGAGAGACGCCGCAATGGCAAGCACATCGCTCAGTAGCGCCAATCCTCGCGTATTTGAATGTATAGTGTCTCGCTGATGGCAGTAAGCTAGTGCTCGCCGCGAAGCCAGCGGCGGCAGTAACATGGAACATCCCAACGTCTCGTGCTACACCTGCATGACATCCTCAACGGTGGCAATCTAGCGCTCAACGAGGAAGTCAACGACGGTAACAGGGCCAGCGGCCCAACGTGTTTGTACTGCACCTACGGTCCTGCCGGACCTCCTCGACAGGGAAGTCAACGATGACAATGGGTCTAGCAGATAGTCATCTTGTACACCAGCATGACATCGTGGATGATGACATGCATGCTAGAACCGCGTTGGACAGGGAACTCGATGATGGTAGTGAGGCCAGAACCCGACGTCTTGTGCTGCAGCTACACAACCTCGTCGACGGTGGCATGCTAGCATATGTTAGCGCTCGACAAGGAAGACGCATAAAGCGGCACCGCTAGTGGCGGAGGCAGCCTGATCAGAGGTTGTTGTCGTTCGCCGGTAGGGTGGAGCTTGACCTCTGATTTAGCCTCTCAGGTGACCCATCGATGGAGGCAAGCAGTCGGTAAGATCGGCGTGAGATCGCCGATTAATTTTTTCCTGGCATCAACCCCACTATAAATTGTCCTCCCACGAATACGAATTAGAACCGTATACAGTTGTATATTTGCGATCTTTTTTCGAACGGAAAGATACATGCTGAAACCGAAACCGTGGAAGGTTTCGATTGATGCCATATACCTCGGGCTTATGGATGGACGCATAACCGGGACAAAGGCGAGCCACGTCCCAAAAAAATCTGTTGATTTGCGGCAGTTTCCTTTTTCCTTGCTACATGCGAGGCTCCCATGAAATGTAAGACACGACCTAAAGGTCCTTCTTCATTTAGGAAGCATGCACACCTAATTTGATTGGAAAAGGAAGGCAGCAAATATGTTACTACCAAATTTAACGTGAAAGTCCTCCTTTTTTTTGCGGAACAATAGATCACATGCCTTTTTTAGAGATATGCGTAACAAGGAAGGAACTCCAATTTTATTTCTCCTCATATTGTTGTGGGACTTCCTTTTTTGACCAAGGAAATATATCTTTCCCAACTAATTGATTGCGGGATTTACGGGCGGAAGATGGACATTGTGTCACCACTTTTGGCTATAAAACATATGGAAGATCTGATCCATTGATAAAAAATTACATGGTTGTGATTTCTCCAATGTTTGATGTCAAAGTGCACACCATCCCCAACTTCAATATAATAGTAAAGATAAATCATAAACTTTCAAAAACACATAGACGCGTATATCAATTGACCAACAATCATACATTGACTTCCAACATGCAAGGAGGAACCTCATCGACAACACGCACATACACTTGTGTTTCTCACATACTCAAAAAACAAAGCAGTCGCATGAGCAACAGAGATCACATTTTCATATATGCTTATGTGTTACAACATGTCGTGGCAAAGGTATGAAATGAGAAGTCCTTGCATGCCTCGAAGCTCTGAGGCATGCAATCAACTTCTAGCACGGTGATGACAATAGTGGAGGCTGTCTACACTCAAGAGGTGCAAATGTTGGCGCCAGAGAGCAACGATAGAGCTCGCCAATCTTGCAACAATATCTAGGAAGAAAGGATCCAGCAGGCACCGGTTTATTGATGAAGATGGTGATGCCGCTTTCCCCGCCAAGTCCGACCATGGGAGCATCAGCAAAAGCAGCAGCACCCCTAAAAACGCCAGGGATCTGAGACCAAGATCCAGAGCTTCCGCCTTACCTACGGGCAGACCACCCAAAATGCCGGCAGAGGCCGGAAAACCAACAGAAAACTAAAGATCTAGCCCTAGACTACTCCGACGCCCAACCTAAGCCTACTCTGGCCAGCTAATCCGGTGGAGCGGCCGTCGGCGGCCCGGTCAAGGAGAACCCCTCAAGGCTACTGTAGCAGGCGGAGAGCAGGGAGGGGGTAGATAACCTAACTACAGTGTTTATCTTGAATACCAAGATACATCGACATATTGGTGTTACAAAGTTAGATCAAGTGGCCCATACCTTAGCAAAATTTTGTTTAAGGACTCGTTATCGATAATATTTTATTTTAGCTTTTTGGGAAACGTTGAGGGCGCACAGTCACATAGGTATGACATATACATCTGAATAGTTTCCTATTTTATTTTTCTAGCAAATGTCTATGACACTTGTGTACTAAAAGAGAAGAAATGGTATATTGTTTCTACTTCGAAGTAAGGTTCCACATCACAAAGTTTAATTGTTTTGTTTCCGGTCTTATACCATTTGCACGGTTCAACTCTCTGCAACCTATTAAGATTTATTTGTTCATGTAATATATACATTTTTCATCATCCGACATTTTACTAAGAATGGTTCCATGGCTTAGATAGATCAGATATCAACGTATAACTATTAACACTAAAACATAAAACAATGAGACGAGTTGTTTTTTGCACTCGGGAGCATATGCCCCCGATTTTTGAAATAACTTTTAAACATAGTTCAAAATATGAAAAAATTGTACAAAAAAATTGAAGCGTATATGTATGGATATCATATGTGCTCATAAAGTCATTTCGCGGAAACCCGGCATTTTTTGTGTCGCGTGCAAAAAATACAATTTTTGGTGATTAAAAAAAAGCTTTTCACAAGACATTTCTTTATCTTTTTTACTCATGACATAAAAAATGTCAATTCTCTGCGAAACTTGGCGTGCATATATATAATATCGACATATGCGCGTCAATTTTTTGTTGATTTTTTTAAAATTATTTTGAATTGTTATAGCGTACCAGGAGCATATGCTTGCAAGTTTAAAAGTGGTTTTTGGAAACAATCCCATTGCTTAATGGTTTTGTATGTACGTGGACCTTTTGGATTACTCTCGCATGGTGACTCCAGAGGCATCATTATATGTCGATATTACATGTATGCATGCAAGTTTCGCGGAAAATTGTCACAACGGCACCCTAGCTAGGATATGCATCACCACCAAGCTTTCCAAGCCCTATGCCCCACCCTGCCGCCTAGCTTGAGGGGGTGAGCAGAGGATCAAATCCTTGATTGGGTGATGGTGCCGTTGTGAATCATTTCCCTCCTTGGAGGTATATATCTGCAGTTGTATGTCTATGAATGGAAAATAGACATACATTTTTATACGTAAATTATACAAATATTGCAATCGCACGCATATGTGTAATTGCGCATCTTTCTACAATTTCACACAAAAATAGCATCGATTTACAATTACACTTGTATGTGCAATTACATATCAACATGTAATTGTACATATATGTGCAATTACACATCCATATGCAAATGCACATAAAAATATCCACAAACAAAAAAAATAAAAGAATACAAAAATCTAGAAAATAGTCAAAAGCCTAATAAAAAAACTCAATTATCCAACAATGTACACAAATGCAAAAAATAATTAAATAACAAAAATACATTCGGCTAACCGAGAATTAGCCACATTTTCTTATATCTGATTATACCATATTACTAAAAACTATACTAAGTACTCCTTACTACAAAAAAAAATACTGAGTACTCCATCCAGATTGGTTTCACAGGCGCACACGAAATTTCAGAAATCGCTTTGACCATTATTTTGGTCAACAAAATATAGAATATATATGCGGAAAGTATCATTTGCTCCTGAGCACCAGTGCTCTCGTCGTTCAAATAAATTTAAAATCATGGTTTACAAGTTTTAAAAAAATCTGAAAATAATTCTGCACATAGTTAGTGTTGTATCCCACAAGCATGTAAAATGGTGACTTGAAATTCTTTGTATTGTGGGCTACACAAAAATGACAAATCTGATAAAATTTGGGGATTTGAAACATACTTCTACAGATCTACATTTTTGTCATTTTTTTACAGCTCAGAATACAAAGTATTTGGAATTGATATTTTACACGTTTGTGGGATAATTCATGAACTACATCCGAATATTTTTTGAATTTTTTTAAGACTCACAGATATGGTTTTGAATTTTTTGAACTAACCAGGAGCACTGGAGCTCGGGAGCACGAAATCTGAGTTCATATATATGACATTATATCATTGGAAAGCTTTTCGAATATGAATCTAACGATATCGATTTTGTAGATATAAAAGTTATATTTATTAACTAAATTAATGGTTAAAGTTTATCTTAAACTACATGCCTACATGTTAAACCGATCCAAAAGAAGTACTATATCTGAAGTAGTAATTATGTTGGAAGCTGCTTTGCATTAAACCCTAGTAGGGATGAAGGAGCTGCAGCCTGCAGGCTGCAGCCACACGAAGGCCCATTTCCAAATTTGCAAGTGACCTAAAATTTCAGCCTAAAAACATTTGCCCAAAATTTGGTGGTTAGACCCACCCCGGCCTTCCCATCGTATCAGGTTCCTCCTCGAGTCCTCGACCAACCCCAGTAGCCGCCTAAACCCCACACGCAACTCCCAGCCATGGCTCCCAACCGCGCCGCCGCCGCCACCGGCTCCTCCTCCAGTACGGAAGAAGACGGGGACACGTCCTCCAGAGATTCTACTACCTCCCACAACCAAGAGGTGGCAGACGAGGAAAGGGAATCGTCGTCGTCGTCGGAGGAGGAATCAGAATCGGAGGAGGAGGAATGCGCGGCGGCGGTGGAGGAGGAGGAGGATGAGGAATCGGAGGAGGAGGAATCAGAATCAGAGGAGGAGGAATGCGCGGCGGCGGTGAAGGAGGAGGAGGAGGAATCAGAATCGGAGGAGGATGAGGAATGCGCGGCGGCGGTGGAGGAGGAGGAGGAGGAGGAGGATGAGGATTCAACGGAGGAGGGGGACGAAGAGGAGGCGGAGCCTCATCTGCAGCCATCAAGCAAGAGGGTCGACCCTCCCGTGACCGCGGCGCTCAAGGAGGAGGTCCAGGAGGACGTTGATTTCCAGCCAATCAACCGCATCGACCAGCGGGCGCCGGCGCGGCCTGCGGCCAAGAACCAGCCTCAGTCAAGCAATCCTCCCGCCCGCGGCAGGAAGAGGGCGTCCGACGAGATCGGCAAGTCGCTGGTGCCGGCGCCGGCACGGAAAAAGAGCAAGAACACGGCGCAGCACAGCGAGTCGCCAGAGCCCAGGCCGAAGAGAACCAGGCGCGTATGGGCTCCTGATGACGAGGTCCTGGTTCTCGAGGCGCTTGCTCAGCACCGCCGCCAACATGGGTCGCTGCCGCCTTCTGGGGACAGCGACTTCTTCGAGTCCATCCGCGAGGGCCTCGAGGAGAAGAGCTTCCAGCACTCCGATATCAAGGATAAAGTGCGCAGCCTGCTTCGTCGCTACAGATCACGCGCGGTGTCTACTTCGGACCATGATAAGCGCATTCATAACCTCTCTAGAGATGTCTGGGGCGACCTGCTGCCGGTTGTGGCCGCCACTGGCCCTGTCAATGGCAGCGAGGAGGATGACGGCGCCCCCGCCATCTCTGGGGACGGCCAGTCTGAGAGTGGTGGCAGAAGGTCTGGTACCAAGGGCTTGAAGAAAATGTGTGAGATGTATCCTCTGCTTGCGCAGGAGGTGAAGCTGCTCACGAAAGTGCAGCCTTGCTTCGAAAGCTCATTCAACAGACTAGATGCCAAGAGGGCGCAGGACATCGAGAAGAAGCTGGAGAGAGTCAAATATGCAGAGTTGAAGATCGAGGCGCGGATGGTGCTGGAGGTGCATGCACCCAAGGCAAAGATTAGTAAGCAGCTTATCAGTCTTCTCACGAAGGTTTCCAAGAATGTCTGAAGGTATGAGATATGGTTTGTCACTGTTTTCCTTTTGCTGTACTGTTTGCCATATATATACTGTATGTGGAAATCAGCTTCTTTTCCCCAAACTTGGAAAAAATGTAGCTTTCAAAAGAAAAAATGGTGATCACAAGTAATGCTTGACATGAGATTGATAAGCAAGAGAAGATGTCAATACATTTTGGGAATTAGTACTTGTATGTAGGCATGAGATTGTAGCTCATTAACCTTTGTGCTATCTTCAGGACTCGGGAGTCCATGGTTTTATTCGTTTAATTTACTTCAGCACATATTTTAGAATAGCCTGATAGAGTTTCTGTTTACTAATTTAGTTGTACCGTGTGATTGTTTTATCTACAAATCTGTATCACTTAGGTGTCTTTGAATAGAGATATTTCATTCCCCTGTTTTCTCTAACAAGCTTGGTTCTTAAGAGGATGGAAGCATCACGGTTTGGTTTTACTTTCAAATTTACTCATGGTCTTTTGGTGTTGTGTTTCTTATTGTAATCTGTGCTCAGCAATGGTCATTAAGACCTTTACTCCATTTATTTGATATAGCAACAAGGCACCAAGAGGAGAAACTAAGGATACATGTTTTGTGCCACTTTTGAACTTTTTTCCTAAATTAGTTCAGACTTTGACACTTACATTGTATTTTGCTTAAAGGAAAGTGGTAGAGGAGGTCCCTGCATTGATTGTTTTTCTTTTTGAAAGAATAAGAACTCAAATTTGTGTCCATGAGGACTTGAACCCGGGTGTACATCCAATCCCTTAACTAAGTGAGCTAGTCTCAGTTCTCAAGTCAGTTCACTGAAGCTTTCTAAACATCCAGGGTTGTGTCATTTGGGTCCCTAAACTAAGTCTGTATACTTATTTAAGTGAGTGAAGGAAGGAAAGCCGACTTAGACTACCAATTAGTGCCGTACTTGACTTAATTTTTTTTTGAAGTTTGATTACGTTTTTTTATTATAAATTATACACTTACGCAAAAGCTATTATAACTGTCCAAAGATGTTAGAGCTCCCCTGAAATCTAATATCATCATTTTTAATTGGTTCCACATGAAGTTTGCATGGCCACGAGACATTTTAGTGAGTAAACAAAAGTGTTATTTCATTCTTTGCCTTTGCTCAATTAGACTAACTTTCCGTGTTCTACGAGGTTGAGAACCTAAATGTGTCATTAAGTGCAACATTCTACACTTTTTCTACGATCTCGAGTGAGCAAGTTACACCCCATACCTTCTTTGCCTTTTTTCTGTTTCAGCAACGAAATAAAACTGTACCACACAAATGAGAACCCTTTGGTCTGATATCAGCTTGCCAACATCATTGCTTGTTTATGTTATACTTTGAACCGGATCAGCATTGTTCATTGGATACTTCTTGGTAGATCCTGAAATGGCATAAAAACCAGTTGCTGTAACCGAGTTGGCTGAAAAACTGCCACATGCATTGTTAAAAATTCGAGCTTACAAACTTAAGTGAAGAGAGTGTAGTAAATATGTAATATTTTCTGGATTGTCAAGAAACCTTGAGAGTCCAAAGGGCTGCCGTGTTCTCTTAACATTTGGCGCAAAAACTTCAGCAGTCTGAGTTTTATCACATTCCAAACATTGTTGTATTTGGCTACTGTATGTTAGCATTCAACTCACAGCCTTGTCTCTGTTTTTCATATAACAGGAGGTGGTGAAGTAATATTTTGCAAGTCGTGGATTTCTTTTTGGCATAGCTGATGGTAAAGGGTAATGGAGGACATTCCCATTTGAGCTGGCTGGCTATTTGACTCATTAGTGTCGCACATGCCACTAGTAGGGATTATAATGAAAATATCATGCGGCTTCATTAGCAGTTTTTTGGTGATTGGTTTGTTGGTCTATGGAATATAGAATGGTATGCAGCATTGGTAGTCTTAATATGTCGTTCTGGAAGGTATACTAGTATCTAGTCTCTGATATGATCTGACATATCCTATGGTTGCGTTCGAATCTCAGCAACCGTACAATTTAATTTATAGTGTTTCGCAAAAAAAAAAAAAAAAAAAATCCTATGGACACTCTTTTTTTGTGGCTGGAATCAGATATGGTGTCTGTTAATATTGATGTCGAAAGTAGTAGATGTGGAACCCTGCTGTCACCTGTTGGTAAAGGAACATAGGAGTATCCCCAGCTGTTTTATCATTGTTCCCTCTGATTTTTTGTTGGATGAGTCCCCTAGTGTGTCTCTCATATCCGGAATTCCGGAGCTGACCGAAATCAGTGGCGATCTGAAAGAGCAGGCCAGGAAAGAATATCTTGGAAGTTTTTACCAGAAGATGCTCAGCCTGTCATGGTGGTGTTAGCTTAGCGCAGAAGCATGTCCAGTGGCGGAGCCAGCTCACTCATAGAGCCTGGGCAAAGTACATGCGCATCTGGCCGGCGGCATATAAACTGCTAATGGCTTTCTCGTTTCTTGCTGCAGCTTAATGGTGTTTCCTGAGCAGAGCCCAGGCAGCTGTCCGGGGTTGCCGGGCCCTAGCTCTGCTACCGAGCATGTCTATGCTGCGAATCCAGGAAATCATAGCAGGGTAAAGTGTGAAGATGGAATGCGAGTTTGCTTGATTAGGTATGTGGATGCTTCCTGTTGTTGATGGCTTAATTTCCATATTGAGATATCGTAAGCTTTCTGGTTAAAACTTTGGATGCTTCCTGTTGTTGATGGCTTAATTTGATCTCCACACGTGAACCCTTTTTGGGTCAACTGTATTGTTCTAGCCCTCTTCTCCCTTTTTGAATTAACCTCCTGCTGCATGTTCCTTTTCAATTGGTTTCCTGTGAGCATTGTTATACTACTCCACAATGTTCCCTGGGAGTACTTTAAAAAGAAGCTTGCTCTTCTAGGTTTTTCTTGAGGTGTACTATCACTATTTTTTATCAGATTTTTTTAGGGGATTTTAGCAGATGAGGTATACTTTCGTTCTCAGTAGCATTAGGAGCCCACACTCCACAGCCACAAAAGACTTTGTATTTCGGTTCCAAGTAAATAGACGTTGGACTGGGATCTTGGGCTAGGTGGTTGTGACAAGGGGAAGGCCTGGAGTAGTGGAGTGTACATGTCCGTCTGGATGAATTTTATGGATGGATGCCAACTAATGGCAAAAGCTCCTGTGTACTTACACGAACCGGGCCCATTAGATTTGTTCCATGCAACAAATTCATACTGATTAAACATACTGCTTACATGAGTTTGCACTGTAATTTGGGGTAAGTTAAATTACAGTTTCTATAGCCATATGTCAACCTTCAGTTGCAAAAACTAATTACAATTTGGAGTACTTACTAGTCTATTTTTTTCTTCTAAATTTCAAAAACAACATGTGAAGATCTCATGGAAATGACTGCTAGCTAATTTTAGTACATTGTTTATAGGCAGCCCTTGTCTAGATTTGAGGTTTACATATGGACCCAGCCTTAAAATGCATGATTGTGATGTGGACTAGATCGGGAGAATTAATTAACAAGTAATATGACCATTGCGATCGTCGCATGCCATCAGTGTGTCTAGTGCACGCTTGCTGCTGACTTAATTTAATACTATATGTCCTAGTCAGCTAAATGTCCACATGAAGCTAGGAGTACTATAGCACTCCAGCCTATTTTTGTCAGTTGTAGTGTCGTTTGCCGACACCAATAATGCAGGGGAAAATGGCGCTCCAACGACCTCTGGTCACAAGTCACAACCAAGTGTGTCCGTTAATTAGTTTTAGGTCACATAAATCAATAGACGAGTAATTGGATAAACCATCGATTTGTTCAATCTGAGATAGCTACTCCAGAATAACAAGAATTTTCCGATACCTACGCGGCTGTACCCCATACAACTGTGCAAGTACTGCCAAATCAATGCAAAATCTGGTAACCAATCATTGAAACTGTTGACACAATTGAACCGACGTCTGTCTATCTCATCTTTATGTTTTCATTTCGAATGTCACGTCAATGGCGGTCGGAAGGTTTATCTCTATCTAGATGTGCATGTTTGACCAAAGTACCTCATGTGTTGACGTCTATTAAATAATTGCATGAAAACCTAGGTTATGGGCCAACATGTAGTATGTGGATTACATTTCAGTTTGTGGTTAACGAACCGTTCATATAATATAGGCACAAAATCAAATATGCAAAACTTAGCCTCATATAGTATCTAAGCTAGGGAAACAGAGGAAATATGACCTTACTAGAGGCATGGTTTAGTCCATCTCCACTTAGTATTGCCTTAATCCAACTCCATCTCCTTATCCCGCGTGCTGCTTCTCCTGCCGCATGACCACATCTTTATGGTTCGATCATGTGAAACAGTCACGATCTGCTGCCCATCACCACTGATATCCAAGCCAGTAACCTTGGACTCATGGCCATCCAAAGTTTTTATCGGTTTGTAATCCTGGGCTGACCATAGCGCCGCTGTAGCGTCATAGGAAGACGTCGCCAGATAAGCACCATCCCGGGGCGCAAACTTCACCTGCGAGACAAGACTTTTATGTGCGGGTATAGAATACAATAACTTTCCAGTCATCCTCAGATCCCATATTCGACAGAAATTGTCCTCACCCGCGGTTGCAACTAGACGACCATTAGGGGAGAAGCTGACTCCCAGGACAGGACTCACATGTCCTGTGAGGGTATAGTATAATCTTCCAGATCTTAGGTCCCAGACCAGAGCGTGCGCATCAAGCCCACAGGATGCAGCTAGGGAGCCGTCAGGATGGAAGCCGACTCCATATACACCTCTGCTATGCCCCTCCTGGAGCAGGAGCTGTGTCCCGGTGTTGACATCCCAGAGTCTCCAGGTCTTGTCGAAGCTGGCCGTGCCAAGGTATCTTTCGGATGGATGGAAGGCGAGGCGAGCAAGACGATCCTGGTGACCGTGAAAAGACGTTAGAAGTGACCTGTTGTCGCTGCTGATATTCCATAGTTTGGCGGTTTTGTCTGCGGAGGCTGTTGCTAGTATGCAGTTATCGGCTGGAGAGAAAACGACATCTGTAGCACGTTCTGTGTGGCCTTTGAGGGCCGCCATTTTGGTTATCCCTGGTGGCGTGATGCTCCATACTTTGGTGATCCCGCTCCAGGAGCTCGTGGCGAGCATTGACGCGTCGCGGGAGAAGGAGCAGGCGGTGAGCGGGCGGTCGTCTCCGATCTCGCTGCAGTCGAGGACGAAGTCCCCCGCCCGCTTCACGACATGGTTGTCGGGGTCCTCGCCGGAGTCACCGAGACGGAGGCAGGGCTGCTTGGCACTCTCGAGCCTGGCCTTAGCACGAGGCAGTGAGTAGTGGGCGATGTCGACGCGCGCCTGGAGCAGTTCCCTGGTGCCCTCGGTGAAGAACGGGTATTGCATCTGCTCGTCCATGACCACGAGTGCGCTCGCGCAAGAGCTTGATGGGCTCGCCCAGGTACACAAATTCTGACTTACTATGGGTGTCGAACTTGTTGGGATTACTTAGCCAAATACACGCAAACGAAAAATGTATGGACAGAGGTGTGTGTCGCACCCTAAATTTTCTTTTCTCCTGACAAGCTTTGATGCAAAAACATCGTATACAGCTGCATATATAGGACCTGGTCCGGCTGGCTAGTACGTAGCCGACTCGAACTAGTACAACTCGAAATACTAAACCGAGTCGGCCCAAACCTATTCTACTTCTACTAGGACACGGCAGGTCCGACTACGTGCTGCAAGCAATACAAATATGACTACTGACTAGAACACGGACACCAGCTAGTCCTGTGCATGTTTCACAGCATGGTAGTATAGGCCAGCTTTGAGTGTCCCAGTCGTTAATCTTAGGCACTACATGTAAAAAAATTGTTTGGAATTTTTGGAGACCTGGAAATTTGGATTTTGGGGCGGGAAGTTATAAGGTTCATGAGTACATTGGTTCCAATGTGTATTTTCGCATGTCTACGTACTACTAGTTAGGTTCGGTTTGAGTTAAGTTAGGAAAGAGTCCAATCAGTGTAGAGTTGAGTCGTGGCCTGCTGGCCGGGTATTATACATAGCTATGAGATGCTTGTAACCAGCTCGTGTAATCGAGATATTCAGAAATAAGTACCCGAGTGCCCGTTCGTTGCGAGGGTTCATATATTTTTCATTCTAGCCACATGTAAATATGATATGAAATCTACTTGCATGCGTGAAAGACATAGCAGTCTCTTCATCTGCAAGGTGGCTAAGATTTTTGCTGTTATTGCAAAATCTAAGAGCATCTCCAGCCGCGTCCCCCAAAACAATTTGGGGCGCGCCGGACCAAAAAACCGTTCCAGCCGCGTCCTCCAAAGCCTATTTTTGTCCGGCGCGGCCCGATACGGTGTCCGGCGCTCCGAGCCCGTCCCCGTCCCACAGGGGACGCTCCGGGGACGCCGGACACATCGAAAAGCGAGGCGGGGAGTGGCGGGGCCGACCCGTCAGCGGCACAATAAATTTTAACCTAACCGTCGCCTACCTCGCGACGTAAGTTATTGGCTTTGCAGCGATGGTGCAGTTCCCGCAGCGACGGGCAGTTCCCGCAGAGGCGCAGCGACGCGTCCCGTTGCGCCTAGCTCTGCGTGCCGGCGTTAATGAGCGCCACCGCTCCTCCGTCTCCCTCCGGCCTATAAAATGATCGCCTCTCATCGTCCCTCTCACACACAAACCGTAACGCCTCTCTCCCAAACCCTAGCTGCCACCATCTCAACAAGACTCGACGCTATGTCTGGTAGAGGTGGAGGCTGACCTCGTGGCCGTGGTCGTGGTCGTGGCCGCGGCAGAGCTGAACGCTCGTCGTCGCCTCCCACGCAGTTGTCTTCATCGTCGGGGATGGACGTGGAGCCGGACGTGCTGTTCGAGTTCGTCCTCGTCCTCAAGGGCGACCCGCGCGGCATCCAGAGGCTTCCGGACTCCTTCGCCGAGTACGTCGCCGGCGACGACCGCCCGGACACGCTGCATCTGCGGGAGGCTGCGTGGTGCGGCTACTACCGGTGGATCGTCGACGCGATCTACGACGCGCGCGGCAAGATGTACCTCAACATCGGCTGGGAGAAGTTCGCGCGCCACCACAGTTCGGCGACATGGACATGAGCATCAAGGTCTTCGACGAGACGCGCTGCCGCCGGGACTACCACGGCGACACAGCACCGACGAGGAGGACAACTGAGTGTTGTTTCTTCGCAGCGAATACGTGCACAGAGATTTCTGGATGTTCGTCTCATCGGTAGAACCAACAAGGACACCATCCCCCCACTGGATTTTCCAGTTTGGGTAACTGGGTGTGCCCTCGAGTGTTCTTTCTTAGCAGCGAACACAGGAAACCTTCGATGCACGGCCTAGTTAGATTTAGTTTTTTTGCAATATTTTATATTTGTGTCCACCATGGTTCAAACTATGTATTAGTTTGTGAAAATCATGTTCCTAACTATGTCTTCGTGTAAACCACGTTCCCAATTAAGTATTAGTTTGTGGAAATTGAAATAAAAATGCTAAAAAAAATATTTTAAATGTTTGGGGGGAGGCGTTTGGGGGACGCGGCTGGGGAGCAACGTCACCCAAACGCGGCACGAACAAAACACGTCACCCAAACGCTCAATCCGGCGCGGTTTGGGGGACGCTTTGGGGGACGCGGCTGGAGATGCTCTAAGGCGTATTAGCTAGTTTACCTCATTTGGTTCGATATACCATGCCTAAATGTAGCCTATCGTTATCTCCTTTTTCTCTGGAGATAATAGCAATAAAATCATCAGGGTCGATTTCAACTCTGATGGTGCTTTATATTCTTGCTGGCTAATTATGCCATTCCCACACTCTTGTACGCATCTTTCGTAAGTACACATCTCCGCTCCCACTGCTGATGCCACATATTTTTTGAAATTGTCATGGCGGCTCCAAGCCAAAAGCATGTAAATCTGCCTTTGTTCATCAAATGTGCACCGTCTACATGTCCTAAACTTCGACTTTGGTATGTCCAACAAAAAATGGCATTAGGTCAACCAATATGACAATGACATGTATTAAGTTCAAATCAGATGCCTGTCGTCGCCCTGATCATCATGGCCATGCACGACGTTGCCATGATTATCCAACTTGCCATTCGGTGATAATCATGAAAAAAGGTCACAGCACATGCTCTTGCTAACGACTTCTCCACGTGCGTGTTCGTGATATTTTGGTGTGAACGATCCGTGAGCGAAACCCAACTTACCTTGTGTTGTGTCGACGTCATGCATTACTCACTACCGCGTTCTAAGGCCAGGGTCGAGAGGGCGAAAATCCGCCTCGTGATCCCAACCTTACTGTGAAGCCGGCGAGGGATTGAGTTCGTGCTCCATTGCTACGAGATTGGAGACGACCATCTACTCACCGGCTACTTCTTCTCCCCAACACGCCAATGCTCGCCATGAGCTCCTGGAGCGGGATCATCAAAATATGGAGTAATATAACACGGTAATCAATTCCTATTAGGACTCAATGCTAGTCAATCAAGAATAAAGAGTCATGCACCCACTAGCCACTAGCTATCATCCTCAAATACATGGATCCTTAGAGCATCTCCAATGCGCTGTATTCAACACTGTATCCAAAAAAACGACTAGTTTAGCACGCGAGAGGTGCAAATTATTGCTCCAACAGATGTTGTAACCGGTGCTGTAAAGTGGGGTGCGCTGCAAAAGCGCTATCTGGTGCACTATATTTAGAGCGCCGGAAAGAACGTGTTGTACAAATCGCGCGCAGAAACAACTACCCAATTTTACAGCTTCAAAATTTAGAGCTTCTGCCGAAGGAGAATATGGCCTCACGCGTAAAACACGGATGGAACGCGCTGCAAAGTACTTTTACAACGCCAAAATTTAGTGCGGCTGTTGGAGATGCTCTTACACATACCATTATTTGTTAACAACCAAATTACTCACAACACTCAATCACTCACAGATGTAGAAATTCACGAGATCAACAGATGAACAAGCATGGAGGTGAAAGGAAGAACAGAGCCAAGGTGGGAGAGAAGGTTTCCCCGCCGTTCATCCTGATCTAACTTGGATGCCTGTTCGTTACACCTCCTGGGTAGTTGTAGGTGTCGATCCATAACTAGTTGTGAGATGGGCCGAGGCCTTCATGGTGAGCCCATGTCGCCAACCCAACGAGAGGGTGGAAATATAAAGGCCCTACCATTAGGGCAGCCCTAGCTAGCGCTCATCCGCTAGGGAGAGAAGGAGCGGTCAGTTTTCAACCAATTTTTCTTTCCATTTTAGGCAAATTTTAGACTATAGTGTAGGTTATTGAGGGAACGTTCTGCATATGCAGAAACAGACGAATTTGTTGATGTCAGCGAGAATCTTTCCCTATTTCATATATTCAAATCGTTTTATCTCCTAAATGACAACTTAGATTTAAGATCCGTTTTCACCAATAAATCGGTTTCGACGAGATCTACAAAACTAGCACACATGTTGATATGTTTCGAGAAACTTTTTTTTTCAGGCTAAAAGTTATCGACCCTCTCTATTTGAATAATCAACCTTCCGTACTTGAGTGATCAACGATAAATATATAAAATTATCAACCCCTAAAGTTAGTTTTATTTCAAACATTTTGACGGATGTTTTTAGCTCACATGTTATTAGCCGATATTTCCTTGTCTAGCAATAGTTTGACCAAAATTTGCAATGTATGGAAAATGTTGCATGCATTCGCTACAAGACAAAAAGAATGATGTCAGCTAGAATCTTTTTTAATTCTAAAATTCAAAATGTTGAAAAAAACTTTAATTTAAGATACATTTTCACTAATGAACTCGTCTCGACGAGATCTTCAAAACTAGCTCCCATGTTAATATGTTTCGATAACTTTTTTTCGGGCTAAAAGTCCCTGAAATACGTCATTTATCAACCGTAAATTTAAAAGCTTACCAACCCAAAAAGCTCATTTCATTTTGAATATTGTAGGGACTATTTTTTTAGTTTACAAGCTATCAATCCGGTGCCTTGTTATTTATCAATGGTAAATATAAATAACTACCAACCCTAAAAAGCTTATTTCATTTAGAATATTTTAGCGAATCTTTTTTAGTTTACAAACTATCAACCCGGTTACCCATTATTTATCAACGGTAAATTATAAATAACTGTCAACCCTAAAGAACTAATTTCATTTAGAATAGTTTAGAAACTCTTTTTTAGTTTACAAGCTATCAACCCGGTGGCCCATTATTTATCAACGGTAATTATAAATAACTATCAATCCTAAAAAGTTAATTTCACTTAGAATATTTTAGCGACAATTTTTTTAGTTTACAAAGGTATCAACCCGGTAAAAATAAATAACTACCAACCTTAAAAAGTATTTCATTTAGAATATTTTAGCGACTCTTTTTTAGTTTACAAGCTATCAACCCGGTGGCCTATTATTTATCAATGGTAAATATAAATAACTATCAACTCTAAACAGTTAATTTCATATAGAATATTTTAGCGACTATTTTTTTGTTTACAAGTTATCAACCCGGTGCCCCGGTATTTATCAACGGTAAATACAAATACATAGCAACGCTAAAAATTTAATTTCATTTAGAATATTTTAGCAACTTTTTGTAGCTTACAACTTAAAATGGTACTTAATTTGACTAGCAAGTGGTAGTATATTTGAGTTGCAAGTGAATCTCCCACCGTTATTTCCCCCCTAAAAACCACTAGCCCTTAAAAGGAATTATAAAAGTTAGTTCAAAAAACATGAATTAGCGTAATAAATAACAATCAAAAGGGAATTGTTAAAAGAGAATTTTCAAAAGGGAATTGAGAAAAGGAATTGATAAAAAACGAAAATAATGCAAATGCCATTCTAGGAAAATCGTTAATTCGCGGAATAAAAAAGCACAGTGGTGAATAAAAAGGCTTACCCGGGATTATCATTAATTCGCTGAATTATTGCTTGACATAATTAATTGGAATCAGAATTAATGATGGGCGGAAAAGTCGGGATTAGTGCTAATGCGCGGAATTGTTGCTTGACGGGATTAATGCCGTGCGGAAAATCCAGGAGTAACTCACTACACCAGAGTTGATTATTAGGGGCACTAAAAAGTGCCTTAAAAAATAACAAAAATGCCTTTGAAAATCTTTGAAGGCAATAAAAAAAGTGCTGTATCAAATGGTGTAGGAAAAATCATTTAAGGCACTAATGAAAAGTGCCCCTAAAAATAGATCTTTTAAGGCACTATTGAAAATGCCTTTAAAAATATATTTTTTGAGACACTTTGAAAACTGCCTTACATTATTTTTTGAGACACTATTTGAGGAATGCCTCCAAAAACAATTATTGGCATTTTCAAAAATGCCTCAAAAAATAATTTATGGCACAATATAATAGTGCCTTAAAAAACACTTAAAGAAAATCAATTTTCATTTTCTAAATGATGAAGTAAGTTTATTTTGTGAATGAGATACAAAAAATACTGTTCCAAATAGAACCTCTACATTTTTCAGGTAAAGTAGGCCACATTTCAGTGGCAATTACCAACTATTACGAATTTTAATGATTCGTAGCTAGTTTAACGCATTTAAATGACTTTATGCCTATTTATTGAAAGTAATTCAAAATCGAACAGTAGGTTGTAAATTTTGGGCTTTTTGGAAAAGCTCTCTTCCTCTTCCCCACCTCCATCCCACGTCTATGCCCTTGGCCTGGCACCACCGTCGCTGGACGCCCCCGCCGCCGGCGCCACCGGGCTCCCTTTCCTGTGTTGCCCCTCGTAATGGCGACGGCGTGGTTCTGGTCTCCCAGATGGAGTCTCGGGATCATACGACGTGGTGGACGCTGTTGTCGCGCCTCTCCCGGATGGCGTGGGTGCTGTCTCTCAGCCGCCAAGCAAGAAGGTGTGCCGTGAGAGGAGGACAGAGCGGCCACCCGCGCGCACGAGTGGAGCAGTAGGCCGGCGGCGGGGGAGTGCGGCGGCTACGTTCGGTGGCGCCCGTGGTGCCGGCAGAGTCCCACGTCGCGTTGTCCTCCAGGCCGGCGAGATCGACGGCTGGAGCATGGTCACGGGGCCGGTGGTCGAGGGCGGGCAGGCCCTCGACCTTCGGGCGGCAGAGGGGAGGGGGACCAGACAACTGTGGCGCGGCCGCGGGGAGGATGGCCAATATCCATGGCGAGGCAACGTGGACGTGGGTTGGCTAGGGGAGGAGGACCGACGGCCCACCTCGCCGGAGTTCGATGGCGGCTGTGTACTGTACTGCATCCTGGCGTCGGAGGAGGAGAGAGCAGCAATGGCGGAGCCAATCGGCTGGCGGCAAGTGCTGGATCCCAACGTGAGAATGGAGGACCACGTGCGCATCCTCTAGGCGCAGGTGGACGCGCATCGCCGCCGCTGCCTCAGCCGTCCCCGGCAGCACCGTCTTCCTCGAACCACCGACATATGGTGCCATCTGGAAGGAGGGCGACACCTGGGCTACTGTTACTGGTGAGTACTACTGGAAGGAGGCTGATGGATGGTCGACGGTGGTGCTGGTGCTCCAAAGGTACGTGCTCTGCATCTTGTTTGCTGTCTTTGCTTAATTGAACATTTGTTGTCTTTGCTTAACTGAACCGCACTCTTCTTTGCTCAATTCTCAGAATCATTCAAGCTTGGTTTAGGTACGTACGTCGCAATAGAATTTTGGTTCAGAGACTTGCTTGCAGAATTCGTGTTTAGAACCTCTTTAGTGCATTTTGCGAAAATTTCAGCAAAACGTGCTAGTTTTTTGCCCCTAAAACATAAAGTGGTAGAACAAAACTATGACAGCTTGTACGTTACACTGGTGGAACCAGATCCTCTAACTTACAGAAGCAAAGTTTAGACAAGCTTGCGGCGGCGCTGACCTTCCTTTCGGTTCCAAGTGGCTTCGTCACCAGCGCTGGCGAGGATGTCATGTGGAATCCGGAATACACGCCCTTCGGGGTCTCTGCAGATGTCAAAAAATTAAAGAGGCGGAGGAGCTTTTGGAGGCGAGGCCCAGCTTACTGCGGACCCACTTATCTCAGGCCCAGGCCCCGCTGATTGCAGACCACCTACCTACCTATCCGAAAATTTCCAAAATTTGGGTAGCCTAAATTGCCGCCTGGTCGAAATTTTGAATATCGAAATGCCCCTTCTGCCCGCGAGTCTTGTTTGAGTAGCCCAATTTTCCGCCTGGTCAAAATTTCGAATTTCAAAATGCCCCTTCTGCCCGGGTCGAGGGTACTGTAGTGACTTGTAGACCCGGCCAGTTTCCCCAATTCTACGAACCATAGATCCGGACATCCACTAGCGCTCGCATGCTTCTTCTCGCTCCTGTTCGCTGGAAACATCGTTTCCCTCGGCGCCTCCGCCTGCCGGCCTACTACAATCCCTTCTCCCTTCGCACGCGTTATCTTTTTAGCTGGCGATGACGACGCCCAGCGGTCCACCATTGGTATAGTTCCCCTTTCACACAAATTCTATTCGATTATTTATTGATGTCGCATTTGTTTGCTCGACTGATATGAATTAGCTAGTTGGTCGCAAAACTATCTGATGGATCTCATGACGTTTGGTTCATTACATGCATTTGATTGTTTCCTTCATTTTGTTAATCACACACTCACATACATCCTATACACTGTCGCGTTTATGGTTATTATCTTAGATTTTGACATATTAAAGAACACCCTGAGCTGTAGCGGTCCTAGCGAACTTGTACATTCTCATCCAGCAGATTTGGTTGCTAGCAGAGTAGCTTAGGTCAAAGTTCCTCCATCTTATCGTTCCTCATTATATATTAGTTGTTTGATTTGCAGTGCAATTGTTGTCACGTCTACTCTATTTCTATGTGTTGTGATGTTCTTCATATAAAGCTTCATCTATTTGTTGTGTCCCACGAAAGTTGTCTGAGATTTGATAAAAAACGGATGTATCTAGTGATAGTACTAGCAAAGGCAACCAAAAGTCCGAACTGATGGAAAGGTCTAGTACAATCCACTTATACACTTTACATCACTTCTTACCAGCCTAGCAGTACCAAACATTACAACATGCCATCCAAGAAACGTACTGGTGGAGTACTCCATATTTACGTGCCTTAAAAATATTTCATGTGATTCTGATTGCAATTTAATTATTATAAATCTAGCTTGTTTAACCAATGCATTGGTGTGTTTCTTTGAAGTGTTTGAGGTTCGAAAGCACACCAACAGGTGGCACCAACGTTTCGCTGGGCCGCAAAAGGATATCGACATATGTGCCCCATGACTAAGATGATATTTAGGATCCCTCATATGGCCAGAAGCTTCAGCCCTCACCGGATATATTGACATCTAAGGTCCTAGTTCCTCCATGTCGTTGCGCCTTATCATATTTACAAGTCAGCTTCACGTGCATTTCACTTTATGAATATACTGTTCGAATTTTTCACCTTAATTTTTGTATTTTCTTTGTTCCTTAAATGATATCTTAATTTTGGCAAAAATCGTATTTATCTAGACATATTTTGCGACTTCTTTCGTGAGACAGTGGGAGCACGTTTACTGGTAGTGCTAGCTAGCACTGTATGCGTTTCCCGTGGATGCAATGCCAACGAGCTGTTCGCTACATGCTTTCCTGAATGACCATGTTTCACTTTTACCAAGGTAAAACTAAGAGGCTTAACCAGGGGCCTCTGGATGGAGCCATAAACTTCCCGGGCACAGAAAAATTATTGCCAGTCCTCCGAACTTCTAGACCTAACAGGTCAAGCTGCAGAATGTTGCGGTAATCACTCGATGAAGTAGATGAAGTACCTAGAAGAGCTACGCCTGCAAGAAAGTGCCTTATAACAAAACCTAGCCCTGAGCCAAACATATCATGTCATCAGAATCGCCCACTTACTGAAGGTAAGTTGTAGCACATGGTGCTTACTACACTTAGACAGTTGTACTGTAAAGTGCTAATATTCATTTAGGTTAGCTCTTGTTGCATGATGACTACATGCTTCTTGCCTCCTCTGTTTGTTTATATTTTTCATATATTGATGCTACAGAACAAGACCTCCTCCACCCTCCTAACAAAGAAAAAGTACTCAGCAGGTTGCCCCAATCGCGGGGTGGCAAACTGCCAATCGTCATTCCAAGAGGGAGGACAAGGCCAGAGTCAGCTCTCATTGCAGCCAAGTTTGCAACTGAATGCAACATTATAATCAGGAACCACGTGCCTGTGCGCACGCATTGGAAGGACTACAGGGAAGACACTGGGCTCCTCTGTGACTTTATTAGTAAAGTTGATGTTAGTACATACTGCATTCCTTTCCGCATTGTTTGTCAAGTCTTTAATTTTTAGATATTGTGATTCTTATTTATGTTCTTTCATGTCACTAGGAAAACTTTGATATGGACACTGAAGTTTCACCAGTAAAAGCTTCTTGTAAAAAGCATATGCAGAAAGGAGTTCGCCAACAACAACACCTCCTAAAGAAAGCGTACTTTGATATCCATGCTCTCAACGATGTTCCGAAAGAAAGCCCGTCACATCGATGACTAACGTTGAGTGGACCAGACTTGTGACATATTGGACGGAGCCGAAGAGCATGGTTAGTTTTCCCTGAAATCAGATTTGTTGTGTTGTACTACCTCTTTACTGTTTTAATCAACGCGGTGCACACCATGCGATAGAACATTTATGCGTCGATTAAATAGGAACGGAGGGAGTATATGAGTATGCACATATTTCTAATTCCACTATTCATGCAGAAGATCTGTGAAATTAACACCATGAACCGTTCAATGGTTCAGTTCCAGCAAACAACTGGGTCACGCAGCTACTTATCACACTTGGAAAATCTGGTAAGTCAAGACCTATCTTGAGCTCAACAGAATAGTGCAATGGGTGTTTGTTGTCTGGAGTTATTCAGTTTATTCTATGCTCGATCCATGTGCTGCCTGTTTCTGCTTTTATAACATTCGTTTGTATCTCACAATATCACCTTAGTGTATACAATGCCTTGTATCAAAATTCATGTTGCCGACTCTTACATATTGGGGAATGAATTAATTCCGTGATCGAAAGCTGCATGCACATTAAGCTAAATTACTGTTTTGGTAGTAGCTGTTTGAATGCTAAATTCCTGTTTCCGTAGTAGCTGATCCTTTCTTCACAACATGGGTTGCCTAATTAGTTATATGTTCTGCATCAAACTGCTCTGCAGAAATCAAATGTCAATCATGTATAGTCTCTCTTCACAAAGACCCATCGAACATATAAGTCGGCTGCATGTATGTGTTTCTTTCCAGGGACCTGAATACAATGATAAAGAACCAACTCCTCTGGATCTGTTTAGGGAGACATACTGCAGCAAGGTGAAGGGATTATCCCCTGCAGTAGAAGATGCACTTGTAAGTCAGCTTGGAAAGTATGTTTGCTTATTTTTGCTGCATTTGATAGCCATTCATATTCATTGAAAATCAAGGCGGCGATGCATACAGAGCTCTCTATACCTAATGAAGATGGAGAAACGAAGACTGAGGCCCAGGTTATATCCGAGGTCCTTGCTAAGAAAACTAAGAAACCTATGTTTCTTTAGAATGTGGAGGTCGAGCATAAGCCCTATACATCATGTATGAGCACTCTCAACAACCAGCGGCATGAAATGGAGGAACTGACCAGCCAGATTGAGGAAAGTGAAAAGAAACATTGTGAGTTGGAGCAAAAGTTGCAGGCTTTGACCAGATTGTTTGATCAACAAAGGTAGCCTTTCAAACAGCCAATCTCTAACATGGGAATGGTGCGATGCGGACCGTATCTTTTATGTGCTCCTGCTTCTGATGGTGAACGTTCCACTTATAATTTCCTTCAGCTCCTCATGCGATGGTTCATTTGTGCCATTTTGAGACTGCGAAATTGTAGCTGTCTAGATGATGTATTTTTTTATGCATGTAACCATTTTATTAATCATGTAATATTTGCGTTATTGTTGTCGGCGGTGTGTTTCCCTTAACTGGGCCGGCATTGAGCCGCGCTTTAATGGGCCAAAAGCCCTCAACTTTGTGGTTTCATTTTTGGGTTGCGCGTACAACTGACCCAGTAACAAGTTGTTGTGCTGTACGACTTTACCATTATTGGTCAGATGGGCTGAGTAGGCCTCCTTTATTTTCTGAACTGTAACGGTTGGATTTGCGTATAACCAACTCAATATCTACCAGTCAACGGGCTGGAAGAGTTTTCTATGGGCCGCACCATAAGGTGGCCCAATCATGGTTGGGCCATCTCCGCCTACATTTTTTGGGCTGCATTCTGTACGTCATAATGATTGTCCGTACATCGACACGTGTCAGCTAGTAATTGGCCCAAAAATGCCAATCTCACGAACCGTGCGAACGCCATGTTGGCGGCTGGGTCCACATGTCGGGCCACGTGTCCAGTCATAATCGGTTGACTGAAGATTTCTGTTTAGCTACAATTTCCGCACGTGTCCAAACTGTGGAGCAAGCTCTGCCAATCAGGATACGCCACGTGTATTGTACATGAACTTTATCGGAAGCAGACGTTGTCGGATGATGTCACTCTAGATGACATATGAGTACGTCACGCGACACAACAGAGGCGACAGGGACACACATTCTCTCACATGTCTGACCTCCTGCCGCGTACGGTTATTGCCGTCACAATGCACCGGACCGGCTGGGCTTTGGGCTTGGACCTAGCCGTCATGGATCCATGACGGGATTTTCTAACCATCAGTATGGCCATCTGTGACAGTCCGCCACGGTCCTGTAAACCGTCAGCATCATGTGTCTGTGATGCATTTTTTACATTCGCCGACGAACTAAAATCGTTATAGAAGCCCCAATTGTTACTAGTGTAACATTACGATCTTTAGGCCCTGTAAAAGTGATATTAATTGGGCCTCATTTTCTCAAATATTTATGGGCCTGATAGAAGGAATTTTAGTTGGGCCAAATTTTTGAATTTCAGCCTAGTAAATATAATCTTAGCACGGCCTATTTTAACATTATTGATCTGCAGGCCCAGGAAGAGATATTAATTGGGCCACAATTTCTTTAATATTTATGGGCCTGATACGACGAACCTTAATTGGGCCCGGTTTTTTATTAATATCTACGGCCCTTATGGAAGAGATTTTAATTGGACCGCATTCGTGTTTCCACGTGTCGCACTTTCATTGGTGCTGCTGGCACATCCTAGTGCTATGTGCCGCACTTTCATGGGCGTGGCATGCACGTCCTAGTGCGACGTATCGACTTTTCATTGGCCCAGGTACGCGCATGTTACTAGTCCGATCTGCGAGAAAGCTGAGCCACGTGTCACCCTTTCATTGGCCCAGGTACGCGCATGTTACTGATCCATTCGGTCAGGAAAGTTGTGCCACGTGGCAGCCCGCAAGACGGACATGTGTCCACATAGTAATTGCTGTAGTGCTAGTCTGATTGGCCCATTTGGCTAATTTTGGTTCGTCCACGTTTCAGATGACGTCATCATAAACGACAAAGGTGATGTCACCTGATAGACCGGACACCTCAATCATTAGCCTGGTACACCTGACGCAATGGTCACCAAACGGGGGAACCGACACCATGACGGAGTTTTAGTGTCACTACGATATAGGCCGGCCGGGCTCTGGGCTTAGGCGTGTCGTCACGGTTTCATGACGGGATGCCTTAACCATGAGTCTGGCCACCTGTCACGCGAGGTCCGCCACGGTCTTGCGAACCATCAGCATGATGCCCCCATGACGGATTTTTACATTCGCTGACGAACTAAAATCGTTATGGAAGCCCCAATTGTTACTAGTGTTTGGTGAATGAATAGTGACAACAAATTCATGATCCATTAAGGTTTTACCTTTTCCTTTGCTACCTCACTAGGGATAAAGTAAATGCATGTGCTATGTTTGTCATGTGACAGAAGTGTTAATCTTGTTGCTCAAGGTAGCATATTCTATATTCAATCATCATGTCAAAGTACTTAATGATATGCTCTATTAGTTCTTAACACAAGATTGCTTGGAGTTTTTTCTTTCTTGTGGAGTATAAGAGAGATGTGTTGAATCATGTCTATGTTAGGACATGATGTCCATACAAATACTTATCAAACACATATTAAAGTTCCACCAATATTATCTCATTGATGAATTATTATTATCCACTACAACTTAAAAAGAGAGTAGACAAGTGAACCCGTGAAAACCGGTCATATTTTAATCATAATAAACACCTTTCCATTGCATTTATATTACTTTCTACTTGCAACACTATTTTAATACAAAAATACAAAAATACTTTGTTTACTTAATCACACACAAAACCCAAAACAACTATCTCTTTATTGCTTTTACTTAGTTTATTTACATTTCTTATTTACTTTACTTTACTTTTACTACATCTCTTATCTACAATTACTAACACGAAACATTGTGCTTGATAACCACACGTGGAGTTGGGGACACACGTCAATAATTAACTTTGCAGGATTGCTAGAAGAGGAAATTTAAACACCTCTAATTAAGCCAATTCCCCGAGAGTTCGATATAAACCCTCGTGTCACCCTTGTGGAGAAAAAGCTTCGCTGACTACAACACTCTGCTATGGAGTCCCAACGTCATCAACTAGCCATTGGTGGCGATAATCTGGTGCTCATTAGCGACCACACTCCTGAACTTCGACGACGGCACTCCACGGCCGGCAGCGCCGACGGGTGCGACCAACCGCGAAGTCCCGGAGTCGAGTCAAGCGGTCACGGATCAGACGGTCGCGTACCAAACAAATCCACCACCACCACCACCGCCGCCAGGGGGCTGGCCTCATGTCAACACCCAGATTTTTAAGTCCAGATGCCTATTATGCCATACATCGCAATCTCAGGAATATTGTTTTTGCGAGACATAATAGATTGATATCACAGAACATCATTCATTACAAACCATACTTGTCTTACATCAAAGGATCACATGATCCAGTCTTCATACAACATAGTGGACCTAAGGATCCAATACAAAACACACAGCGGAAGTAGCGTAGTAGCAGTCCATCTGTTCCACAGGCAACTGTTGACGTCAGGAGTAGTCCTAGTTATCGTAGACGTCCTGCTGTCCATCTTCATAGAACTGGTTCTCCTCTTCATAGTCTGGCCATTTGAATAGCCAGGGACAAAGCCATGAGTACTTTTAAAGTACTCGCAAAATAATACTAGTGTAAGCACTATCAACTATAGTAAGGGGGTGCTAAGCTCTAGGTGTATTTGCATAAAGCCAGTTTTATTTCATAAGCATTTAGTAACCAAAGACTCTTCATTTGCCTAATCTTAGCTCAAGTGGGAACATTAGTGTCATTCCCGCAACTCTGTTGTGATTCAAGTCAAAGTCACCTTTCAAGTTCAAGTCAACAGTCACCAGTCACATGTAACATTTTTGAAAAGTTCTGATGACGGAACAGTATGGCCTTTCCAACTGTCCATGACCGCGGACGCGCCTATTCGAATAGGTTTACACTCTGCAGAGGTTGTACACTTGTGCCACAATTATTGCAATAATCCGTCAGGGGTAACTGACCCTGATTTATCACACTCAGTGCACGGACTACCAATCATAACCTTCCAATTACATACCCTAGTATAGGCACCTCTCCCCATGAGCTTGGCCTCCCAGTGAAGACAAACCGTCAGCCGGGGAACTGCATAGGGCTTGGGTAGGACAGTCACCTCATTTCACGTCATTTCACATTTCATTGGAGGCAGCCTCGGCATAACCCCTATGACGCTTGTTCAGAGGGAACCCATACTAAAGCACATAAATTTCCAGTTAAGCCCTACCCAGATTCAGGTATTGTGGGGGTACTTTCAAATTGGAATGGTATCGCATCCAAACCCAACCATCAGTTTTGTAAAATTCACCATGTCAATCATAAGTCATATTCACTTTCAAAATCTTTCAATAGAATGACTCATCATTCCAAGGTTTTCAAAGTCATTTGATTCATATGTTTCCCATCTAGAGTAGTCAATTTTAGTTTAGCACTAGCAACTAATCATGAGGGGTTCTATCTACATTGTAGTTCTCTAGGCTAACTTTGTTGCTCTTGTAATTCTTCATATCTAGACCAAAGTGAACAATGCACAAAATAAACTTTGATAAACCAAAGTAAAGCTTGTAAGAATAAAACTTGGGATTGGATTCTTAACACAAGGTAATATTGTAATGATGCCTTGCTCTAGTAGAGCTTTGCATTTGGGTAACTTGCAAGAGTATAGCTTGCAAAAGTATAGCTTGCCTTGGTTGTTGTAGTGATCAAAGTTCTCTTCCTCTTCTTCAAAGTAGACCTCCTCATCCTGGTGCTCCTCGGTACTAGTGTCTATAAACGAATACGAGGTATACAATCACCAAACAAATCTTAAGGCTAGACTAAGCACACAAATGGTTCACACAAGATGATCTAGCATCATCCCAATCATCCCTCAACATCATACTAGGGTTTCTTCTTTAGTGTTTGTAAAATAACTTCCTCACATTGAAAAATTCTATTAGGGTTTCCATTTAGTTCTTTGGAGAAATAATTTCCTCTCATTGAATCTTCTTAAGCTTTAATTTCCTCAAATAATAAGTGCGGGATCATGTTGACTGATAACCCACAAGTATAGGGGATCGCAGCAGTCTTCGCGGGTAGTAAAACCTAATTTATTGATTTGACACAAGGGGAGACAAAGAATACTTGAAAGCCTTAACAGCGGAGTTGTCAATTCAGCTGCACACTGAAACGAGACTTACTCGCAGGAGTTTATCGGTAGTAACAGTTTTATAGCGATGAGTGTAGTGAAATAACAGACAGCAGAGTAACGAGACAGCAGTGGTGATTATAGTAAATAGCAGGATTAAAATACTGTAGGCACGGGGACGGATAACGGGCGTTGCATGAATGAGAGAAACTCATGTAACAATCAAGCAGGGCATTTGCAGATAATAATAAAACGGTGTCCAAGTACAAAGCAATCAATAGGCATGTGTTCCAATTATAGTCGTACATGCTCGCAATGAGAAACTTGCACAACATCTTTTGTCCTACCAGCCGGTGGCAGCCGGGCCTCAAGGGAATCTACTGGATATTAAGGTACTCCTTTTAATAGAGTACCGGAGCAAAGCATTAACACTCCGTGAACACATGTGATCCTCACATCACTACCATCCCCTCCGGTTGTCCCGATTTCGTCACTTCGGGGCCATTGGTTCCGGACATCGACATGTGTATACAACTTGCGAGTAAGACCATAAACAATGAATATCATGATGAAACAATAACATGTTCAGATCTGAGATCATGGCACTCGGGCCCTAGTGACAAGCATTAAGCATAACAAGTTGCAACAATATCATCAAAGTACCAATTACGGACACTAGGCACTATGCCCTAACAATCTTACACTATTACATGACCAATCTCATCCAATCCCTACCGTCCCCTTCAGCCTACAGCGGGGGAATTACTCACACATGGATGGGGGAAACATGGCTGGTCGATGGAGAGGCGTCGGCGGTGATGGTGGCGATGATCTCCTCCAATTCCCCGTCCCGGCGGAGTGCCAGAACGGAGACTTCTGACTCCCGAGACGGAGTTTCGCGATGTGGCGGCGTTCTGGAGGGTTTCTGGCAACTTCGACTTCTCCCCGTCGTTTTTAGGTCGAGGGCGATAAGTAGTCCGAAGGAGGGCGTCAGAGGCCGGCCGAGGGGGCCACACGCTAGGGCCGCGCGCCCCCTCCCGGGCCGCGCCGCCCTAGGGTGTGGGGCCATCGGGCCTCCACCCGACTTGCCCTTCCGGCTCCGTGAGTCTTCTCGGAAAAATAGGACCTTTCGTATAAATTCCGAGGATTTTCCTGAAAGTTGGATTTATGCACAAAAACGAGACACTGTAACAGTTCTGCTGAAAACAGCGTTAGTCCGTGTTAGTTGCATCCAAAATACACAAATTAGAGGCAAAACAACAACAAAAGTGTTCGGGAAAGTAGATATGTTTTGGACGTATCATTGACCAAGGTCAACACTTCACCTTTATCATTTGAGAAAAATGATTTAAATGAGGTACTATACCTCATGCAATTTAATTCCTACTTTGATTTAATATCCTCAAGTAAGCAATGATGAGACCCTGCAACTAAGGTCATCACCTTACTTCACATTACTTGGGAAGATGATTTAAATGAGATGCTACACCTCATAGATTTGAAATTCAAAAATTGAAATGATTTAAATGAGCTAGAAATGACTAAATAGCCATTATTTGAATTTAGCTCATGATCATATGAAACAACCATATCATATTTTTACATAAACAATTAGAGTATTTGAAATGTGAGTTATGATAATTTGAATCACCTCAAAATTCATTATGGTTGATTTTTAATAATTATTTGAAGTTTGAAAACCTACTGCATTGTTATTTTTATCACATAAATTCTACAAAGAATCTAGGGTTGAGACCAGTGGGGGTTGATAGATATTTTCATAAGCTTTCGAAATATATAACATTCATTAATTTTGGCTCAGTGGATTTGATCTTATTGAATTTTGAACATAGCATCGGTAAGGAATTGGAACTAAATCGAATTATTCAAATTTGAATCGTTGGGCCTGCGCGGGAAAAGAAATTGGGCCAAAGGGAGAAAATGAACTGGGCCAGCCCAGCTACGCGTCTCGCGCGAGTGGGCTGCCTGACAACGGGACCTACGTGTCAGCGACACTTAACGCACCGAATCGGTACGTGAAACGGTGGCCACACGATTAGAACCAGATCCGACGGACGAGCGGTGTCATCGTCTCCGGCAAGAAGAGGTTACTGGCGCGGCGAGGCTAGAGGGTGGGCGAGCTCACCGGCCCTCCGGCGATGGTCGGCAAGGTGCAGGAGGAGGTTGTCGAGGACGGCGGAGCGTCTGGTACCGGTGGTGTCTCCAGGGCGGCTGCTAGCCCCAGCGGCTTCTGCGGCGGCTCCACGGGGCTCCGGCGTGTAATTGGTGGGCTGCGGTGGACAATGTGGAGTGGAGAGGAGTGGAGGAGAGTCAGAGAGGAGAGGGGAGCGAGCTGGTGTGCTTAGAGGCTGAAGGGTTGGCTTCCTTTTATAGGTGCGAGGAGGTGCCGAGGGGGAGCGGGGCAGGTCATGGTGGCGACGGCGTTTGGAGCGGCGAAGGGGAAAGAGAGGGGGCGCATGCGGTTGCAGGTATCATGGCGACGCTAGCGTGCTTGCTAGCGCAGCGAAAGGGGGACGGGACAGTTCAGGTAGCTTCCATGTCTGCCACGGGTACAACGGAGATCCTTTGAAGGGGACGACGGCGACAGGGCCTCCGCGTGCAGGTGATCATGTCCAGGCTCTAGCTGGTGGTGAGGTGAGTGCGCGTGCGTAAGGAGAAGGCGGGGGGAGGACGGATGCGATGGGGCGAAGCGGCGCTCTGTCGTGTCCAGAGTTGTGCCCGTGCGCGTCTGGCATGGCCTGGGCGCGTCTGGGCGCGTACGGGCATGTCGCGTGCTGGGCGTTTGCGTGCTCGTCTTTGATCAAGGAAGGTACCAGCGTGCTTGAGGGAGTGTGGGCGAGCTGAGAGACATGGTGGAGGGGACCAGAGAAGGTTGGAGAGGAGGAGTGGCATGGTGCATTGGCATGGTTAAAAAGTGACCATGTCTCCACTTTAATCAGTGCTGCAGGGCATGGTTTGATGCAGAGGAGGTACCAGGACCACTATGATCACATTTTAGCACTGGTTTAGTCCAAAATCCGATGGGTAATAGGGTGTATGATCTTTACAGATTATTGCACACAAGGTGCTCGACCCAATGGCCGCAAGAGCTTTATTTTGGAATTTTGAAATGAATTTTTGTGGATTTGATTCATATATTATTTGGCACACAATGGTGGTGGTGGTGTGCAAAATTGAGTGGTTTTGTGAAAATCCAAAGAGTGTAGGATCTAGAATCTGATTTGAGGTTGCTACTTTGCTTGATGAGATTAAGAAATAGAAAAGGAATTAGTCAAGGTGGTCAACATCAAAAGTGTTAACCTTGATGAGGTCTTGGATGAGGTGAAAAGAGTTGAGAGGTTTTAGTTTAGAAATATCTTAATACCAAGGCTCAAAGTGGGTAAGGTGTTAAAATTGGCACAAGTGACCATTATCACATGTCACTTGAATTTGAATTTTTCTTTGATTTGATTTGAGTTTCTTTGGTTCAAAAGTGTTTGTTATTGGTTTATTTATGTTTCCCAACCATTGGCACAATTCAATATGGCCTTGGGTGAAGATTTGCAAAAATGGTCATAGCCTCATATGAGGTGATGTTCCAATTTTCTTTTCTTTTCATTTGTTTCTCTTTGCTTCACTTAGGCATGGTTTAGTGTTTATTTAGTGTTAGATTGAGTTTAGCAAAGGTTTCAAACCATTTGGGTAAGGTATGAGGGCATATGTCAAGATTTGCCATTATGGCTATATGTCACATATGCCTCTATGTATATTTTTATTTTCTTTTTGTTTCACATTGGATTTAGTTGGTAAGTGATAGGTTGGGTTTGTTGAGGTTTTTCAAATCATCCAACAAGGTAGAACATGGCCTAGTTCATTATTTGCAATAATAGCCATAGGCTTACATAGGCCTTTTCTTTTTAATTTAATTTCTTTTTATTTTGTTTTATCTTGGAGGATGAAAAGAAGAGTGAGGTTTAGGGTTTAGAAACATGTTCCAAAACATCAAGCAACTATGATGGCAAGGATCACACCAACATGCTTGAATACTATGCATATTACTTAGATTAATAAAAGTTTTTGTTGGTTCCAAATTTTGGAAATAGGGAAATTCATTTTCTCTTCTTTGTTCGAAAATTTGGTATGTTACACCTCCCCCTTCACTCGACGCCGATGGACAACATTGTCGCTGCGCAGGTCGCCATCGCCATCGCCAACCTCAACCCCAATGGCGAAGATGGGGTTGATACGTCTCAAACGTATCTATAATTTCTTATGTTCCATGCTAGTTTTATGACAATACTCACATGTTTTACATACACTTTATATCATTTTGATGCATTTTCCGGCACTAACCTATTAACAAGATGCCGAAGCGCCAGTTCCTGTTTTCTGCTGTTTTTGGTTTTAGAAATCTTACACAGGAAATATTCTCGGAATTGGACGAAACAAAAGCCCACGGTCTTATTTTGCACGGAGCTTTCAAGAACACCGAAGAAGATACGGAGAGGGACCAAGGCGTCCCCACACCACAGGGCGGCGCGACCAGGAGGGGGGGTGCGCCGGCCTGTGGGGTGGGCCCCTCTGCCGCCTCCCGACTCTGCCCTTTCGCCTATTTATTCACTCCGTCGCAAAAAGCCTAGTACCGAGAGACACGATACGGAAAAGTTCCAGAGACGCCGTCGCCGCCAATCCCATCTCGGGGGATTCAGGAGATCACCTCCGGCACCCTGCCGGAGAGGGGAATCATCACCGGAGGACTCTACATCATCATGCCCGCCTCCGGATTGATGCGTGAGTAGTTCATCCTTGGACTATGGGTCCATGGCAGTAGCTAGATGGTTGTCTTCTCCTCTTGTGCTATCATGTTTAGATCTTGTGAGCTGCCTATCATGATCAAGATCGTCTATTTGTAATGCTACATGTTGTGTTTGTTGGGATCCGATGAATATGCAATACTATGTCAAGTTGATTATTGATCTATCATATATGTGTTGTTTATGATCTTGCATGCTCTCCGTTGCTAGTAGAGGCTCTGGCCAAGTTGATACTTGTGACTCCAAGAGGGAGTATTTATGCTCGATAGTGGGTTCATGCCTCCATTGAAGCTGGGATAGTGACAGAAAGTTCTAAGGTTGTGGATGTGCTTGTTGCCACTAGGGATAAAACATCAATGCTTTGTCTAAGGATATTTGTGTTGATTACATTACGCACCATACTTAATGCAATTGTCTGTTGTTTGCAACTTAATACTGGAAGGAGTGCGGATGCTAACCCGAAGGTGGACTTTGGCATAGATGCATGCTGGATAGCGGTCTATGTACTTTGTCATAATGCCCTAAGTAAATCTTATAGTAGTCATCATGATATGTATGTGCATTGTTATGCCCTCTCTATTTGTTAATTGCCCAACTGTAATTTGTTCACCCAACATGCTATTTCTTATTGGAGAGACACCACTAGTGAACTGTGGACCCCGGTCCATTCTTTTGCATCTGAAATACAATCAACTGCAATCTCTGTTCTCTGTTGTTCTTCACAAGCAAACATCATTCTCCACACCATACGTTTAATCCTTTGTTTACAGCAAGCTGGTGAGATTGACAACCTCACTGTTAAGTTGGGGCAAAGTATTTTGGTTGTGTTGTGCAGGTTCCACATTGGCGCCGAAGTCCCTGGTGTTGCGCTGCACTACACTCCTTCACCAACAACCTTCACGTGGCCTTCATCTCCTACTGGTTCGACAACCTTGGTTTCTTACTGAGGGAAACTTGCTGCTGTACGCATCACACCTTCCACTTGGGGTTCCCAACGGACGTGTGCTTCACGCGTTATCAAGGGTCTATGTCCGCTATATGCTGGCACTGGTGGTATGTTGACAACGCTTTTGCCGAGTCCTGTTACAATCGGAACCTTTTGCGCTCCTCCAGCTCCTTCTTCTGCTGCTCCTCAAGGGCTTGGCGGTGGGCCTCGACATCCTCCGCAGTCGCCGCCGTTGGGATCAGCGTTGGGGGTGGCGCATCGTCGTTGTCCATGAGCATGGCGGCGTGGCGTCGGAGCAGAGGACGCTTGATGGAATCCGAATCCGACTCATGGTCGAAGATTGGGAGGATACAACTATCATCGAAGTCGCCGGGTTGGAGACCGGGGTGATTGAGTCAGCGACTGATGCATCGGTGATTGATCCGACAATCGACACTGCAGCCACGGAATCGCGTCATCGTCCAAGGCCAAGTCGTCCTCGACGAAAGTGTCCCCGAGATCGAGATAGTGGCGGGGAAGAGTTGGACGAGCGCGTAAGGTTCGCACATCGGGCTTGGGCGAGTTTCTCCCGAGTGGGTGTCACCGGCGTAGCAGACAAAGAGGTTGATCGTGCCGACGGGCACCATCCATGCGTGGATGATTGGTGCCGACACCGGGTGGTAGGTGCTCGGCTGGATGTGGAAGAAGCTGCTAGTGGCGATCATCCGGCCAGAAGTGACTATCCGGCAGATAGGCGAGTATGGTCTCGCCATAGATCTGAGGCCAGACGCCCCACGCCCACGGTGGGCACCAGTGTAGTTGATGTGACCACAACATGTGCTACTGTGTGTAGCACTTCGTTGATGCGAGACAAGGGTGGTGTAGCCATCTACGGTATGAGATGCACAAGACACGGGTTTACCTAGGTTCAGCCCCTATGAAGGAGTAAAAGTCCTACGTCCTGCTAGATTGTATTGCGCAAAATTATTTACAATAGAGATGCTCAGCCAGTCATCGGCAACGATTGGGAGCAGGGTGTTATAATTGATCGAGATTGGATCCGTTCTAGAGTTTAGCCCGGGAGTTTATATAGGCACCCAGGTCTTTCTTTTTGCCAGTAAAACCTCTCTTTATTCATTCAAAACCAAAGTTACATATTTAAATAGAAAAGGTAAAATAAAATCAGGTGGCTCTTCAAGCCACACTTGCTGATCATTATTCCGGGCATTCCTAGCAATTTCGTGAGCCACCGAATTTGTTCACGGAAATTATGCTCAAAGCTAATATTTGAGAATTCCATGGCTAGGTGGTAGCAGTCATCGAGTATTGCTGCTGCCGTTCCGTTTGAGTATCCTCCATCCTCCATTGCCTGAATCACATCCAAGTTATCCGAATAGCATATGATCCTGTTACAACCAACAGAATGATCAAGCATCAGCCGTGCTTCAGTGCCCAGAATTCAGCTGAGAGAGCATCATGGAAGAACTCCAGTTTGCTGCTACTTGTTGCGATAAAAGAACCATGACAATCTCGTAGTACCGCACCCGTGGTCGCTCGTAGCTCATCTGCATCAAACGAAGCATCCACATTGAGCTTCACGAAGTCATGTAGGGGTTTTGACCAAACCACTTTTCCCGCTTTAGCTTTTTGGAGAATATGAGGCAACAAAATTTTAGTACAAGGCGCTGATCGCCATTGCCGATTGAGCCGGCTCTTTTAATTTCTCCCCATGTGAAGCTTGTCTTCTTTCCCACCAAAGATACCAGCACGCGATACCGAGCAATTCTGGAATTTTTGATTGCCCTAGGATGGGCGATATTTCAGGTTGGTTACAACTAGACCCAGCTTCTTCCATATCATTTTCGCTCTAAAGCACTGAAATAACATATGTTTTGTATCCTCCACCCCGATCTTACATATGGGGCATTGTGCACTCACTGGTACATGCCTATTTGCCAAAACAGCTTGACATGGAATTTTCTCCTGCATAAGATGCCATAAAAAGATTTTAACTTTCGCTGGGCACTTTAGTTTTCAGATTGTATCCCACATAGGGTGAGGGTTCATTGATACATCCCTAGAATCTACACGAACCTTAGGGCCAATTTGATATTCCCATTCTGCTTTGTATGCTGAGCGAACAGAGAAAGTACCTGTCTTCGTTAGACTCCACCCCACAAAATCCTCCATCTCATGCGAAGGGAGGGGTGATACGTCTCAAACGTATCTATAATTTCTTATGTTCCATGCTATTTTTATGATGATACTCACATGTTTTATACACATTATATGTCATTATTATGCATTTTCCGGCACTAACCTATTGACGAGATGCCGAAGAGCCAGTTGCTATTTTCTGCTGTTTTTGGTTTCAAAAATCCTACAAAGGAAATATTCTCGGAATTGGACGAAATCAACGCCCAGGGTCTTATTTTTCCACGAAGCTTCCAGAAGACCAAAGAGGATCCGAAGTGGGGCCACGAGGTGGCGACACACTAAGGCGGCGCGACCAAGGAGGGGCCCGCGCCGCCCTAGTGTGTGGGCCCCTCGTGACGCCTCCGACTCTGCCCTTCCGCCTACTTAAAGCCTTCGTCGCGAAAACCCCAGTACCGAGAGCCACGATACGGAAAACCTTCCAGAGACGCCGCCGCCGCTAATCCCATCTCGGGGGATTCGGGAGATCGCCTCCGGCACCCTGCCGGAGAGGGGAATCATCTCCCGGAGGTCTCTTCATCACCATGATCGCCTCCGGATCGATGTGTGAGTAGTTCACCCCTGGACTATGGGTCCATAGCGAGTAGCTATATGGTTGTCTTCTCCTCATTGTGCTATCATGTTAGATCTTGTGAGCTTCCTATCATGATCAAGATCATCTATTTGTAATGCTACATGTTGTGTTTGTTGGGATCCGATGAATATTGAATACTATGTCAAGTTGATTATCAATCTATCATATATGTTGTTTATGTTCTTGCATGCTCTCCGTTGCTAGTAGAGGCTCTGGCCAAGTTGATACTTGTGACTCCAAGAGGGAGTATTTATGCTCGATAGTAGGTTCATGCCTCCATTGAATGCGGGACGGTGATGAGAAAGTTCTAATTTTGTGGATGTGCTGTTGCCACTAGGGATAAAACATCGATGCTTTGTCTAAGGATATTTGTGTTAATTACATTACGCACCATACTTAATGCAATTGTCTGTTGTTTGCAACTTAATACTGGAAGGGGTTCGGATGATAACCTGAAGGTGGACTTGACGTGGGCATTACCCTTCGGGTAACCAATGTTGCCCTACCCTATATTTCCTAGTTGGAGGCCCATGAAGGCACTCGGTGGCGAGATGGGCCGCTAGAACGGTGCAACAAGAGATTCCTTGAAGTACAAGACACGGAAGGAGCCGAATAAGGAAAGCTTAGAGATAGATCTACTGTAAACCTAGTCGTACTCGATTGGACCTCTTGAGACCTGGCCTCCTATATAAAGGCCAGGAGAGGGTGCTCCTCGGCAATGCCCTCCGATAGGGGCTTAGGGTTGGTGGAATCCTGCAAGCTGACACGAGACATCGGTTCACAGACAAGCGGGGAGAGCGATTTACCCAGGTTCGGGGCCCTCGATGAGGTAAAACCCTTACGTCCTGCCTGTCTGTTCTTGATTATGATGACAATGGGTTACAATGGGGTGCCGAATAGTTCGGTTGAGATCTCGTCGAGATGTCTAATCGCTAGGGAGACCTAGCTCTAAGCTTCTGTTGGCTAAGATCGCTAAGATTGATTGTGTCCCTCGACAGCCCCTCTCCTGGCCTTTATATAGGAGGCCAGGTCTCAAGAGGTCCAATCGAGTACGACTAGGTTTACAGTAGATCTATCTCTAAGCTTTCCTTATTCGGCTCCTTCCGTGTCTTGTACTTCAAGGAATCTCTGGTTGCACCGTTCTAGCGGCCCATCTCGCCACCGAGTGCCTTCATGGGCCTCCAACTAGGAAATATAGGGTAGGTCCAATCGAGGGACACAATCAATCTTCGCGATCTTAGCCAACAGAAGCTTAGAGCTAGGTCTCCCTAGCGATTAGCCATCTCGACGAGATCTCAACCGAACTATTCGGCACCCCATTGTAACCCATTGTCATCATAATCAAGAACAGACAGGCAGGACGTAAGGGTTTTACCTCATCGAGGGCCCCGAACCTGGGTAAATTGCTCTCCCCGCTTGTACGTGAACCGATGTCTCATGTCGGCTTGCGAGGATTCCACCAACCCTAAGCCCCTATCGGAGGGCATTGCCGAGGAGCACCCTCGACAATTGGCGCCGTCTGTGGGAACCCTGTCGGCACAAGGCAGGACATCGGCAGTACCAGTCACGTCCGCGGCGTTCTTGCTCGAATCACCGACACCAGCAGAGCCAAGAGACTCTATCCGCTGCAGGACCTTCGAGTTCGCGCCGCACCACGAAACACTTCACCCGACCCGTGCGAGATCATCCTGCAATATGGATGCTACTTTCGGCGGTGTCCACTTCATCATCGACTCTGGAGGTTTTCTTCGCCTCCCTGCGGACAACGCATCTGACCCGAAGGTCACGGCTTCGGGAAACGTTCCTCAAACAGCAGCCCTAAAAGTTCTACCCAGGAGCATACAAGAGAGCAATCCAGGAAGTTTCGACATCATAACAGGACAGAGGAAAAAACGAAAGGGCTCACACCGCGAGGAGGAAGGCAGAACAACAGTTCATCTTCGACAGTTCGAGCAGGGATGCCACGACACATCATCAATCAGGGGCCGCACCGTTTCTCCGTACCTTTCGGCTACAGAGCAACTCGAGGCACCATGTTACCTCCAGTCCTACATTGATCCAAAGGATGGTCGGGAGAAGTCCAGTCATTTGTTGAGGAACTGTCGACACTTCCTGGAGATTCGGCAGTTCTGTGATGATCTTAGAGCCGAAGCTATATCAAGAGTTCACATGATGGAGAAGAAGGCAAGGTCCTACGGCCATCCGCCGAGCCGTATGTACCGGAACCGTACGAACCAATGGAAAAAGACGAGTATGTACCAGCCGAAGTATTCCCGCAGCCACGCGGGCAGGTCAACATGATCCATAAAACCAGCTTTTCAAAGAGGGAAATCAAGAAGTTCTCGCGAGAAGTGAAGTATGCAGAAGTGGCTATGGTTGACACACCCGAATTCATCGACTGGTCGGAGCAAAGCATCTCCTTCAGCAGGATAGACCACCCGAAAGCCGTCCCTAGACCAGGTCATGCAGCGCTTGTCCTTGAGGCGCAGATTGGAGGATACAATATGAGCAAAGTATTCATGGATGGAGGAAGTGGCTTGAACTTATTATTCGCCAACACAATGAGAGCAATGGGTTTAACAGTCGACATGCTACGAGAGTCCGACACAGGGTTCCATGGCATCATACCGACTCGACCCGCTTACTCTCTTGGTAAAACATCATTGGATGTAGTCTTTGGTACGCCCAGCAATTTCAGGAAGGAGAAGATCGAGTTCGAAGTAGTCGACTGGGAGTCTCAATATCACGCCATCCTCGGCAGGCCCGCGTTTGCCAAATTCATGGCCGTACCTCACTATGCGTACCTAAAACTGAAGATGCCAGGCAACAATGGGACCCCAATAACCGTTCATGGGAGCTTTGCTCGATCGGACACCTGCGATAGGGAGTTCCAGAAGATCGCCTCGAAGTTCGGTGCCAAGGAAGAACTCAACGCAATTGACGCTGCCACAGATCATACGCAACCACCAGCCGACAATCGAAATGTAAGATCCGATGAATTCAATGCTACAAAGGAAGCCAAGAAGCTGCATGTGCATCCCACTGACCCGAAGAAAATGGTTAATACGTCGGCTGACCTTACGGTCGCATAGGAAGGCGCGCTCATCGAGTTCCTCCGTGAGCGCTGGGAGATATTTGCATGGGAACCATCCGACATGCCGAGTATCCCCGGGGAACTCGCTGAGCACGCCCTTAATGTTGACCCGACGACCAAACCCAGTGCAACAGTCAATGCGCCGATTTTCCGAACCCAAGAGAAGAGCAATTGGCGAGGAAGTCAATCGACTCCGTAAAGCAGGATTCATTCGAGAGCTCAAAGAATCTGAGTGGGTGGCCAACCCTGTCATGGTACCCAAAAAGGACACCACCGCTCTGCGTATGTGTATCGATTACACCAGCCTCAACAAACACTGTCCAAAGGACCACTTCCCGCTGTCCCGCATCGATCAGATAGTCGACTCCACAGCCGGATGTGATCGCCTCTCCTTCCTTGATGCGTACTCCGGATACAATCAGATCAAGCTGAAGAAAGAAGACCAGGAGCTAACCGCGTTCATCACCCCACACGGCGTTTTTTGTTACAACGTCATGACCTTCGGGTTAAAAAACGCAGGAGCAACTTATCAACGTTGCATGCAGGCTTGCCTTGGAGAGCAGATCGGGAGGAACATCAAAGTCTACATCGACGATATCGTGGTGAAGACAAAGCACGCTGCTACTCTCGTCGATGATTTGCGGGAAACTTTCGACAACTTAGACAAGTATAAAATCAAGTTGAACCCCAAAAAATGCTTCTTTGGAGTGCCAGGAGGACAAGTACTCGGGTACTTCATCTCTGCCTGGGGGATCGAAGCCAACCCCACGAAGATCAAAGCTATACTCGATATGGAGCCGCCAAAGAATCCGCACCAAGTGCGGCAAGCGGCAGGACGACTAGCGGCGCTCAGCGGATTCATCGCCAAGGCTGGGGAAAAAGCTTTGCCCTTCTACAATTTGATGAAAAAATCAGAAAAGTTCGAGTGGACAAAGGAGGCGCAGGAATCCTTCGACAAGCTGAAGGAAATCTTGTCGACATTTCCAGTCCTTGTAACTCCCCGTGAGAAGGAAACACTGCTCATGTACATAGCCGCAACGGCCCAAGTCTTTAGCAGCGTCCTAGTCGTCGAAAGAGAAGAAACGGGGAGAGTTCATGGCGTACAGAGGCCCGTTTACTACCTCAGTGAAGTACTCACACCCGCAAGACAAAAGGTATCCCCATCATCAGAAGCTGGCATACGCAGTATGGAGGTCAGCCCGCAAGTTACGGCACTACTTCACAGAGCACCCGATTATCATCGTGAGCGAGGCACCACTGAAAAGCATAATGACTAATCCGGAGGCCACAGGTCGAGTGTCCCAATGGGCCATCGAGCTAGCACCACACGACAAAACCTACGTCAATCGAACAGTAGTAAAATCCCAAATCCTCCCAGATTTCGTGGCAGATTGGATCCAATGACAGACGCCAGCAGCACCCGACATGTCGGGGTCATGGGTAATGTACTTCGATGGGTCAAAACGGAGCACAGGTGCAGGAGCAGGAGTGGTGCTGATATCACCGCAGGGAGATAAGATGAAGTATATGAAGGATAACGTTGCATAGAAAACAAAAATTTTCCTACCGCGAACACGCAATCCAAGCCAAGATGCAATCTAGAAGACGGTAGCAACGAGGGGGTATCGAGTCTCACCCTTGAAGAGATTCCAAAGCCTACAAGATGAGGCTCTTGTTGCTGCGGTAGACGTTCACTTGCCGCTTGCAAAAGCGCGTAGAAGATCTTGATCACGATCGCTTCCGGCGCCACGAACGGGCAGCACCTCCGTACTCGGTCACACGTTCGGTTGTTGATGAAGACGACGTCCACCTCCCCGTTCCGGCGGGCAGCGGAAGTAGTAGCTCCTCTTGAATCCGACAGCACGACGGCGTGGTGTTGGTGGTGGTGGAGAAATCCGGCGGAGCTTCGCTTAAGCGTGCGGGATGTGGTGGAGGAGAGAGACCGCTAGGGTTTGGGGAGAGAGAGGGGTTGGGCGCCGGCCCTCTAAGTGGTGCGGCCAAGGCTGAGGCTTGAAGTAGCCAGCCCCCTCTCCTATGCCCCTCATTATATAGGTGGAATCCCCAAGAGTTCTAGTCCAAGTCTTCGAATAAGACCCCAACACTAAAACCTCCCATATGTGGGAAACCTACTCAAGGAGGGAGTCCTACCCAAGGTGGGACTCCCACCTTTCCTTGAGGTGGGTTGGCCGGCCACCCTAGAGGAGTCCACCTTGGACTCCTCCCCTTTAGGGTTGGCTGGCCATGCAAGGTGGAGTCCCTCCGGGACTCTACTTTCCATGGTGATTTCTTCCGGACTTTTCTAGAACCTTCTAGAACCTGCCATAAATGCACCGGATCATTTCCAAACTTGGAATATGACTTCCTATATATGAATCTTATTCTCGGACCATTCCGGAACTCTAATGCGTCTGGGGTTATTATGTCAGGACTCAGTAAAATTTAGAACTATTTACATTGTGTTCTTTATTTCTTTTACTCTATAATATTTCAAACTTCTCCCTCAATTTCTGCTCAGTTGTCTGGTTTATTATCTCATCAACTTAATATGGAGTCTGAAGAGTCACTATTTGTCCCACCATTAACAGTATTGGTGATGGAGTGGTTCTACCATTTGATTCCACCTCTTTTTATTTGTCTTTGTCTTCTGAGGGCTGATCTCTTCATCACGCTAACTCAATTCTCTTGTGTTATCACTTTCTATTACATTGTCATGACATTTTCATCTCTTTCCCAATGATGCCTCGTCTTTGTGTATCAAAGTTGTATCTCTCTCAATATGGGTGGTTGATCCACAATCCCGGTCACCATTATTATTTTACCGGTTCAATCTCTTTACAACTGCCGGCTTTGCGTTATTTGATTATAAAATGTTTATCAGTATTCAATGTTTACGATCGTGATTGTGGGTATGTTTATTATATCATTCTTTATCATGACTCAACGTTTTGATGATCACCACGCATTCAGCACTTTCGCACAACTATTTTTAAACATTCATTTGTTGCTGCTATTTCTTTCTCGTGTTTGATTCGCGACCATCATCATCTTGGCGCGCCTCATTCACATCGGGGACTTTTTATCGCGCCATACGCAATACTTTATTAACTGTCGTTCTTACGGACTCTTCGATCATCTGCAGCATCTGCTGATGTCATCATTGACTAATAGCGTCTTATCACCATTTCGGGATATATCTCGCGTTGGCTGCCAGGTCATTATCGTTTTTAACATTGTAAGTCTATTTCAGACGACTTTATCGTCAGCTCTTATTCCGGAAGATTTTCAGTGAAATCGTGATCAGCATCTATCAGCGCATTGCGCGTGGTTAACGCGTCTCAACATGTTTCAAGCGGTCATTGATACACTAACGTCTTTGGTTCACCAGCGGTGCCACGGTTAGTTGTCTACGGGAATTATATCTTTGTTATATATCGCTTTGTATTTGATTACATACATCATAAGTTCACCAGTTAAGATACGACTTATCACATGTTTGATAAATGCAGCTCTTTACTTTACGTGGAGTCAATACCGATGTTTCGACTGTTTCGATCTTTGGCGGCTTATAACCATTATGACGCAATGGCGCTATTAACAGTGAAGCTCTGATGTATCATTCATTCTTATATGATCGATAACTCTATGGCGGTTTTGTTTCATTTCTTCAATCTGAAAACTTTCTCCTTTATTATACCATTTTTAAGTAACTCAGATGTTACCTTTGCAACAATCATTATCGATCTTGTCGATCTGATATCATCTTCTTTCTTTCTCTGTGGCGTCTGAAGTTATTGTGTTTACATTATACAATCTATGTTTTTTAATATTATAATTCGTTATCAGTCTTCTCTGGTGACTTTCTTGTAGCGTTTATATTCATTGTCTGTGATTCTACCATTCAGTTCTGGCGTATTTATCTCTTCATCATAGCTGATCGTTTCGAAATCGTTTGATGATCTTCTGTTGCGAAGATTGGTTTCACCTACAATGATTTTGCCGTCATTTAATATAATATTACAACAATACTTCTTTACGGCGTCTTTGTATTCTGGTGATTGTGATCTTACTTTGTTTGCTGTACAGCTCTTGTTATTCTCCAGTGATCAGAGACTAGCTGATATTGGTGAAGTTAAACTCATTCTGACATTCAGTGTTTTTCTCATTTTATTCGATTTATTATTTATTTATATTTATTTGTGCATTTATTCAGGTATCGTATCTGCTTTGGCATCATCTCTTTATTATCTGCATTCGTGGTTGTACCATGGATTGATTGCATGATTGTTACTGGCATTACCAGTTCTGCGGTGAAGCTCGAACTTGTGTGATGCGCTATTGAAGATTAACCGGTGTTTAATTATTGCGATTATTGCGCTGTATTATTATCTGGTTTTGTCTGTTTACTATTATTTGATAGTATATTATTTATTTACTTATTATTTGGACGTCATCATTGTTCAAAATATTCACACTATTACAAGTCATTGCTTTAGTCCCAGGCTGGTAATACCTACAATTATTCATGGTGCGCAAGCTACTTTACGCTGGCTCGGCATGCATTGCGTGCTACATTTATTCGACCTGCGCCTTCATATATACAGGGCATACCAACGTACGATTCTCGTTATACGATACAGCGTTTCTATGTTTGTCTTGATGAAAGGCATATATCATTTATGTCTTGTTCTGTGAGTGTAGAGTTCAATCACTCTGGGATATTATTATTCTTAGTTTTATTGTATCTCAATCAGCATTTAAGAGGACTATTGATTTATTTATATATAGCATTCGATCTTTCTTTAGTCATTGATATTTCTTAACAATTTCTTGGCAGATACTGTTAACTTATTCTACTAAGCTGTGTTATTGCAATTCTTTCTGTTGATCCAACAAGGTTTGGATACATATCTCGGATACTATATCATCATTATGATACTCCAAGAAATGTGAGTTGTAGAACAATTTCATAACTCTCTTAGATGTTTGCTAAAACTCGTAATTCAAATATTTCTACCATGATCCAATCATAGATATTTGACTTTTCTATTACGATGATTTCCACTTCATGCTGAAAATTATTTGAATCCATTCAAATGTTTCAAACTTCTTACTTATTGAATATATCCACATATATATACTCAATTCATTGTTGAAAGTTTTCATGAAGTAGAAGAATCTCCCGCACACAACTATGCCCGATGAACCACATACATCATCATGTATTTTTCCACTAAGTTAGTTGCCCGTTCAACTTTTGGCCTATGAACGGTATTTTAATCATTCTCTTTAGAAAATATTTGCAAGCGTCAAATGATTCAAAAATCAAGTGACTCCAAAAATCCATTTGCATGGAGTTCCTTCATGCGTTCCTTTCTAACATGACCTAAATGGCGGTTCCACAAATAAGCGGAATTCAAATCATTTGCCTTATGGCATTTTAGCGTCGGTTTTATGTATGTGTGTTTCACCATTAAGATTTATAATAACTTATCCATCGTACATGGAGTAATGTCATAATTTGAACAACTCATTGTTTTCATTTGACCAGAGCAAAATAACAATTATTAAGTTCTTTATTATAAATTCTAAGGGCTAGATAGAATGCCAATGACGAACACAATAACACTTTATTTTGTTCCAGACGTGTATTCCTATCATATTCCTTGTCAGTCACTTAGGCCATTGTATTCTTGTATTGCGTTGTTTTGTATGACACTTCATACCAACCAATATGGTACTAATACCCAAGAATTTCATTATGTGACTTAACTAGGAATACAACCATAACATGTATATCATTTATATACACCTGAGCTAGACTTTCTAGTCTTTTCTTTTCTTTTTGCCAAAATATCTTTTGCAGTTTCTCTTTTAGCTTTCCTCATTATTCAGAAAAACACTTCAACATCAATAACTTCTAGGTTTGTTGGTGTAATACCAATAACCTTGAGGTTCTTACTTTGAAGTTGATCATCATATGACAAGTGTTCTAGATTTCACTTATTAGTAACTTTGTAATACGATGAACAATTTCACTCATAATTTTATCCATCAATTCATGACAACTTTTTGAGACCATGTCCGTACATGCTAGGCTCATAAAGTTTAACCTTAGTATTCGCATGTGCAAATCGGCTTGCACCCGTTGTATGCACATGTAGAATCTATCACACCCGATCATCACGTGATGCTTCGAAACGACGAGTCTTAGCAACGGTGCATACTAAGGATGATAACTTCATGGATATGCGAATATTATTAGTGCCCCAATAGTTGGAGGATTGTGACGCTTGGCGTCTTCAACCTTCATACATTCCCATAAAACTTATGAGTTTATGTAGTTTCACCAAATTATATTCTATCATCTTGCAATAAGGTCTTAGATATCACATATATCTCATACCTTGATTATTTCTGAAAACTAAATTTTCAGCTCCTTACTTTTCAAACAAATTTTAACTTCAAGTTTGACGGAGACAAGATAACTTTAGGTACTAATTGAAACCATAGCTTTTTTGACTCAATGATGCGTGTAGTTGACACGTCCGTTGGGAACCCCAAGAGGAAGGTGTGATGCGCACAGCGGCAAGTTTCCCTCAGTAAGAAACCAAGGTTTAATCGAACCAGTAGGAGTCAAGAAGCACGTTGAAGGTTGATGGCGGCGGGATGTAGTGCGGCGCAACACCGGAGATTCCGGTGCCAACGTGGAACCTGCACAACACAACCAAAGTACTTTGCCCCAACGAAGCCAGTGAGGTTGTCAATCTCACCGGCTTGCTGTAACAAAGGGTTAACCGTATTGTGTGGAAGATGATTGTTTGCAGAGAAAACAGTAAAACAAGTATTGCAGCAGATTTGTATTTCAGTATTAAAAGAATGGACCGGGGTCCATAGTTCACTAGAGGTGTCTCCCCCATAAGATAAAAGCATGTTGGGTGAACAAATTACAGTCGGGCAATTGACAAATAGAGAGGGCATAACAATGCACATACATGGCATGATAAGTATAGTGAGATTTAATTGGGCATTACGACAAAGTACATAGACCGCCATCCAACTGCATCTATGCCTAAAAAGTCCACCTTCGGGTTATCGTCCGAACCCCTTCCAGTATTAAGTTGCAAAGCAACAGACAATTGCATTAAGTATGGTGCGTAATGTAATCAACAACTACATCCTCGGACATAGAGCCAATGTTTTATCCCTAGTGGCAACAGCACAACACAACCTTAGAACTTTCCGTCCTCTGTCCCAGGTGTCAATGCGGGCATGAACCCACTATCGAGCATAAATACTCCCTCTTGGAGTTAAAAGCAAAAACTTGGCCAGAGCCTCTACTAGTAACGGAGAGCATGCAAGATCATAAACAACACATATGTAATAACTTGATAATTAACATAACATGGTATTCTCTATCCATCGGATCCCGACAAACACAACATAGAGTATTACGAGATAGATGATCTTGATCATGTTAGGCAGCTCACAAGATCCAACAATGAAGCACAATGAGGAGAAGACAACCATCTAGCTACTGCTATGGACCCATAGTCCAGGGGTGAACTACTCACTCATCACTCCGGAGGCGACCATGGCGGTGTAGAGTCCTCCGGGAGATGAATCCCCTCTCCGGCAGGGTGCCGGAGGAGATCTCCCAGAATCCCCCGAGATGGGATCGGCGGCGGCGGCATCTCAGTAAGGTTTTCCGTATCGTGGTTTTTTCGCCTCAGGGGTTTCGCGACGGAGGCTTTAAGTAGGCGGAAGGGCAGAGTCGGGGGCCTGACGAGGGGCCCACCCCACAGGGCAGCGCGGGCCCCCCCCTTGGCCGCGCCGCCATGTGGTGTCGCCACCTCGTGGCCCCACTTCGTATGCTCTTCGGTCTTCTGGAAGGTTCGTGGCGAAATAGGCCCCTGGGTCTTCGTTTCGTCCAATTCCGAGAATATTTCGTTACTAGGATTTCTGAAACCAAAAACAGCAGAAAACAGGAGCTGGCACTTCGGCATCTTGTTAATAGGTTAGTTCCGGAAAATGCACGAATATGACATAAAGTGTGCATAAAACATGTAGGTATCATCAATAATATGGCATAGAACATAAGAAATTATCGATACGTCGGAGACGTATCAAGCATCCCCAAGCTTAGTTCCGCTCGTCCCGAGCGGGTAAAACGATAACAAAGATAATTTCTGAAGTGATATGCCATCATAACCTTGATCATACTATTTGTAAACATATGTAGTGAATGCAGCGATCAAAACAATGGTAATGACATGAGTAAACAAGTGAATCATAAAGCAAAGACTTTTCATGAATAGTCCTTCAAGACAAGCATCAATAAGTCTTGCATAAGAGTTAACTCATAAATCAATAAATCAAAGTAAAGGTATTGAAGCAACACAAAGGAAGATTAAGTTTCAGCGGTTGCTTTCAACTTTTAACATGTATATCTCATGGATAATTGTCAACATAGAGTAATATAACAAGTACAATATGCAAGTATATAGGAATCAATGCACAGTTCACACAAGTGTTTGCTTCTTGAGGTGGAGAGAGATAGGTGAACTGACTCAACATAAAAGTAAAAAGAATAGTCCTTCAAAGAGGAAAGCATCGATTGCTATATTTGTGCTAGAGCTTTTATTTTGAAAACATGAAACAATTTTGTCAATGGTAGTAATAAAGCATATGAGTTATGTAAATTATATCTTACAAGTTGCAAGCCTCATGCATAGTATACCAATAGTGCCCGCACCTTGTCCTAATTAGCTTGGACTACCGGATCTTTGCAATGCACATGTTTTAACCAAGTGTCACAATGGGGTACCTCCATGCCTCCTGTACAAAGGTCTAAGGAGAAAGCTCGCATTTTGGATTTCTCGCTTTTGATTATTCTCAACTTAGACATCCATACCGGGACAACATGGACAACAGATAATGGACTCCTCTTTAATGCATAAGCATGTGGCAACAATTATTATTCTCATATGAGATTGAGGATATGTGTCCAAAACTGAAACTTCCACCATGAATCATGGCTTTAGTTAGCGGCCCAAAGTTCTTCTCTAACAATATGCATGCTCCAACCATAAAGGTGGTAGATCTCTCTTACTTCAGACAAGACGGACATGCATAGCAACTCACATGATATTCAACAAAGAATACTTGATGGCGTCCCCAGAAGCATGGTTATCGCACAACAAGCAACTTTATAAGAGATAAAGTGCATAAGTACATATTCAATACCACAATAGTTTTTAAGCTATTTGTCCCATGAGCTATATATTGCAAAGGTGAATGATGGAATTTTAAAGGTAGCACTCAAGCAATTTACTTTGGAATGGCGGATAAATACCATGTAGTAGGTAGGTATGGTGGACACAAATGGCATAGTGGTTGGCTCAAGTATTTTGGATGCATGAGAAGTATTCCCTCTCGATACAAGGTTTGGGCTAGCAAGGTTATTTGAAACAAACACAAGGATGAACGGTACAGCAAAACTCACATAAAAGACATATGGTAAACATTATAAGACTCCATACCGTCTTCCTTGTTATTCAAAACTCAATACTAGATGTTATCTAGACTCTAGAGAAACCAAATATGCAAACCAAATTAGCAAGCTCTAAGTATTTCTTAATTAATGGGTGCAAAGTATATGATGCAAGATCTTAAACATGAGCACAACAATTGCCAAGTATCAAATTATCCAAGACATTTTAGAATTACTACATGTAGCATTTTCCAATTCCAACCATATAACAATTTAACGAAGAAGAAACTTCGCCATGAATACTATGAGTAGAGCCTAAGGACATATTTGTCCATATGCTACAGCGGAGCGTGTCTCTCTCCCATAAATTGAATGCTAGGATCCATTTTATTCAAACAAAACAAAAAACAAAAACAAACCGACGCTCCAGGCAAAGTGCATAAGATGTGACGGAATAAAAATATAGTTTCGGGGAGGAACTCGATAATGTTGTCGATGAAGAAGGGGATGCCTTGGGCATCCCCAAGCTTAGACAGCTTGAGTCTTCTTAAAATATGCGGGGAGAACCACCGGGCATCCCCAAGCTTAGAGCTTTCACTCTCCTTGATCATATTGCATCATACTCCTCTCTTGATCCTTGAAAACTTCCTCCACACCAAACTCGAAACAACTCATTAGAGGGTTAGTGCAGAATAAAAATTCACATGTTCAGAGGTGACACAATCATTCTTAACACTTCTGGACATTGCATAAAGCTACTGGACATTAATGGATCAAAGAAATTCATCCAACATAGCAAAAGAGGCAATGCAAAATAAAAGGCAGAATCTATCAAAACAGAACAGTCTGTAAACATGGATTTTATTAGGCCACCAGACTTGCTCAAACGAAAATGCTCAAATTGAATGAAAGTTGCGTACATATCTGAGGATCATGCTCGTAAATTGTCTTAATTTTCTGAGCTACCTACAGGGAGATAGACCCAGATTTGTGACAGCAAAGAAATCTAGAACTGCGCAGTAATCCAAATCTAGTACTTACTTTTCTATCAAAGACTTTACTTGGCACAACAAAACTCAAAACTAAGATAAGGAGAGGTTGCTACAGTAGTAAACAACTTCCAAGACATAAATATAAAACAAAAATACTGTAGTAAAAACATGGGTTGTCTCCCATAAGCGCTTTTCTTTAACGCCTTTCAGCTAGGCGCAGAAAGTGTATCTCAGGTATTATCGAGAGATGAAGCATTGACATTATAAGCTCCCCCATTTGTAGTGATACTAGGGGCTTTGTCAATTTTAGGCCTATAATAATATTTCTTTGGTTTAGGCACTTTAGAGGCATACATAAACTTTTGCTCCTTTCCCACATAAGCTTTCTCTCTAAACTGTAAAGATGAAAAGGTTGAACCCAAAGTTCCCATAGCTTTTTCAAGTTCGCCAATCCTATTAATTTGATTATCATGGTCAACACAAGTTCCTAGGACACTAATTCTTTCATCAACTCCTAAGTATTTATCAAGTTTATCAGTTTTAACAAGTAACATCTCCAACTTAGTTTCAACACTAAAATTTTTCTCTATGGTTTCCAATTTTTTCATAACATCCTCAAGGGAGGTTTCAATCTTAATTTCATTAACAGGTGGTGTTCCAAATAAACTCTCAATAATGCAACTAGCCTCTAAAGCGGGAGCACCTAGGAAGTTACCGCCCGCGAGACAATCAAGAACATATCTATTCCAGCTAGAGATACCAACATAAAAATTCCTGAGTAGGATAGTAGTGGAGTGTTTCTTAGTGCACCTATTATGGGCATCAATAATTCTATACCAAGCATCTTTTAAACATTCTCCTCCTTGTTGCTTAAATGAACGAACTTCAACTTCAGGATTACTCATTTTAGCAGTAGTAAATAAAACAAACTAGATAAAGTAAATGCAAGTAAACTAATTTTTTTGTGTTTTTGATATGGCAAACAAGACAGTAAATAAAGTAAAGCTAGCAACTAATTTTTTTGTGTTTTGATATAATGCAGCAAACAAAGTGGTAAATAAAATAAAGCAAGACAAAAACAAAGTAAAGAGATTGAGAAGTGGAGACTCCCCTTGCAGCGTGTCTTGATCTCCCGGCAACGGCGCCAGAAATTTGCTTGATGCGTGTAGTTGACACGTCCGTTGGGAACCCCAAGAGGAAGGTGTGATGCGCACAGCGGCAAGTTTCCCTTAGTAAGAAACCAAGGTTTAATCGAACCAGTAGGAGTCAAGAAGCACGTTGAAGGTTGATGGCGGCGGGATGTAGTGCGGCGCAACACCAGAGATTCCGGCGCCAACGTGGAACCTGCACAACACAACCAAAGTACTTTGCCCCAACGAAACAGAGTGAGGTTGTCAATCTCACCGGCTTGCTCGTAACAAAGGGTTAACCGTATTGTGTGGAAGATGATTGTTTGCAGAGAAAACAGGTAAAACAAGTATTGCAAGCAGATTTGTATTTCAGTATTAAAAGAATGGACCGGGGTCCACAGTTCACTAGAGGTGTCTCTCCCATAAGATAAAAGCATGTTGGGTGAACAAATTACAGTCGGGCAATTGACAAATAGAGAGGGCATAACAATGCACATACATGGCATGATAAGTATAGTGAGATTTAATTGGGCATTACGACAAAGTACATAGACCGCAATCCAATCGCATCTATGCCTAAAAAGTCCACCTTCGAGTTATCGTCCGAACCCCTTCCGGTATTAAGTTGCAAAGCAACAGTACAATTGCATTAAGTATGGTGCGTAATGTAATCAACAACTACATCCTCGGACATAGCGCCAATGTTTTATCCCTAGTGGCAACAAAGCACAACACAACCTTAGAACTTTCTGTCATCGTCCCAGGTGTCAATGCAGGCATGAACCCACTATCGAGCATAAATACTCCCTCTTGGAGTTAAAAGCAAAAACTTGGCCAGAGCCTCTACTAGTAACGGAGAGCATGCAAGATCATAAACAACACATATGTAATAACTTGATAATTAACATAACATGGTATTCTCTATCCATCGGATCCCGACAAACACAACATAGAGTATTACAGATAGATGATCTTGATCATGTTAGGCAGCTCACAAGATTCAACAATGAAGCACAATGAGGAGAAGAAAACCATCTAGCTACTGCTATGGACCCATAGTCCAGGGGTGAACTACTCACTCATCACTCCGGAGGCGACCATGGCGGTGTAGAGTCCTCCGGGAGATGAATCCCCTCTCCGGCGAGGTGCCGGAGGAGATCTCCAGAATCCCCCGAGATGGGATCGGTGGCGGCGGCATCTCAGTAAGGTTTTCCGTATCGTGGTTTTTTCGCCTCAGGGGTTTCGCGACGGAGGCTTTAAGTAGGCGGAAGGGCAGAGTCGGGGGCCTGACGAGGGGCCCACACCACAGGGCAGCGCGGGCCCCCCCTTGGCCGCACCGCCATGTGGTGTCGCCACCTCGTGGCCCCACTTCGTATGCTCTTCGGTCTTCTGGAAGGTTCGTGGAGAAATAGGCCCCTGGGTCTTCGTTTCGTCCAATTCCGAGAATATTTTGTTACTAGGATTTATGAAACCAAAAACTGCAGAAAACAGGAACTGGCACTTCGGCATCTTGTTAATAGGTTAGTTCCAGAAAATGCACGAATATGACATAAAGTGTGCATAAAACATGTAGGTATCATCAATAATATGGCATAGAACATAAGAAATTATCGATACGTCGGAGACGTATCACTCAACAGTGTGAGGTTTACTAAAAGTTTGCAATAGGACTTAATCAATTCTTGATTCTTT
>NC_061512.1:144673364-144686600 GCF_022539505.1 Lolium rigidum
CAAATTACAGTCGGGCAATTGATAGGATTCAAAGCATTAAGTTAGAACATCCAGACTTATTAATCATGTAGGCATGTTTTCCATATATAGTCGTACGTGCTCGCAATGAGAAACTTGCACAACATCTTTTGTCCTACCAGTCGGTGGCAGCCGGGCCTCAAGGGAATCTCTTGGATATTAAGGTACTCCTTTTAATAGAGTACCGGAGCAAAGCATTAACACTTGGTGAAAACATGTGATCCTCACATCACCGCCATCCCCTCCGATTGTCCCGATTTATGTCACTTCGGGGCCTTTGGTTCGGACAGTGACATGTGCATACAACTTGTAGATACAATCTAAGCAATAATTATAGAGCTTAAATCTAAGATCATGCCACTCGGGCCCTAGTGACAAGCATTAAGCATAACAAGATTGCAGCAACAATAACTTCACAAACTTTATAGATAGACTAATCATAATGTATCATCCATCGGATCCCAACAAACACAACACCGATTACATCGAGATGGATCTCAATCATGTAAGGCAGCTCATGAGATCATTGTATTGAAGTACATGGGATAGAGAGTACCAACTAGCTACTTGCTAGAACCCGTAGTCCATGGGGGAACTACTCACGGAGCATGATGGAGGCGGTGGAGTCGATGGAGATGGCTTCCGGGGCACTTCCCCGTCCCGGCAGGGTGCCGGAACAGAGACTTCGTCCCCGAATTGGAGTTTCGCGATGGTGGCGGCGCCCCGGAGTCTTTACGGAGTTTCGTCAAAAGGTATCGAGTTTTTAGGTCGAAAGGGCTTATATAGGCGAAGAGGCGGCGCAGGAGGGGCAACGGGGTGCCCTCCCCATAGGCCGGCGCGGCCGAGGGCTGGCCCGCGCGGCCCTATGGTGTGGGGGCCCCAGGCCTCCCTCTCGACTCCCCTTCGGTGTCCTGGTCCGTCTCGGTGAATTATGATGTTTGGTCTTCGTTTCGTCGAATTCGAGAATATTGCCCGAACAGCCTTTACGGAACCAAAAACAGCGAGAAAACGGAACCGGCACTTGTGGCATCTTGTTAATAGGTTAGTTCCGGAAAACGCATAAAATCATCATAAAGTGCAAGCAAAACATGTAAGTATTGTCATAAAACAAGCATGGAACATCAGAAATTATGGATACGTTGGAGACGTATCAGCATCCCCAAGCTTAGTTCCTACTCGTCCTCGAGTAGGTAAACGATAAAAAGAATAATTTCTGTAGTAACATGCTACTTACATAGCCTTGATCATACTATTACAAAGTATATGAGATGAATGAAGTGACTCAAGGCAATGATCTATAGTTGCTAACAAATAGATAACATATAGCAAAACTTTTCATGAAGAGTACTTTCAAGACAAGCATCAAAAGCCTTGCACAAGAGTTAACTCATAAAGCAATAGATTCAAAGTAAAGGCATCGAAGCAACACAAAGGAAGATTTAAGTTTCAATAGTTGCTTTCAAGTTTCAACATGCATATCTCATGGATAATTGTCAACATAAAGTAATATAATAAGTGAAAATAAGCAAGTATGTAAGAATCAATGCACAGTTGACACAAGTGTTTGCTTCTAAGATGGAAGGAAGTAGGTAAACTGACTCAACATAAAGTAAAAGAATGGCCCTTCGCAGAGGAAGCATTGATTGCTATATTTGTGCTAGAGCTTTGGTTTTGAAAACATAAAGAGAACATAAAAGTAAAGTTTTGAGAGGTGTTTGTTGTTGTCAACGAATGGTAGTGGGCACTCTAACCCCTTGCTAGACAAACCTTCAAAGAGCGGCTCCCATTTTATTTTTATTTTTGTGTGGCACTCCTTCCAACCTTTCTTTCACAAACCATGGCTAACCGAATCCTCGGGTGCCTGCCAACAATCTCATACCACGAATGAGTGCCTTTTTATTTTAGTTTTATTATGACGACACTCCTCCCCACCTTTGCTTTCTCAAGCCATGGCTACCGAATCCTTCGGGTGCCGTCCAACAATCACATACCATGGAGGAGTGTCTATTTTTGTTAATTAATTTGGGACTGGGAATCCCATTGCCAGCTCTTTTTGCAAAGTTATTGGATAAGCGGATGAAGCCACTAGTCCATTGGTGAAAGTTGCCCAACAAGATTGAAAGATAAACACCACATACTTCCTCATGAGCTATTAAACATTGACACAAATCAGAGGTGATAAATTTTGAATTGTTTAAAGGTAGCACTCAAGCAATTTACTTTGGAATGGCGGAGAAATACCATGTAGTAGGTAGGTATGGTGGACACAAATAGCATAGTGGTTGGCTCAAGGTTTTCGATGCACGAGAAGCATTCCCTCTCAGTACAAGGCTTTGGGCTAGCAAGGTTATTTGAAGCAAACACAAGTATGAACCGGTACAGCAAAACTTACATAAGAACATATTGCAAGCATTATAATACTCTACACTGTCTTCCTTGTTGCTCAAACACTTTTACCAGAAAATATCTAGACCTTAAGAGAGACCAATCATGCAAACCAATTTCAACAAGCTCTATAGTAGTTCTCCACTAATAGGTTTAAACTACATGAAAAAAACTTAATCATGATCTACTTGAGAGCTCAAAACAATTTCCAAGTGTCAAATTATTCAAGACAATATGAGGCATTTTCTGTTTCCAACCAAATAACCATAAGTGATGTAGCTTCCAACTTTTATCATTGAACATTAAAAGTAAAACGAAAAACAAGTGTTCATATGAAAAAGCGGAGCGTGTCTCTCTCCCAAACAAGGATTTCTAGGATCCGATCTTATTCAAACAAAAACAAAAATAAAAGCACATAGACGCTCAAAGTAAAGCACATATGATGTGACCGAATAAAAATATAGTTTCAATAGAAGAAACCTGATAAGTTGATGAAGAAGGGGATGCCTTGGGCATCCCCAAGCTTAGACGCTTGAGTCTCCTTGAAATATGCAGGGATGAACCACGGGGGCATCCCCAAGCTTAGACTTTTCACTCTTCTTGATCATATATCATCCTCCTCTCTTGACCCTTGAAAACTTCCTTCACACCAAACTTCTCATAAACTTCATTAGAGGGGTTAGTACTCAAAAAACTTTAATCCACCTTGGCCCTGTAGTGACACATTGATAGAACTCGATAAAACATTAGCTACAGCTCTCCACGTCTAGAAAGATTTGCTTAAAGTCCGCAAGAGACAATGCAAAAAACGGAGACAGAATCTGCCAAAACAGAACAGCCAGTAAATACGAATTTTAAAGAGGTACTTCCGTTGCACAAATCAGAAAACTCAAAACTAATGAAAGTTGCGTACATATCTGAGGAACACGCACGTAAATTGGCAGATTTTTCTGAGTTACCTACAGAGAAAACAGCCCAGATTCGTGACAGATAGAAATCTGTTTCTGCGCAGAAATCCAAATCTAGTATCAACCTTCGATTAGAGGCTTCACTTGGCACAACATTGCAATAAAATAAAGATAAGGAGAGTTTGATACAGTAGTAACAACTTCCAAGACACAACAAAACAGTAGCAAAATAAACACATGGATTATCTCCCAAGAAGTTCTTTCTTTATAGCTATTAAGATGGGCTCAGCAGTTTTAATGATGCACTCGCAAGAAATAAGAGTTGAAGCAAAAGAGAGCATCAAAAAGCAAATTCAAAACACATTTAAGTCTAACCCACTTCCTATGCATAGGAATCTTGTACACAAATAAATTCATGAAGAACAAAGTGATAAGCATAAGAAGATAAAACAAGAGTAACTTCAAAATTTTAAGCATATAGAGAGGTGTTTTAGCACCATGAAAATTTCTAAAACTATATTTTCCTCTCTCATAATAATTTTCAGTAGCTTCATGAACAAACTCAATAATATAACTATCACATATAGCATGCTTTTCATGATCCATAAACACATAATTTTTATCAAGCTCAAAAATAGTGCGATTAAAACTTTCAAACACACTTTTATCAATAATATAACAAGATGGTTGATCAATCTCAAGAGATATGGGACTCATAGATAATGTCAAGACCTCTCCAATCCCATTTTCATTAGTAGTACAATTAATATTATGAAGTAACATAGGACCATCATCAAGAGCTTTATCATAAACATTTGCTACGCAAAATTCTTTAGTACCATGCATTTCGACATCAGGCACAAACAAAGCATTATCATAAGATTTATCAAAGTAGCATGGATTATCATGAATAACAGTAGCATAATTATTCTCACAAGTTTTACTCATAGGGAATATTTCAAGAGAATCCAGAGGAACATAACATTCAACCTCTTTCGGTAAGCATGGAGGACAATCAAATAGTGTAAGAGATCAAGAGTTACTCTCATTAGAAGGTTGGCATGGGTAGCTAATCCATTCTTCCTCCTTTTGTTCATCACTCTCCTCTTCTTTTTCATCCAATGAGCTTTCAGGTTCATCAATTTCCTCCACTTTTTCATCCAATGAGCTTTCAGGTTCATCAATTTCTTCTTCCACAGGTCCCTGCAAATTGTGAGTGCATTCTTGTGCATTAATAAGTCTCTCTTTATAATCAACTAGTAAGGTGGCCCTCGCAAATGCGAGGACAAAATCTCAAAAGGATATGTACTTATAATAATTTATTATTTCTATAATATTTTATATATTGTAGCCTTACAGAAGTAATGCTATATAATCATTAAAACCACCAAACCTTGCAATCCAGAATTTTATTGTAGCATTCTAAAAAAGTCGGTGATTCTTCCCACAACTACCTTCCACGTTACATTGGGAAGGAAATAAATTTCCATAATGTGTTGTCAAAGGTGGATAACTATCAAACTACAAAAGGCCTTTAATGTTTAAACGGATTTTTCTCTAACTTTGTACTTAAACTTTGACCGGTATGTTTCTAATAGAAGCATGTGTCATATTGCGCTATGTGAAAATAATATATTAGTAAAAATTAAGTATGAATTTTGAAATGGTATTCGCTCCATAACTTTATTTTACCTTCTTATTTGATGAAACTATTTTATCATGAGCTGGTCGTTGTTGATCGATTATTACTCTTCTTTGCTTTATCCGCTGGGTGATCCGCTCAAGATGAAGTCATAGGAGTGATGATCGATCAAGTCATTGTTGCTCGTGTGGGTTGATCTGACATCAATCATCATCGGATCAGCGCAAGATATCCATATGTATCCTAGGTGTGCTTGCAATGAGACTGACACACCCATATCTAACTCCTTTGGGTAATTCAAGTTCAACTATGCTATTCAAAAAACGAAAAAAATAAGTGATTTCATCATCCATATATACCTGACATACACCTGTAGGACTCATTTTTTTACGTGATTTGGCATTACATGGAAGAATATTGCTTCCTATTTTCAAGTGAATTTATAATGGGTTGTAACGATTTTTTATCCATATCTAACATGCAACTGGCGGACTCCTTATTTTACTTGCACTACAAGGAAAAGCCTTATTGCCGGCGCACCAAAAACGGCTATTGCCGGCGCACCAGAGCCCGCCGGTGGGAACATGCCGGTGATAATGAGTTAAATGGACCAGCTAGTGCGCCGGCGGTATGATTTTTCAATTTTTTTTTAAAAAAAGGCTGATCTAGATATAGATCTCGATCTAGATCTAGCTCGGGTTCATCCTCGAAAACCATGCATGTGGGCCTGTCGTTGTTGCGCCGAGGTAGGAGTAGGAGGAGGTGTAGGAGGCCAGGGGTGGTGGTGGAGGAGGAGGTGACCGGAGGTGGAGTATGAGGAGGAGGAGGAGGAGGATATCACCGGAGGAGGATGTCACCGGAGTAGGAGGAGGGAGGTGGAGGAGGAGGAGGAGGAATATGTCACTGGAGGGAGGATGTCACCGGAGTAGGAGGAGGAGGAGGAGGAGGAGGAGGAGGAGGAGGAGGCCCGAGGTTGAGGTAGCCGGAGGAGGCCCGAGGTTGAGGTCGCCGGAGGAGGTCGTCGTCGTCATCGGAGGAGGAGCCCGTCAGGGAGGAGAAAAGGAGGAAGGAGAAGAGGAGGAGGAGGAGGAGGAGAGGAGGAGCAGAAGTGGAAGAGGAGGAGGAGGAGGAGGCTAGTCTGCGCCTATATAGTAGAGGTTACTGCCGGCGCACCTATTATGGTGGTGCGCCGGGGGTACTTTTTAATTTTTTTTTCATCCAAATCTAAAACCTCAAAAAACTCTGTTTTCCTTTTCAAATTTTGGGAATAAAAAAAATCGGTAAACGGCCGTATGCAACCAGAAATCCCGTTTTACCGAAAGATGACGCCATTTTGCATAATATATCGAAATTCATTTTTTCAAATTTTTATTGAAGCTAGATTACATAATACATGGGCAGTTCAAAGGATTTTATTTTTTGAATTTTCTATCATTTTCTTTTTTTTTCGAAAACTGAAAAGGCGATTCCGGGGGGGGGGGTGGAGAGAAAAATCTAGGCACCTTACCCCGGCGCACCTCTATGGTGGTGCGCTGGTGGTAAATTGTGTACCACCGGCGCACCACCATAGAGGTGCGCCGGGGGTAAGGTGCCTAGATTTTTTTTGTCCGGCCAGAATTCTTCGAATTTTATTCTCGGCGCACTAAATTTGCTTGTGCGCCGGCAGTATAGGTTCTTCGCCGGCGCGGCCTAACATGGCTCGCCGGCGGTATTTTGCCACCGGCGCATGGATTTGCTGATGCGCCGGTAGTGCTATTTTCATCTATAGACCTTTTCCTAGTAGTGTTGATTTGGAACGGATCCTGTAGAAGCAAATAGCTTCCTTTTTTTTGACATGGAAGCAAATCGTTTTCTCCTTCTTTACGTGGGCACGTAAAATGTAGAAGCAAATCGCTTCCGCTTTTTTTACATCGCTTCCTATTTTTACCTGAATTTATAACAGGCGGTAATGTGGACCAAATATATATGACACGCAACTTATATTCGGTTAAATCTCGACCAAAATTTACAGACCTGTCTGTCAAAGTCTAATGATCGAAATAACGTGTACGCGTACCCGTAAGACTTACGTGCCATAAGTTTCTTTACGTGTTAAAATTAAAATTACTGGTTTATATTTTGTTTGTATATATGTGGATTAACCTGGTACCTCAAAAAATACCATTATATATAAGAAGTTTTAACAGAGACACCAGGTTAATCCATATAGTTTAAATAATATACTTCATTGGTTCTAATTTTAATAGCTGAGATTTCAAATCAATTGGTGTTACATAAATATTATCACATCCCGGACATACAAAACCAGCACAGTACGTAGGCGTGGAAGTTCAAGGAATAGAGTCTTTGTCACGTACAGCTCTTTCTTTCAAATGCCTATAATCTTAGAAATATCTAAAAAAGTAGAGTCCATCTTATGCACGTCTTGTTTTCTGAGATCGCCTAAGAATAGACATTTGTTGTTAGCCGGTACGGAAAAAAATATAGAATGCATGAATCAAATTGAGCGGAAATAATGAGAGAGCAAAAGAGAGCATGTGTATCATTAGCTCTTTTTTTTGCTAACCAATAACAATCAGCTATTTATATGCTCTCAGAAAAAAAATTAACAGGAGAAAAGAGAACTAATCGTGTGGCCGCATTGGATTTTTCTTCACGTGTATAGCTAATTTGTATGAAAGAAGGATTCTAATTTCTTTTTCCCTTAAACTACACGGAGGGGGTATGCCTCATTGATTCCCTTTTTTGGTACGATACCTAGATTGATGCGACTACTATATATTCTCGGGTGTGACGTATTTAATTTTCTTATATGGGAAAAGGTGATGTTGTACACAACTATGTTATACGTAACGTTTTGCATCTTTAAATCTTAACCGTTATTTATAGATCTAACTGTCTAAATAATTAAGATGATGTGGATTAACCTGGTGTCTCTATTAAAATCACCTTATTTTGCTTTTAGTATATAATAGATGATATAAGGATTATCAGTGTAACTTTCATTGCAAAAATTAAGGATAGAAGAGACATAATCTTTAAGGTCCTTACAAACAACACAAGTTTCATAATTTTTAACCATGAATGATTCTATCTCAGAGGCTCCCATAAATATGACAAATTGTTCTACCTCTTCAAACCCAAAATGAATATAGCTATTCCGATTATAGTTATTAATTAAAAATTCCTCACTAAAGCCACATTGAAATTTAAGATGTTTAGTGTCCTGTTGAGAGCAACAATTTATATCATGGCGTTTAAGCAAGATTTTAGCAATTGTATTCAATTTTTCTATCACAGCACTCATCACTTTTCCCGCTCTTGATTCTCTATAATTATAATAATATTCTATAAGTTCCAAGTAGGTTATGGGTTCTCCCATAACAACAGTTTTTAATTTTTAGGTTTTTCAAATTTTTATGGATTTTTGGGTATATGAGAAAAGTAAAACAAGACAAAAAGAAACTAGACAAAAGTAAACTAAGAAAAATAAAACAAGATGGAAATAAACTAAGCACAAATAAACTAGGCAAAAGTAAACTAAGCAAAACAAAGTAAAAACAAAATAAAAACACAGAGAGAGGTAGAGTGTACTCCCCAGGTGAACTTATGAGTAGAGCTATGCCTTCCCGGCAACGGCGCCAGAAAACAGTCTTGATAACCCACAAGTATAGGGGATCGCGGCAGTCTTCGAGGGAAGTAAAACCCAAATTTATTGATTCGACACAAGGGGAGGTAAAGAATACTTATAAGCCTTAACAAGCGAGTCGTCAATTCAGCTGCACCTGAAAAAGCACTAGCAACGAGGGTGATGTGAAAGTAGCGATAATATGAGAGCGATGAGTTACGATAGCACAACGACGGTAATAGTAATATGAGAGCAATGGCACCAGAAAATAGTTGATACTACTTCCAATGTCATGTAGAACGAGTATATGATGATGAAAGATGGACCGGGGTTCCCAGCTATCTACACTAGTGGTAAATCTCCAATAACAAGTGTTGGGTGAACAAATTACAGTCGGGCAATTGATAGGATTCAAAGCATTAAGTTAGAACATCCAGCTTATTAATCATGTAGCCATGTTTTTCATATATAGTCGTACGTGCTCGCAATGAGAAACTTGCACAACATCTTTTGTCCTACCAGCCGGTGGCAGCCGGGCCTCAAGGGAATCTCATCTGGATATTAAGGTACTCCTTTTAATAGAGTACCGGAGCAAAGCATTAACACTTGGTGAAAACATGTGATCCTCACATCACCGCCATCCCCTCCGGTTGTCCCGATTTCTGTCACTTCGGGGCCTTTGGTTCCGGACAGTGACAAGTGCATACAACTTGTAGATACAATCTAAGCAATAATTATGGAGCCTAAATCTAAGATCATGCCACTCGGGCCCTAGTGACAAGCATTAAGCATAACAAGATTGCAGCAACAATAACTTCACAAACTTTATAGATAGACTAATCATAATGTATCATCCATCGGATCCCAACAAACACAACACCGATTACATCAAATGGATCTCAATCATGTAAGGCAGCTCATGAGATCATTGTATTGAATTACATGGGATAGAGAGTACCAACTAGCTACTGCTAGAACCTGTAGTCCATGGGGGAACTACTCACGGAGCATGATGGAGGCGGTGGCGTCGATGGAGATGGCTTCCGGGGGTACTTCCCCGTCCCGGCAGGGTGCCGGAACAGAGACTTCTGTCCCCCGAATTGGATTTTCGCGATGGTGGCGGCGCCCCGGAGTCTTTTCGGAGTTTCGTCAAAAGGTATCGAGGTTTTAGGTCGAAAGGGCTTATATAGGCGAAGAGGCGGCGCGGGGAGGGGCAACGGGGTGCCCTCCCCATAGGCCGGCGCGGCCAAGGGCTGGCCCGCGCGGCCCTATGGTGTGGGGGCCCCAGGCCTCCCCTCTGACTCCCCTTCGGTGTCCTGGTCCGTCTCGGTGAATTATGATGTTTGGTCTTCGTTTCGTCGAATTCCGAGAATATTGCCCGAACAGCCTTCCTGGAACCAAAAACAGCAGAAAACATGAACTGGCACTGTGGCATCTTGTTAATAGGTTAGTTCCGGAAAACGCATAAAATCATCATAAAGTTCAAGCAAAACATGTAAGTATTGTCATAAAACAAGCATGGAACATCAGAAATTATGGATACGTTGGAGACGTATCACTCCTCATCCCAGAAATTAGTGACCGGGTTGATTAGCTCGAAGACCTTTGTCAGAACATTCCTCCCTTTTGGAGTCAATATCTTTCTTCAGTGGTAACTTGGGATCCACTCATCTTCCCAAATATTGATATTATTTCCTCTGCCAGCACGCTAGATATGCCCCTTTTTAAAGGTCTGAACTCCAGCCCTGGGTAGTCAGAGTCGGGATTCTGAGTCGCATCGATTTTTGTCAGGCAGAATCGAGTCGTAGTATCGAATCGTAGAATCTGGGATCCTACCATACTTACTCAGAGAAGATCTTTTTATCACACAGAAAGTTTGTGTAATAGTATAATGGAGATAAAAATTATAATACATAAAGTTTCTAGGAATAATGTTCTAGCAATAGATTATTTGAGATTTCGTAGGTAAATAAAGGGTAGTAAAGCAAGTGAAAAGGGATTGTGATGTTTAAGTAGTATCCTTGTATGGTTTTGCGGATGGGGAAAAATAATGAGTTAGTAGAATCGTAAAAATTCATAAAAGGGATCGAGATTCTACATTATTCTCATGATTCTATGATTTGGATCGGGACTCAACATGGATTCTACGCGATTGGGATTCACAGTGGGATTTGGATCGATACAGTGATTTAAGATCGTCAAATCGTAGGATTCTGGTAGTAGGATCGGGATTCTGACTACCTTGCCAATATACTTTACAAAGTGAAAGAGCTTCCTTTCTTCATTGGTGGATTTAGAAGATCACCATTAGGGAAATACTTGGCTCTAAGAACTCTTGCACACAGGGATTCATGTTCCTCAATAATTCTCCAAACCTGTTTAGCAAGCAAAGCCAGGTTAAAACAATGGATATCTTCAAACCCCATGCCGCCTTTATCTTTTGGAACACAAAGTTTCCACCAAGCTAGCCAGTGCATTCTCTTGCGATTAGCATCGTTGCCCCACCAGAAATCGGACATCGCCAATATGATTCCTTTACAAATTTATTTTGGAATCTTGAAAACCGACATAGCATACACTGGTATTGCTTGGATAACCGCTTTGATCAGCACTTCCTTTCCACGAGAAGATAACATCTTCTCCTTCCACCCATTAATTCTTTGACATACTCGGTCTACTAAAAACTTAAAAGAGTCTGACCAATCAGCTCTCACAATCGCCGGTAGCTCAAGATAGTAAGGGCCTCTGTCATAATGTCCGGGCTAGTGCATATAGTAGCCCTTTCTTCCACACAAATATTGGGACTAAAAACACACTAGATTTAGAAGTGCTCACCATCTGGAAGCCTGAAAGTATTCATCTAGGATACGTTTCAGACATGTTGCATTAGCCCCATTTGCTTGCATTAAAATCAGAGAGTCATCGACAAACAAGAGGTTTGAGATTGCGGTTGCATCCCTACAAATTTTCACACCAATTATTTCCTCTTGAGCCTCTGCTTGCACGATTAGCCCTGTCAGTCCTTCAGCACAGAGGATAAACAAATAAGGGGACATGGGGTCACCCTAGCGAAGTCCCCTAGAGGGTGTGAAAAGGTCACTCTCCTCCGAGTTCACACGAACCCTATAACACACTGAGTTCACGCAAGTCATGATCAGCTTCACCCATCGCTGGTCAAAGCCTAACTTCAGCATTATTTTCTCAAGGAAATTCCACTCCACTCGATCGTATGCCTTATGCATATCAAGTTTGACCGCCCATAAACCTTTCTTGCCTTGTCTTCCCTTTTAATATGATGGAAACATTCATATGCTACCATGATATTATCAGTAATTAGGCGTCCGGGGACAAAGGCACTCTGGGTAGGACTAATGATCTCAGGAAGGACTGTAGGAGTCCCTTCAATCTAGCTGCTAGCATTTTCGAGATCACTTTGTAGACCACATTGCACAAGCTAATGGGTCTCAGCTGTGTGACTTTTTCTGGAGCTATAAGTTTTGGGATGAGAAGAATGGTAGTGTCGTTCCACCCCTCTGGGATTTTGCAGGAGAACAAGCAGTTTCGATGAAGGATTCAATGTAAATGCTCACAGACAAGTATTCAGGGGGTTTTGATGTAACAGATGAATAAAGTACGAGTAAATAAAGTGCGAGAGTAATAATTGCAGCGAGTGGCCCAATCCTGTTTAGCACAAAGGACAAGCCGGTTTGTTTACTTATAATGACCAAACGTTCTCGAGGACACACGGGATTTTAGTCTAGTGCTTTCGCTACATACGGCTAATTAATCTTCATTGTTTTGATAAGTGTTGTGTGGGTGAACCTATGCTAATGTACCGCCCTTCCTAGGACTAATACATACTTGTGATTATACCCCTTGCAAGCATCCACAACTACAAGAAAGTAATTAAGATAAATCTAACCACGGCCTTAAACTCTGAGATCCTGCGATCCCTCCTGCATCGATATACCAACGGGGGCTCAGATTTCTGTCACTCCGGCAACCCCGCAATTGGCAAACGAGTACAAGATGCATTCCCTAGGCCCATAAAGGTGAAGTGTCGTGTAGTCGACGTTCACACGACACCACTAGAAGAATAACACCACAACTTAAATATCATAACATTGAATATTACTCAACCATACTTCACTACTAACATTTAGACTTCACCCATGTCCTCAAGAACTAAACGAACTACTCACGAGACATCATATGGAACATGATCAGAGGTGATATGATAATGAATAACAATCTGAACATAAACCTTGGATCAACGGTTCCACTCAATAGCATCAATAACAAGTAGAAATCAACACCGGGAGAGTTTCCCCTATCAAACAATCAAGATCAAACCCAAATTGTTACAGCGGTGACGGTGTGTAGCGGTGGAGACGACGGTGATGATGATGAAGATGATGTGATGGTGATGGAGACGCTGTCCAGCTCGATGACGGTGATGATGGCGTCGATTTCCCCCTCCGGGAGGGAATTTCCCCGGTAGATCTCAGCCTGCCGGAGAGCTCTTTTCTCTCTGGTGTTCTCCGCCCCGCAGAGGCGGCTGTGGCTCTTTTCGACGTACCCCTGGAGCTTAGGTTTTCGGGACGAAGGCGTGCGCGAAGAAAAGGAGGCGAGAGGGGGCTGTGGGCCCCCTCCTC
>NC_061512.1:144686700-144731796 GCF_022539505.1 Lolium rigidum
CACCACAGCTAGAACCTCATGGACCAGGTCATCACCGAGGAGATGCCAAAACCTCTTATAGAAAATTGCATGTAGACCATCCGGTGACAAGGGATTAACTTATCAATGCCTATGGATTGTAGGCTAGGGTTTAGTTAGAAGTAGAGGGCAAGTAGATCTCGAAGGTTTCAGCCGAAAAGTACTCGACGATTATGAAAACTAGGGTTTGTGAACAATGATTCGATGATCTTCTCGTCCCTCGACTCCCCCTTTATATAAGAGGTGGAGCCGAGGGTTTCGTTTTGTACAAGTTACGCAGTCCGGGACGGTTTCTAACTCATCCCGCCAAATTACAAACAACACTTCCTATTACAACTCTTCTTTCCTTAATACATCTTGGGCTCTCGAACCTTCTTATTCTTCGGGTAGTGGGCCTTCATTAAACCCCGGGTACCATCTTTGGCAAGCCCATTTGGGATGCCTATGTCAGTAGCCCCCGAGATTTTGCTTGAATCGTAGAGTCAGGGAAAATCTCCACTGTTTATTTTTATTCGACAAGTTAACCTTTTCTATATTTCTTTATATAAATTTCTATATTGTACAGGGATATTGGTAGTTGGGGCTAGTTCATCCGACGGATCGGGTACTAGTTAACCGCTCTAGTGGCAATCCGCAAAAACCTACTTCAAGATCACGTCCCCGGACATGATCTCGGGATACCGGTGTAAACTTCGACAGGTGCCGCTTAAGGTCTTACCATTCCGTCGAGTCCCGACTCAAATTTATCGGGTACCTAACGCGTCCGTTAGGATTTTTCTTCGTATCCGTTGATACGGATAAAAGTAGCGTAGCGCAGTCTTCGGCGATGCCACGCCCAGCAGAATGGATCTGGGGTCTTACCTTCGCAAATTTGCGGCATTCAGAAGTTGATCGCAACTTTGGCGTTCTGAGAATATATTGTCGAGTGCTTTTCCGGCTGTTGGAATGGCACATTTTATCGAGTCAAATATGACTTATATTATTAATCTCCCGATGGGAGTATATGCAGAGTTAATTATAACTCGAAATATACTCTCTTGCTTTTCTATCTTTTCTTTTTCCTTTTTTTTAAATTTCATCGGGCACGCGAACAGCGTTCCCGATGGGAGTAGCCCCCGAGGCTACAGCCAAGAACTTGTGCTTGGTTGTAGGCTCAACATTTTAGTCCACCATGTCGCTATATTGCCATTATTTCCCGATATTCTCTTTTTCTTTCTTCTTCTTTTTATATCTCGGGTGCGCGAACATCGCTCCTGATGGGAGTAGTCCCCGAGGCTACAGCCAAGAACTTGTGCTTGGTTGTAGGCTCCCACAATTTCTATATTTCCCATAGTCGAAATTTTTCCTTTGGTCGAAGTAGCCCCCGAGCATTTGGGCAAAAACTTGTTTCTGACCAAAGGCTCCCGAAGTATTCAAATCACTTCTCCTGTCGCCATTCTCCTTTTATTTTTCTTGTCGACATATTTTCCTTAATCAATTTTACTTCATCCTTCTCGAATAGTCGTGATTTTTCTGCCCTGTGGGTCCATTGCTTCCACCACGTTGACACGTCGTGCAAGTGGGGGACACACGTCCTCCGCTTTTCCTGGCGCACGTTCTGTAACCTCGCCAATGTTGAAATACTATGTTACCCTTGTTGCCACGTGGTGATCATCTGCTGCATTCTTTTTTTTCATCCAACGGTTCCGTCGCTTCACCGCACCTCTATATAAGATCATCTTCTTCGTCCTCGAGCACTTCCGCTCGCGCCGCTCTCCTTATCTCCTCTGCAAAAACCTCCTCTTGCGCTCTCGATTGCCTGAGCTTTTCTCCTCCAAGCTATACTTCCGCGCCATTGTTGATGCCACCGCGTCGTTTGACGAGGCACAACACGCCGGAATCCTCCATGGCCGCCGCAGATCTTGGGACGGCGGAGTGGGAAAGGTCGAAGATTTCCAATCAAGACCTCAACCTCTTGAAGAAACTTGGGATTAGCAAGAAGCCCAAAGCGCTCTGCTTCCCAAGCGAAGAAAGCTACCCAGCCCCTCCAATGGGGTACCGGGTAAGTTTTGTCGACCATCTCATTCGCGGTTTGTCCGCCCCCATTCATCCTTTCCTCCGTGGATTACTGTTTGTCTACGGTCTTCAACTTCACCACCTCACGCCAAACTCAATCCTCCACATTTCCATTTTCATTACTCTTTGTGAAGCCTTCCTTGGCGTCTCGCCCAATTGGGCGCTATGGAAATCTATCTTTGCTCAGTGATTGATGTCGAAATATTTCTTTTTTCCAGTTAATTTTTGACAATTATACATCAGCTCCTGGTCCCTCCAATATTTCGCCTTCTTCTCACTTAAGGAGAACTCCTGCTGACGCTTCACCTGTCAAAGATTCTTTACCGCAAGAATTGGATGAACTTCGGCACCAACTTCAGTACGTGAAGAAGCAATCACTTGTGATGATGGAAAAGTGTCGTAAGTCATCTGAATCCGAAGAAATTGCGCTACAGCAAGCTCGCGAGGCCGTAATAGCTAGGGAAATTGCTGCATCTGAAACGGAAAAGGCGACTACCCGAGAGAATTTCATGCTCGAGTTAATGAATGAGGCTAGTGCGGATATGTCGGGTATGTCTATTTCGTCTTCAATATCTTCCGTCTTCATGCTACGTCTTCTTAAAGTTTGCCGCTCTTTTGTTTTAATAGGTCCCTTTACTGATGCTGTTGCCGAAGAAGAGAGGGTAAATACTAGGACAAACCTCCTTGTTAACCTTTCTCTTGATCATGGTTCTCTGTTCTGGGCTACCCCAGAAAGGACCCGCCAAATTGTCAGATTTCAAGATCGCGCCTCCCAAACTCGCGACTTCCTTGACTTCTGTACCAAGACCTTGTCTAGGGTTTATAATTCCATGTTTCCTCGAAACGCTCAACCAAAGAATCTTCTCGAGCTAATGGAAAAGTTTAAGGATGCCCACAAGATCCATGACTTTATCAAAGCTCAACTGGTAGCTGGCGCCAGATTTGCTCTCATCATGCTTCGGATCCGCCATTCAAAACTTGATCCGACTCAGAGTTGTTGCGAAAGTCCATGAGAAGGTGCGGCGCCGAAGAGTTGGTGTCGACCGTATTAACACGAAGGTTTCACCCATAGCTGAGGAAATGATTGAAGACCTTCTTCGTATGGATGCCGACTTTTTTGCAGATGGACATTATGCTGATTTTCTTGGTGCCGCTCCCGAAGAAGACAGGATTACCCTTGACAATATATTGAACCATGACTAACTTTTTCCTTTGGTAACTAATTCTTCCTTATAAATCGTGATTGTGATTATATTGTAAAGTGAACATCACATTTCTATATTTGTCTAGCCCCCGAGTATTTTCGGTGACTATTTGCCGTATTTATATAGTGCGAGGTTTGTAAACCAAAGCAATTATATGTAATCTTTGGCAAGTATCAGCCCCCGAGCTTCTTTATTTAGCACTATTTTGTATTTTTGTTGACTCACGAGGTATTTGAGTACCAAGGCGAGGCTTTACTCTAGGCGAGTCTTCGAGTATCTTTGATGTCGAAGTTCTATATTTATTTTGCGAGGTTTTTAGACCAAGGCACTTACGATTTTTGATGTGTACACTATATTTATGATTGCTGGCTTTCGATTTTGTTATATTTGGCGAGGTATTTAGTGTACCAAGGCGAAATATTTCAGTGAATCTATATTGTATGTATTTTGAAACTTGGGCGTTGAGCCCCCGAGCGTGTCGAAGAATAAGAAATATATCCCCACTATCTTTATTATATTGCAGCACCACGAGCCCGCCTCATTAAAAACCTTTCCCGGCCCCACTCGGTGCCCCGAAAAAGGAAAAGAGTGCGTCTGAAAACTCGTGGGCGTTTCAGTACATTGAAGTTTTACAAGGACTATATTTGAGCTCTAGGCGTAGAACCGCCTGAGTTGCGCCACGTTCCAGGGGTTTTGCTCCTCTACCCCTGTCTTCTTGTCCTTTATCCTGTATGCTCCTCCTCCAATTACTTCCGTGACGATATAGGGACCAAGCCATGGTGACTCGAGTTTTTCATGACTTTTTTGCGTGAGCCGAAGAACTAAGTCTCCCACTTGAAAGGATCTTGGTCGCAAACGTCGACTGTGATAATTTTTCAAGTCCTGTTGATATTTGGTGACCCTTGATAATACTTCGTCTCGAGCTTCGTCGAGTGCATCTACATCATCTTCCAATGCTGTTTTTGACGCTTCTTCATCATATGCTGTGACTCTAGGGGAGTCGTGCTCTATTTCTATTGGAAGTACTGCTTCCGCGCCATGGACTAGAAAAAACGGGGTTTCTTGTGTCGCCGTATTTGGTGTTGTTCGGATGCTCCACAGTACACTTGGTAGTTCTTCAGGCCAGGTATGTCGAGCTTTTTCTAAAGGTCCCAACAGACGTTTCTTGATGCCATTGCAGATGATGCCATTGGCTTTCTCGACTTGCCCATTGGTTTGAGGATGTGCAACTGACGCGAAGTTCAGCTTGATACCCACCTCTTTGCAATAGTCTTTGAACTCATTGGATGTGAAATTGCTGCCGTTGTCTGTGACGATGCTGTGGGGCACTCCAAATCTGAAGACGAGGCCTTTTATGAATTTTACTGCAGATGCTCCGTCTGGTGAATTTATCGGCTTCGCTTCTATCCACTTTGTAAATTTGTCGACAGCTACTAGCATGTATTCCTTTCCTCCTGGCCATGATTTATGTAACTTGCCTACCATGTCGAGTCCCCATTGTGCAAAGGGCCACGACAAAGGTATTGGTGCTAGTTCTGCTGCTGGAGAGTGAGGTTTTGCGGCGAACCTTTGACACGCATCGCAAGTCCTTACTATTTCTTTGGCGTCCTCGATTGATGTCAACCAATAGAATCCTGCCCGAAAAACCTTGGCTGCGATGGCTCGACTACTTGCGTGATGGCCGCATATTCCTTCGTGCACATCCTTCAGAATGACTCTTCCTTCTTCGGGTGTTACACACCTTTGCAGAACACCTGAAATACTTCGCTTGTACAGTTCTCCTTTTACCACTGTGAAGGCTTTAGACCGTCGAATTACTCGCCTTGCTTCAACTGGATCGTCGGGTATTTCTTTCCTTAGGATGTATGATACATATGCTTGCATCCAAGGAACCTGTACCATCATCACAAGTTCTTGTTCCTCTTCATCCTCCGTGGTTTCTGCGAGGGGTGTACCTCTCCGATATTTCTTCCCAAAACACTCCTGGCGGAACTGGGAGGCACTGCGACCCGATGTTTGCGAGGACGTCGGCTTCATCGTTGCTCAATCTACTGATGTGGTTTACCTCGCATCCATCAAATAGCTTTTCGAGTTCATTGTATACCTCCTTGTATGCCATCATGCTATCATTGATTGCGTCACATTGGTTCATAACTTGCTGAGCTACCAACTGTGAATCGCCAAAGATTTTTAATCGAGTTGCTCCGCAGGCTTTCGCCATCTTCATCCCGTGTATGAGAACCTCATATTCCGCTTCATTGTTAGATGCATTAGGGAACGTCATCCGAAGGATGTACTTCAACTTGTCGCCTTCAGGTGATATGAGTACTACTCCTGCACCAGCCCCTTCTAGTCTCTTGGACCCATCAAAGTTCATAGTCCAGGTTCTCGACAAATCGGAGGTCCTGTATTTTGCAACTCCATCCACTCTGCGATGAAGTCCGGCAGTATTTGCGACTTTATTGCTTTTCTTTTTCGTACGTGATGTCCCGAGGGGAAAGTTCTATTCCCCAAAGGGAGACACGACCCGTAGCTTCTGGATTGTTCAGTATATTTGACAGGGGAGCTTCGTTGACCACTATGATCGGGTGTGCCGAAAAATAGTGGCGCAATTTCCGTGCTGTCGTGAATACTCCATATGCTAGTTTTTGGTACTGAGGGTACCTTTGTTTTGAGGGCGACAAGACTTCGCTCACGAAGTATACTGGCCGCTGCACTCCATGGATTTTCCCTTCTTCTTCTCTTTCGACAACTAAAACCGTGCTAACCACTTGAGGTGTGGCCGCAATATACAACAGGAGAGGTTCCTTTTCCTTTGGAGCCACCAGGACTGGTGGTGTCGAGATTTTTCGCTTCAGATCTTCGAAAGCTCTATCGGCCTCTTCGTTCCACTGGAATTTATCTCCTTGTTTTATCAGCGCATAAAATGGTAACGCTTTTTCTCCTAACCTGGCGACGAATCTGCTCAAAGCTGCGACTCGCCCAGTTAGCTGCTGTATTTCTTTCAACTTCGTTGGCTTTCTCATTGTTACTATGGCTTGTATTTTGTCGGGATTTGCTTCAATCCCTCTTGCTGAAACTAGAAACCCCAGAAGTTCTCCTGCTGGAACGCCAAAAGAACACTTTGTCGGGTTCAGCTTGAGGCAGAATTTGTCGAGGTTGTCAAAAGTTTCTTTGAGATCCTCGATCAGCGTTGCCCCCTTCTTTGACGTTATGACGACATCATCAATGTATACTTGCACGTTTTTCCCGATCTGTGTTGCTAAACACTTCTGCATCATCCTCTGATATGTTGCTCCCGCATTTTTTAGACCAAAAGGCATTGTCTTGTAGCAAAACACGCCGTAAGGTGTAATAAACGCTGTTTTGGCTTCATCATCTTCTTTTAATCTGATCTGGTTATAACCAGAGTATGCATCCAAAAAGGAAAGACGTTCACAACCTGCCGTGGAGTCGATGATTTGATCGATCCTTGGGAGGGGAAAGTGATCCTTAGGGCAATGTTTGTTGAGACACGTGAAGTCGACGCACATGCGAAGGACTGTCGTGTTTTTCTTCGGCACCATCACCGGGTTAGCTACCCATGTGGCTTCTGTAGATATCTCTCTGATAAAACCAGCTTCTTCTAGTCGATTTATTTCTGATAGCATGGACTCGCGGTTTGGTTCCGAAAAACGCCGCAAAGGTTGTCTGATTGGTTTCGCTGTTGGATCCAAATTTAGGTGGTGCTCGGCAAGTTCCCTGGGTACTCCTGGCATGTCAGCTGGACACCATGCGAAGATTTTCCAGTTCTCACGGAGGAACTCGACGAGCGCGCTTTCCTATGCGATATCCATGTTGTTTGCAATGGATGTCGTCTTTTTGGATCTGTCGGGTGAATCTGCACCTCCTTAGAATTTTTCTCTGTGTTGAAAGTTGATTCTTTGTTTGGCCTTCCAACGTCTGGCAGTACGTCGTAATCAGTCATGCTTTTCGATGCCAAGTATTCAGCTTGCATCCCGAAGGTTTCTGATAACCGATGGAAATCCTTGTCGCACTTATCAGCTAAGGCAAAACTCCCTTTGACCGTGATTGGTCCCTTGGGTCCAGGCAATCTCCATAACAGGTATGTATAGTGTGGTACTGCCATAAATCGAGCGTATGCTGGTCGTCCCAACAAAGCGTGGTACTGCGATGGGAAATCCACGACTTCAAACTCCAGTTTCTCGATTCTATAATTTTCTCGGGTTCCAAACTGAACGTCAAGGTTGATCTTTCCCAATGGGTAACTTGGTTTCTCTGGTGTGATGCCGTGGAACCTTGTGTCCGTTGGCTTCAGGTTTGCTAAGGATATGTTCATCTTCCTCAATGTATCTGCATACATAAGGTTTAAGCTGCTGCCGCCATCTATGAATACTCGAGAAACGTCAAATCCTGCGATAACTGCCGGCAGAATAAGTGCTGACTGCCCTGGGGCTTTCAAATCACCAATATCAAACAAAACCTTCTTCACTTCTTCGGTTGAGAATGGAGCCGTAAGCATCTCATTCATTACTGGCGTGACCCTTGAGTGTACTGCATCGAAGACACCTTGGTTATTGCCTGTATCTTCAGTCCTGAATAGATGAGAGAAATAGTCCACCACATGGTCTTTAGGTGTTCTCCTTCTTTCCAAACTCCTGTGTCATCTAACAACCTCCTAAGCTGGTTTCGTTTCATTTGGGCAGTGGCTGCATTATGAAAGAAAGAAGTGTTCTGATCCCCATGCATGAGCCAGTTAGTTCTACCTCGCTGCAGCCAGTATATTTCCTCCTGCTCCAAGAGATTCTCAATGAGCACCTGGATTTCCTTCTGTTTTCCATTGGATTCTGGAGACATCACTCCTTTCCTCATATTTTCTAGTTCTTTTTTCAAAGTGTCAATGCGTTTTCTTAGGACCCTTAAGTGTCATCCTGTCCCAATCATGCAAACTCATATGAACAACATTGGTACGCATTGCAAGGGATGGAGCCAGACCACGCAACTTAGCTTTCTCCCAAGCCGTTGTTACAATTTCATTAACCGACTCTTCCGCCAGCCATCTGGCTTCAAACTTTCTACCGCCGAACCTTCTACATATGAGATTTGCGTCATAAAACTCAGTATCAACCAACACGGGATGATGATCAGATCTGAAGTGCGGTTCATTGCTAACTGACACGAGAGGAAATAAAAATTTCCAGTCGGAGTTGCACATTGCTCTATCTAGCCTCTCACGTACCTCCGCACGGCGCCACGTGAACTTGTCTCCCGTGTACCCCATGTCATGCAGTTCGCATGCTGATAGACAATCTCTGAATTCTTGCATCATGCGTGGTGGCCTAGGATTACCACCCTCCTTCTCCTCCGAGTATAAGATCTCGTTGAAATCACCAATTACGAGCGACGGCAGTGCAGATCTAGCACATAGATCACGCATGCAGCTCCAAGGCAGGTGCTTCTCATCCCAGGCAGGTTCCCCGTAGAAACATGTAAATCTCCATATCGAACCAACACTGGATTCAAAGACTACACATATGCAATTAGCACACACATATTCAGAAACCAGTTTATTATCTTCGTTCCAGAACAGAACAAGGCCTCTCGAACGGCCATCACTTTCATCACAAAGAACAAAATCATACCCCAGCTTACGGCGGAGACTTTCTGCATTCTCTTTATTCAGATGACACTCGGATAAAAACAGGATATCTTGCTTTAGGTGCTCTCGAAGATCCGAGATCGAGCGAACTGTTGTGGGTGAGTTCGCCGCACGACAATTCCATCCGCATGTTCTCATTGTTCCTAGCAGCAATACCAAAACCTCTCTCAGCACGGAATCTTCAAACTTGCTCGCAGATCAGGTCCAAACCAAACAGACCAACAAAAAAACTCGGAACCTCACCGCCAGTACTGATGCACCGCCGGGGAGGGAAGAAAACTTGCCTTCGCCGTTGCCGGCGCGAAAGAACCACAAAACGCCACACGAGCACCGTCGGGGCGGAAAAAATTTGAAACCCTAGGCATGAACCTTAGGGGATCTCAGCAGCACAAAACGCCAAGAAGCTCGAGGAAAGTCACGATCTATTCAGCTGGATGGAAGAGGCAGAGGAGCCAGCGTCTGAACCACGCCGCCGGCGGCGGCGGCACCACGAGGTAGATCGCCTTCATAATCGCCTAATCCTATACAGGCACCTAGGTCTAAAGTATACATGGATAAGATCGTTGGTATCCGCAAGCTAAAATGCCGGAAGGCTTCAACCTGCGCTTCAAGTCTTCGCTTGAGGGCTCTAGTCGCCAGGGGTTTAGGCCTAGTTGTCAGATTTTTATAGGATTAGTTTCTATAAAATATATTTGTATGAATGAAACAACTAATATAGAAACAATTTATACGGAATTTATACTCTACATAATTACTGTACAAATCCTATGAATTAAAAGAGCCCGGAGAGAATACTAGACCCCAGGGAGAGATAGTATGGTGTTGGAGTTATTGGCGTCTTCTGTTTGCAGTTGGAGGAGAACTCTGTTTTCTATTTCTATAAAATTACCGTATGTGCTCACGCACTCTCGAAAAGAAAAAACCTATGCAATCTCCGCCCATCGCCGCCTTCCTGTTTCCCTGCTCTCATTGTCTGCTCTTGGGCATTCGCTTTTGAGGTATAAGATTCTCGTCATCTATCTAGTCATTACTCAAACGAAACCTCAACAAATTTTGAGTGTGCCGCTGCACACCCGTCATACCATCTAGATCCCCGACACTTAGATGTTGACGAAGCGGCCAAATTGATTCTGTGGGTCTAATTTCAACACCGTTCTATTAGTATTTAGATCGGATCGGAGAAAGGCCTGATCTTTTTTGCTTTGCGCCGGCGGAGACTCTGAGGATGATGGCAAGCGCAGGACTGAAGCGTAAAGGTTACTCCTTTACCGCTCTCACCCACGGCAAGCGCCCAAAGACCACCAGAGCGCCGTCCCATGCGTCTGACTGGTCCTCCCTCCCTCTGGACATCACCGGCATCATCGCCGAGCGGCTGCTGGTGGAGGACGTGACTGATTACATGAGCTTCCGCGCCGTGTGCTCACACTGGCGTGCCACCACCACCAGCCCGTGCGATCCCACACTTCAGGAAACCCGCTTCCGGCCTCGTGGCTGGGTTGCCCTCTGCGACGGTGACGGCGTACGCCCTGCTGATGCCTGTGAGATCACCTTCCTCCACACGTCCACTTGCCGGCGCCTCCGTGTCTGCCTGCCCGAGCTCCAGAAATACCGGATTGTTGGCTTCACTGACGGCCTCCTCATCCTGCTCAACAAGACAACCACCACCCTCCGCGTCTTGCACCCGTTCACCCGTGTATTCTTGGACCTCCCACCCCTTGCGCCCATCTTCCGTGACCTCGTCAAGCCCATGGAGTCGATGGTCCGGATGAAAGCTGCAGTCGGCTGGTCTCACGGCTCAATTGCTGTCATTGCTTGGTTCCCAATTGTGCCAGTGGTGATCTACGCTGAACCCGGGAAGCCGCGTTGGTCTGTCATTCACCTAGGTCCTGAGCTTTGGACTGCCTTACCATTCCAAGGTAGGCTGTTCGGCATCCGAAAGGGGACGGGGGAGATTGTGCAGGTGTATCCTCAATGCCCGCAGTACCCTGTGGTTGCTCGTATTCCCAGTGTGTTTGGATGCCCCACATTCTGTTACTACTATCTTGTAGACTTTGGGGGGCACATGCTCCTCGTTGTCCAGCACCGTTCTATTGGCCACAGAGAAGGGTGGCAGCCTTTCGCTTTTGCACTCTTCTTGGTGAATGTACACCATAGAGTTCTGGTTCCATTGGGTGACCTAGGTGACCAGGCCCTCTTCCTTAGAGCATCTCCAACAGGCGCGCTATATAGGCCGCGCGGCATAAAAACGTCCGATATAGCGCGCGCGGGACAGAATCAGGCGCTCCAGCAGGCGCGGTAAACGGCGCGGTGCTGTAAAATTTTTAGGGCGCGCGGCGTTTTGCACAATCCGGAGCGGCATATCCGGCGCGTCGGCTACAGCGCGCGGCATCGCTCGTCCAACCGCGAAAAATCCCCCGCGCTGAAACTTCCTCCCCGCGTCGCTGCCCCGAGCCCAATCCGTCGTCTCCGCGCGCCGCCGGCGATCCCGACGATGGACGACCCCTCCGGCAACCCGCCGACCCCTCCCTACTCGTCACACCCTCCGCCGCCGCCGCCACTTCCGCCGCGCCAGCGCCAAACCCTAGCGGCGGCGCCGACGCCGGGAACCCAACGGCTGCTGCGCGGGCGCTGTTCGTCCCGCCGCGCGGGGCACTACACGCAGGCGCTGCCGCGGCGCAGATGGCCGCGCAGGGCACCGGCAACGCGCGGCCCGCGCCGAGGAGGGGGAAGGCGCCGTCAACGAAACGGCCTCACGTCGGCCCCGCCGCCGTCGCGCCACCGAAGAAAGCGAAGGCGCCCGTCCCCCGCCGACAGCCTCCTCCTCCGGCGCCGAACCCGGCGCCTTCTCCTCCTCCTCCTCCGCCGACCCAGCCGACGCCTCCGTCCGGCAACCGCGCGGGCGCACATATGGTGGATGGTGAAATGCCCGAGAGGTAAAAAACACTTCTTTTTGTCGAATTGTGGTTTAGATGCATACCTAGCCGATGGTAATGAATTTCATTGCAATGTAGAGTGGATGATGCGGCATTCATGGAGACAATGAATGTTGGATCCTCGTTCTTGCATGACGATGAAGCCGCCTATGGGGAGGAGGAATATGAGGATGTAGATGAGGAAGGAGAAGGGTTGATTGAACCTCGCCCTCCCGGCCGGGCCGCCAACTACACCATAGCGGAGGACAAGTTGCTTTGCAAGACGTGGTTGACAATTGGAATGGATCCAACAACCGGTACCGATCAAACAAGAGAAACATATTGGATGAGGATGACGGAGTACTTCAATACAAACACAAGTGGGATCGAGCGAACCATGCGCTCACTTCGGTCCCGTTGGTCCGGTATCAACACCGATTGCCAAAAATGGGCGGGCGTGCAAGCCAACATCGATGTTCTCAATCCGAGTGGCACTAATGAGAATGATAGGGTAAGTGACTCTACTATGTTCACCATATGGCTCATATGAGAAGAATACGGTTGTACTTCATATGGCTCATCTATTTTCTTTTGCGCATATGTGTAGAACTCCATGGCTCAAGGATTGTTTAGGGATGTGGGAAAGAAGAACAAGAAAGGCAACAAGATTCTTGGCAAGCCATTCACCTTGCATCATTGCTATGAAGTGCTAGGGAATGAAGAGAAGTGGAAGACGCGCGGCAAGTTGGATGCGGCAACTATGGCGGCCAATGCTACCGGTGATGCAACAATCATCGATGATGATTCAAGTGATGAAGGGAAGAAGAGAAGCTCCACTCCTCACTCCATCAACAATGGGCGGAGGAATGTGCCCGGTAGGAAGACCGCCAAGGAAATGAAGGGAAGGAAGGCCGGAGATGATGACATTGCCATGGCTATGGAGAGGATTGCAAATGCAAGGTTGCAAGCAAATGAAGATAGAAAGATGCAACGAAACTTGGAGAAAGAGGCTATGGATGCTATTGAAGCTAGGAGAGCCGCTTTGGAGGAGAGGATTGCCGCCAACGAGGAGAGGAAGTTGGCTTTGGAGGAGAAGAGGCAAGCCACCGAGGAGCATGCACGCCTAGCGGAGGAGGAGAGGAAGCTTTTCTTGATGGATACTTCCCATATGGATGAGAGGCAAAAGGAGTACGTCAACCTTCTTCGCGATGAAGTGTTGGCCAAAAAGAGATTGTTGCTAGCCAACATGAACACTTCCACCACCGGCATGTTTGGAGGAGGCATGTTTGGAGGAGGCATGGGAGGCATGGGCGGCATGGGAAGCATGCCCATGCCCACCATGGGAGGCATGGGCGGCATGGGAAGCATGCCCATGCCCTCCATGGGAGGCATGGCCGGCATGGGAAGCATGCCCATGCCCTCCATGGGAGGTATGGCCGGCATGGGAGGCTATGGAGGCATGGCCGGCATGGGAGGATCAAGCTATGGAGGAGTGTTTGGAGGGACCATGGGAGGCTCCGTGAGTGGTGTGTACCACCGGGAGGCTTCGTGTCTTCCATGAATGCTACTATTCCTCCTTCAACCCAAGATGACGAGGACGAAGAAGAAGGTGTTGACTTGGAAAATGCGGAAGTGTGATATGCATTTGTGATATGCATTGTTTCACTTTGTCCATTTGAACCATATGTCGTGTGTCATTGTTGAACTACGTCATTTTGTGTGTCCTTGTTGAACTATGTGATGTTGTTGCACTTTGTGTTATTTATTTCATGAATTGTGTCATTTCTTTCATGAATTGTGAATGCAAAATAGACTAGAAATCTGTTTTCCGCGCCCGCGCGCGCTGTATTTTGCAGCGCCTGGCGGAGGACCATTTTTCCTGCGCGCGCACGCGCTGTATTTTGCCGCGCCCGGCGGAGGAAAAAACGGCACAGCGCGCCATATCTGTTTACCGCGCGCGGATTCTTGGTTTTAGCGCGCCGCGATATAGCGCGCCTGTTGGAGATGCTCTTAGCAAAGATCGATGCCTGTGTGTCTCAGCCAGGAAACTCCCTTCTATCAGCCGCAATTCCATCTATTTCTCGCTGCCCAACTACGACCCTGTCGTGTTGTATTCTCTAAGCAGCGGAAGATTCGAGCGGACGTCAACATTTTCCCTCATACATGACCTCAAGGAGAGGATTCGGCCCTCTGTTCGGCCCTTCACCTTGGCCGATCATCTGATGACATATTGCCACCATCTTGAGTGGTAGGTTCCTTAGTTACATTATTCTCTTTTGACTGCACTGGCCACTGGCCATTGTGTGTGCCACATGTACTATTATTCTGATAGCCTAAACCACATGTTTTTGTTTTCTTCCTGCAGGTCCAGGGGACTTATGTTTCATGAGTACTATGATATACCTTTGTCTTGGAAGAATTTGTTGAGGAAAATGATGTTACAGGACTTTGAAATTCGAGTTCCAGGTTTGGGTGAAGAGAAAGTAATGAGAAGTTTGATATCAAGGAAAATGAAGCTGCAAATAACAGGTATATTGCATAGTCTGTTGCTTGGTAAATTATTTTCTCGTGCCCTTATCCTTTGTTTTGTTATTACTTCCACATTTGCTGGTTCCATAACTGACAAGTATGCGTACATTCCTGCTGCCTTTTCCATGAACGTAAATAATAATAATAGGTGTCCTTTTTGCACTTGCTTTTCATTGTACTCCAGAGTCTGGGTGATCATGTCCAAGGTTTTTAAGTCACCGAGTCAAGTCGAGTCGCCAGCCCACCAGCTGCTGATTAGTCGGTCCTAATTGGTGATTAGTCGCCCCCAATTTCTGCCACCGGCTCAGCGATTACAACCATTTGGTGACTCAAAAACAATGATCATAGCAATCCATTCACTATATTACCCTTCCTTACTTTCAGAGTCTCCGTTCTGTGTTTTTATGTTATAAAAGCTAAGTCATAACATATATGGTTATAACATTTTGACATGTGTGATCATCCCATCTCTAACTCAAAATAGAAAAGTTAATCTGAAGATATTTCTGCAAACAAGAAAAACTGCATGGCTAACCTGTAAAGATGATAGGCTTGGGTAGCCTCTGTGAATCATCCCTAAACATCGTTAATTTGTTACGAGGGAACCCTACCAAAACCAAATAGTTGTAGTACAGAAATTGCTGATGCTCCATACACATGTCAGCACATGCCCATTACGGTGGTAGAATTTTTTTTCTGAGGAAAGGATTTTCAGCGTGGTTTCCTTTGAAAGTTTAAGATTTTCAGCCTGGTTTCCCAACTTACAAACGCCTCGAGGGGCGCTGAGCAAAATCAAGAAGTTGTGAGAAAGAAGGGAGATATTGCATAGCTCATGCACTCGGAACAACCAACAAAAGACACCACAAGCAAACTAGCATACGCATTGGCGTCCCCTACTTCACTGGTCCTTTCCTCGTAGAATATACCAGGATATGAATCTTAGCTATCATAACAACTAATGCCTCTCTGGTTCGGGGAGAAGAGTCTTCACTGCTTGACGAGTGACACTGCCTTGTGAAGCAACCATTTCAGGATTGTTTTGCAAAACTTCTGATTAAATGCAAGATCATTCCTAGTAGTCCATCAGGACTAAGCAATCACCACCGAACAAATAGAGCCCAAAAGCCCAACAAATAGATGTTTCTTTTTTGAAGTTCTTTTGTTTTGCATGTATAGTGTGCTATTTGTAAGAGATGCTGAATGTTTTTGCAAAGCATTCTACCTGAAGGTTTTCCTGTTGGTATTTAACCATAGAAAGTATTGAATATTTGTAATCATACTATAATAAAACCTGATTAGATGCTTCTATTTGTTTCAGGAGCTACATTTACCTTACACTGGAAATCTTTTCAGTCTGGAGGCGCTCCAAAAATGTTAGTACTATGAACAAGGAGATGAAACTGATGGAAGAGACCCCCAGGTTGCATCTTAAGATAGAAGATGGGAGATTAGAACCATGCAGGCTTATTTTTTTTCGAAATGGGGTATACCCCGGCCTCTGCATAGGTTGATGCACACAACCTTTTATTAATCAACGAAATATTCAAAGTTTACAACTCAAGTATCAACGAGGATCGATACAAAAATCAACGATCGAAACAATAAAAGAGTACTAAGCAATCTAAGCATCATGTAATCTCTTAACAGGCCGCCAAGTAACCTGGTAGAAAATATCCTGGGCGACCATTCCAAGGCGGTTGCATCCAGAAACCATGCACTCCCGCTGATCCTCCGGGAGCAAGAAACGCCAAAGTTGGATCCAGTGGACCATAGTATGGATAACCTGCAAAAAATTAGTAGAGTCCTTCCTGTTAAAAACAATATCATTTCTGCAATTCCATATTGACCAACATAAAGCCGAAACACCAATGTGAATTCTAGCTTTATCTTTTTTTGTCAATTCCATTAAGCAAATTTCCAAACATATTTGTTACATTAGATGGAGGTGGAATATTATAAGCAGCGATTTCCCCTAGAGGAACCATGTCAGTTGTCACTAGCCATTTCTCCTAAGGGAGCTTTCGGATATGTCTAACAGAAGACAATGGGAAAAGTCGAGAATGAACCGGCCGGCATGTGCTCCCGGCTGAACTCCTTATTCCATTGGCTGAAGGTCAGAGGTGGTCCTGCTACCGGGCTTGCAATTTTTCTAAAGCACTGAACAATACGGCTGCAAAATACTGAATGGGACCCGAAACTGAGGGGAGAGAGAGAGAGAGCGAATTAAAACATGGTCAGTGTGGCGTCTTCCCCAGATTCCTCTCTCTCCTCCGAAACGTCTTCGCCCAACCATTTTTCTTCTCTTTCTCCTCTGTGAGTGCAAGGTGATCGAACAGCTACTTCGCGTCCTCGTCTCTCATCTCTCGCCGGTTGACCTTTGCTACACTTTGGAGGTTACCATACTTACCTCGCCGCTCTGCTTGATTCGTTGCTCCCTTGAGCTCAGCACGGGACCCTCGCCCATGGCAGCGCCGTCGTGGTCATCTTGTTGCGCCTCTATCTCTACTCGTCCTCTCCTTAGTTATACTGTGGGGACCAGGAAGCTATGGTGGACAAGCGGCGGTGGTAGGGGCGGTAGCGGAGGGAATACACATCAGCTGTCCATCTGCGCGGTGGCGGCACCGACGGCCGTGGACTAGGCAGACACCAACGCTGACGACGTGCCCTCGCTGAAAATCAAGCTGCTGGTGAGTGGTTGATAAGCATTCAGTCCCTGTCTCCCTGACCGGGATAGCTTGATGGGTTCTTGATTTCTTGATGTGATTTTGTGGATGCAGAGCGCGGTGCCTAGGCTGAATCGGGGCCTCGTCGCGTGCTAGGAGGACCTGGAGCGAGCGGACAAGGCGGCGGCGCCGGCACCCGTTGACCTTGCCAAGGACCTCGACAACCTGCAGGAGCGGTGGAAGCTAGTCTACAGCAGCGCGTTCTCATCGCGGACCCTAGACGAGAAGCCAGCTCAGCGGACCCTCGACGAGAAGCCAGCTCAGCGGACCAAGCCCCCACGTCGCCGCCGCGCTCGCCGCGGTGGCAGCGAAGGTCGACGAGCAGCCAGCTCAGCGGGATCTCGACGCCGACGCCGCGCCCGGCGTCTCCTCCTGCGCGCTCGCCCGAGCACCCGCCCGCCCGCGCAACCTGCTCCCGTCGGCGGCTGCAGGACCGGCTGTGGTTGTTGGCTGCTATAGCGCAGGAAGAGGAGAGAGAGTTGGGTGGGGAGGGGGACGCGGGTCACCACCGAAAGTACTCTCCTATGCGCGGGGCCCATGATAATATACCCATTAATTATCCCAGTTGCTAAAAAGTGCTCGGATGCTGGTTGTCCAACCGAGCATCCTTTTTCTGGCCATCCGATGCGAAAGAAACCTCCCAGATCGCGGCGTCCCGCGATGCTTAGAGGAGCCCTGTCCAGACCGACCGACACCTGGAACCCGACCGTTCACACCTGAGACCCGACCGTTCACACCTGAGCCCGCGTGACGTGTCGCCGCTCTCCCTTCTTCTCTTCCCATTCCGTCCGCGTTGTGCGGTGATATCTAGGGTCCCCGACAAGTTTCTGGTGATTCTCCGGTGATTTGCCTAGCGAATCTCTCGGCGGCGAGGTTGGTGTTTCTCGGGAGGTTCGCGGGCTAGTTGGCGTGGGCGTGGGGGAGGTCGTCGTCCTCCAGGCTGGAGATCGAGACGCGCGGGAGGTCGTCGTCCACCAGGCCGGAGATCGAGACGCGCGGGAGGTCATCGTCCTCCAGGCCGGAGATCGAGACGCGCTGGAGGTCGTCGTCCTCCAGGCCGGAGATCGAGACGCGCGGGAGGTCGTCATCCTCAGGCCGGAGATCGAGACGCGCGGGAGGACGTCTTCCTCCAGGCCTGAGAGCGAGCCGTGCGTCAGGGTTGCGTGCTCGGCGGCGAGAGTTAGGGCGCGCTGGTGAACGGGATTTCGCCACCAGAGAGTGTCGCACGCGAGAGAGTGGTGGAAGCTCGTCTGTGTTCATAGATTCATCGGTGGAGGGTTTCCTGCGGGCAAGGGCTTCACAGATGGGCTGCACGTGGGCTGCTGGGCATCACAGATCTGAAATTCAGGTACGGCACACCCTGTTTTGTGTTCTCATAGATGGCATGTTTTTGGTGCTCTCAGTTCAAATTTATGCCATGGAATGGTCCGATTTGCTATGTACTTGAGCATTGCATGCAATTTCCTGTGTAGTGGATTTTTTGCTCTGCACAAGTGCTTCAGGGATTGACTATGGAGGTTCGTGGGCATCCGATATCTGCAATTCAGGTATGAATATGCATGCCCTGTTCTGTGTTTCTCGTCGATGCCATGTTTGCTCGTGTAACATATCTGCTCTAGAGATATCTGCAAATCAGGGATTGACTGTTGACTTTCATCGCTTTTCAAGTTCATCAAACCTGTTTGTTTCTCGTTGATACCTGTAGCCATTGTGCTTTTTTGTTTCATCAACATGCATAAGCGGGGCTAATGGTTTAATTAAGTTGCTTTCCTAATATGCTTAAGTTGGATACTGGAATTAGTTAAGATGCTTATTGTGTAAATTTAATTCTAAGTTGCATACTGGTAGTTGTTTAAGTTATTTTAATATTTCGGACACAAATCAATCACACCCTAATTAGTAATTACACCATAGTCATTTACTTCTTTCTCTAGCAACGTTGTCTCCATGGAGCAGCAAATCCCTTCACTAGCTCATCGCGGCACCCGGGTTGTCCGTGCACTGACGTGACGGTTAGAGAATTGGAAGGATACACGGCGGCGGGTTCAGGAGTACCAGGGATAAGGGCTACGGCTGACTGCTAAGTGCATATCGCTGCCTTCTCTTCTGTTAAATCGCTTGAATTACCTTTAGTAGAGTTGCTAGCCACTTCAGTTGAGTAGATTATCCTTGGTAATTAAATTGTCCATATCCTTAAGTAAGTTGTTTACTACTCATTTTTATCAAATTTTGTTTTGATGCAATATCTATGCTATGTTTCACTTTAGTAGAGTTTCTAGTCGCTTAATTAAGTTGCCCATACCCTTAAGTAAGTTTTTTGCTGCTCATTTTTATCAAGCATCAATGCTACGTCTCGCCAAGTAGAGAGCAATTTTTTAGGTAAAATGTTGATGTCTATTACCTCTAGTAGTTACTGATTATTGGCAAAAATGTTGGGTGAATTGTTGATGTCCACTACCTTTATTAGTACTGATTTTGGGGTACTCCCTACGATCCATAATAAGTGTCATGGTTGTAGTTCAAATTCAACTAAAAATGAACTAAAACCACGACAATTATTATGAATTGGAGGAAGTAAATGTTTTCTGCCTTATTAATGCCTTTCTTAAAGAATGGTTTATTTGCATACCGATTATGACCAAGTTGTTTTGCTAATATGATGATGTTCGTTATTAGTTTGTAACTAAGTTACTTTTTCTCTGTATGCATCATCTTATAGTTTTTAGCTTGATGCTTAGCAACATCATTTTTAAGTTGCATATTGATTTCGATTGAGTTGTTTATTCAACATGTGTAAGTTGGTTTTTGTTTTTAACTAAGTTAATTTTTGTCATCATGTTTAACTAAGTTCTGTATGTATCATGTTAATTTTTGAGTTACAAGCAAATTTCCTGAAGTAGTATGGTGAATTCAGCCAAGTTGCCTTCTTGTTAGCTAGCTGTTTTTTGAAATAAGGGAGCTCCAGCCTCTGCATCAAAGCGATGCAGACGGCTTTTACTTCCACAATATGCTAAGTTGTTTTTCGACAATATGCAATAAAAGTTGACTAGGCATCATTATTAAGTTGCATATGGGATACTTCTGTTTACTACAACTATATTCATGAAGGTGAGCATAAGGTCAAGTTACGTTGAATTGCCCTCATGTTTTAAGTTGTTTTTTTCTAAATACCTAACTTGCCTATGGGCTAGCTGTTTTTAGTAAAGCTAATTCATAAAGGTGGGCACAATGTTCATTTTAAGTTGATTGCCATCATAATTATGTTGCTTTTTGCTAAATACCTAAGTTGCATATGGGCTAGACTGTGGGGATTTTAGATTGCGGTGCATATTCCCTGCTCATTTTATGTGTGCTCCGCCCCGTTCCTGCTGATTCGGCTATGTAGGATGTAGATGTCCTGTAAAAATCATCATAATACCCACAATTTAGCTAGATATTTGATCTTATAGTGCTGCGGTCCTAGTGATAGTGAGCATTCATGTGCACGAATGTTGCCATGTATGAAAAAATTCACTTGTGAGTAAGGGATGCCCGCCACATTAATCGCATTCCCATCCAGCTAGCACTCTGTATCATTGAATCACTAGACACCAAGTGCTTCAACTTATTCTGCATTGTTGCAAACACGTCTAGCTGTAAGTACCACTTTACATCCATGATAATTCATATAGTATTGACATGCCTGCAGAGTGGGCATCCTGTATTTTTTTTAGTTGTCACATGTTTGTACTTTGTAGGAAAAGTAAGTATTTTCAATATATTTATAGATGAATTATTTTCTCAAGGGTATCTCTGTAGGAGAAGTGAGATGATTCTGCATAAAATACAAAAGATACGTAAACGGTGCCCATGCTACTACATGTTCAGAATCCTATAAAATTGTCAACCGCTGAATTGACCCATTCTGCAATTGCAGTCTTCTTGTTCTTCGCTGGTGGTCACCTGCTCGAGCTGATGTTTGACTAAATGGTTAAATTGCTACTGCTTTCAGTAAATTTGATTGTTCATCATGCTTAAGTTGGTTACAAAAAGTAACTAAGTTTCTTTTTTGCTTTTTATGGTTCAACATGCTTAAGTTGCATACTGTTTTTCATTGAGTTGTTTGTACAACATGGTTAAGTTATGTACTACATATAGCTAAGTTTGATTTTCACATCATGGGTTTAAGTTGCCACGGGTTTTTTCCTAGGAGGTATAAAACCACCTGTAGCTTTTCGAGCCTTTTCCTTTTAATCAACATGCATAGGTTGGTTCATGGTTTTAATTAAGTTGTTTTAATTGTTATGGTTAAGTTGGTACTGAATTTGGTTAAATTGATTCTTACAAAAAAATGTTGTCCTTTACATTATATCTAGGTTTTTATTTCCCTCAGCTAACCTATACAAGTTGGCTCTTGTTTTTAAGTTAGTTTCCTTTGTTAGAATGCTCAAGTTCAAAGCTGAAAGTTATTAAGTTGGTTTTCCTGTTAGTCACGTTTTTTTTTTCCTTTTTTAGTCTGTGCTTCACATTGTAGGTAGTTGGATACTATAGTTTAGAGTTGCCTTGCCAACATGCTTAAGTCGAGTAGTGAAATTAATTAACTTGAGTCCTCCAACATGCTTAAGCTGTTGGGTATTAGTACAATCTATCTGGTTTTCGTTTTCGAGCGACGTGCACAAGTTGGTTAGTAGTCTAATTAAGTTGCCTTGTCAAGATGTTTAAAGTTCTTATCTAGGACCGCACAACCAGTACCATCTCGAGCACGGTGGTCGAGGAGGCCATGGCGCCTAGCTACCTCGAGTAGGTGGTGGCACCCACGAAGCCTAGCATGAGCGCAAGCCTGCCATGGCCCCTGACCAAGGTAAGTATCTTATCCATTTAGTTAACGTACTCACTGATGATTTTTTAATTTGATTTCTGGTATTTTTAACTTGGGTAAGTATTGATGAAAGTTGCTTTCTACTCCCTCCGGTCGGATTTAATCGACGCGGAGGGAGGCTTGCGCATGGGCGTTGTTAGTTGGTTAGGTGCGTCAATTTTTTCAGACCAGAGGTAGTAGGTAGCTTCTAAGTTGCTCATTTTTTCTGTTAAGTTGATGTACCAAGTAGCTGCTAAGTTCCTGGGTGTACCACATCATTTGTATCCAGGGTGTGTGTGGATGGATCTAATATGCAAACGCTTTCTTCATCTTGATTGTTGTGTTTTAAGAATAGATTTATTTTAGAACCCTAGAGACATGCAGATCCTAATCTAAGAGTAAAAGAAGAAGATACATAAAGGGAGAATATGGGACGTTAGGTTACGTGTGCTCTGATTACCTCCATCCATTTGTTTTAATAGATTTATTAAGCCTTGAATCATGGCAAATCTGGTGAATTGCAGGTTCAATGGAGATCTGCAAGAGAGAAAGAAGAGAAGAGTGCTGGGAGGGGCTTCACGTGGACCTTGGCCGTGGTTGGCGCTTGTGAGCTAGAGGTACACCATCACGTGAGGGATGGTCCAGGTGGCGTTGGACTGTTGGAGAACCTGGTCAGCTACCGGGGCGAATATGTGTCTGTGTTTTTTTTTGGGCGAGTGCTGGGTGGGACAAAAGAGCACCCGGATGCTGGGTGGAACAAAAGAGCACCCGGATACTGGGATAGACAAACCAGCACCGGATGCTAGCTAGCCACGTCCATTAATTATTCAACCTTACAGGAGATATACCCTGTCACTATACTGGTCCCAGTGCAAACGTGGACCAATGGATATCGAAGTTGCGGCAGGAGCAAATACCGCCCGGTTCTATTAATCCACTCTCAAGACAATGTGTATATGTTCTCTGTCCATAGAAATAAGGTCGCTCCGGGGACTGAGCCTAGGGATTGTTATATCATAAATCCATAGTGTACTATTTTGCTCTGACCAGTTCACTCTGGTGTGGTTCTTCTTCTGCATGATGCTGTGTGCCACATGTCAATGAGGTGGTCTTGAAATCGTGTCACTGTCAAGTAGCAATCTTTTTTTTTTAACTTTAGGTGACTTTATTATTTAATTAATGATAACATGATCATCCGCAACTACAAGAATAAGAAATGCGGGAGGATCATCGAACCAGTTCTCCCTCATTTGCAGCCAGCGAAGCCTCTACTCAGATTGATTGTGGACAGGTTCTACCAGTTCCTTCCATTGAACTTGAAGCCACATCTAATTGCTCTAGTTGCTCCTCTTCCTGAATCGGGGTTAAAAGCTGCATCCACATTCAGTTTATGCAGGTTTTGTACATCCTCCACGGCGGATTATATTACCAGTACCCTTCGGTGGCGATTTACAAAAAAAATAACCCTTTGTAGGAAAAACACACACGGAATGATTCTCCGGGTAAACTATTTCACGCCTCTAATCACGCCTCTAACCCTTTTGTGTGGTGTCCTTCCTGTCTATGTGGCGCCCGTGGGAGGAGCGCCACACATTGAGGCTGGCAAGCTCGACCTGCCACGTATGACAGAAATGTGTGGTGCCCTTGCGAAGAACGCCACACAGAAGGGCGTGGCGTCCTTGCGAAGGGCACCATACAAAAGGGTTAGAAGCGTGAAATTGTTTGGCCAAAGGGTCATTTCGTGCAATTCTTTTTTAAATAAATCGCCCCTTCAGTTTGGCACAATTAGCCACCATGGCTCTGATTTTTTTTTAAACGAGGCAAAAGCTTTGCCTATCCATTAATTAAGAAAAATGGTGTCCAGTTAATTAGCGAAATACTGGGCGAAAACCGATACAACTCGGGCTAAACCTAGACCAATACCGTCACACAAGGGCCCAACAGATCGGGCTAAACCTAGACCAATACCGGCACACAAGGGCCCAAAACATCGACAAACAACGCACTCGCCGAGACCGGCCGTCCTCCCACCTTTACCGGAGAGAAGTAGCCATGATTGCTATGGGAGGATGCTCCAACTATAGAAGACAAACCTCCAGGAGAACTGCGCCAAAGCGACCTTGTCGCCCACATGACACGAGATCGATGCCCACAACACTGGCAAAACTTCGGGGCCGCCGCTCCGCCACGCTCAACGCAGACCAACAACACCATCTTCCGGGACCGCCAACCCGACATACCACCTCTCGCGATCGAGCTGCGACGCCGCGCGACCCGGCCGCCCATAACCCAAGCTGCACCGACAAACCCCCCGCAGACCACTGCCGCCACACCAAGATCCGTAGCCGCCAGCCCAACGGAAATTCAACCGCCTCCGCTGAGACGTGTCGACCGAGCCGACAACCTCGACGTACGAGCGACACAAGACTGACACCCAAGCCAAGAAGCCGCCACAACTCATGAGGCTGCTACTCGCCATGGATCCCGAGGCCTCGCCTCAGCGCACCACCACCATTCAGAGGCGCCGCCTGACGCTCAAAAGCCAATACAGAAGAGGAGCACCACCAAACAGACACACATCGAATCTCTAAGACGACACCCTCAAGAGGGAAGTGACGAAGATGCCACCATCGCCCGCTCTGGATAACCAAAGCTTGGGTTTTCACCCGGAGAGACCAAGACATTGTCGTTGGAGAGAAATGGAGGCTCCTCAACGATGCCTCCAATAAGAGGAGCGACGTTTGCAAACGCCGCCATCGTCGGCACCAAACCGAAGTTGGGGCTAGGCTTTTGCATGGATCTCCTTCGCAACCGTACTGCTGAACGGGCCTCTTCTGTCGACCACCAAACAACCCCGGTGGCATCTCTGCATAGGACCTTCTGCCGCGAAGAACACCCCCCCATTGACATGGGTATACCCTTCAGGTACCCATTATTAGTATACCTGGCTCATCTCGGCCCAATATGGAGAAGGCCCAAACAAGGCAACCCGAAGAAGTAGTCGACTAGGACTCTTATAAAACCCTGGGCTGGTTGCATATATAAAGCCAGCCAGGGCACCCGATAGAGAGAGGCCAACAGATAGACAGAATATAGACAACATAGCTCCGCCTATGGCGGCACCCTGTAAAATATATGATCATATACTGGATTGCTAGCAGCACGTAGGGATCCTCCACCGAGGGGACCCGAAGCTGGGTACGTCGTCGCTCTCTCCCGAAACCCAAGTCTACAATACGTAGGCATTGGCGAGGTGATCCCTCGTCACCCATGCCGACCTTAACTGAGCCAGGCCGCAACAACGAAGAAACATTGCCTTCGATCCGGGGCCGACACCCCGACATCCTCCTTGCACAAAGCAGCAGACCGCACCATAGTTCGCCTAGGCAGCAAGCCCTCATGGACCCAGATCTGGCCCAAGAACTCGGCAGAGCAACACTGCGCCATGCCGCCACCACCCTAGCTTCCGCCTCACTGTGTCGCTCACAGCCACCGCCCGAGTGCTGGCCGCGCCACTCACAACCTCCACCCGCAACGTCGGTAGCCACAGTCGGGCTAGCATGTCCATCGAACGCTGCCAGCGCGCGGGAAACCACCTCGCCCCGAGGCCAAGCTGCACCGACAAACCGACCGCAGACTATGGCTGCCACACCAACATCCGTAGCCGCCGACCCGATGGAAAGTAAACTGCCTCCGCTGAGATGTGTCGACCGAGCCGACAACCTCGCCGCACAAGCGACACAAACTGACACCCAAGCCAAGCCAAGAAGTCGCCGCACCCCATGAGGCTGCTAACCGCCATGGATCCAGAGGTTGCCGCTTCGGCGCACCACCACCATTCGGAGGCGCCGCCCGACGCTCACAAGCCAAGACAGAAGAGGAGCACCACCAAATAGCCACACGTCGACTCTCCAAGACGACACCCTCAAGAGGGAAGTGACGAAGACGCCACCATCGCCCGCTCCGGATAATCGGAGCTTGGGTTTTCACCCGGAGAGATAAAGACATTGTCGTTGGAGAGAAATGGAGGCTCCTCAACGATGCCTCCAAGAAAGAGAGTGACGTCCGCAAACGCCGCCATGGCCAAAACCAAACCGAAGTCGGGGATAGGCTTTTGCCTGGATCTCCTTCCCAATTGTACCGCTGAACCGACCTCTTCTGTCGACCACCAAACAACCATGGTGGCATCTCTGCACCGGACCTCCTGCCGTGAAGAACTGCCCCCATGTCGACCTGAACTGAGCCAGGCCACAATAATGAAGAAACGTCGCCCTCGATCCGAGGCCGCCGTCCCCCGACATCCTCCCCGCACGAAGTAGCAGAATGCACCAGAGTTCGCCTAGGCAACAAACCCGCATGGGCCCAGATCTGGACCAGGAACTCGGCATAGCAGCACTGCGCCATCCTGCCACCACCCTAGCTACTGCCTCCGTGCGCCACTCGCAGCTACCACCTGAGTGTTGCCCGCACGCGCTGCAACCTCTGGCAGCAACGCCGGCAGCTGCCTCCGGGCCAGCATGCCCATCGAACGCCGCCATCGCGCGGGAAACCACCTCGCCTCGAGGCCAATACCCTTCCGCCCACGCGACACCGAGCGACCGGAGCACTCCACCTCGCTAGCGCGAAGACGCCGGCGCCGCCTCCACCACCAGCCGGGGCCGCCGCCCCGGCGTCCAAGCTCCGCCGCGAGCTGCGACCGTATGATTCCCGCCTCTCTTTGGGAACAGGGCCCGCCGCCACCGCTGCAAGGGCCAGCGGCATCGGTGGAAGGGAGGATCCGGTGAGGGCTGGCGGCTGGGGGGTGCTAGGGTTTCCCCTCAGAGTCGCTAGAGGAGGGGCGAACGCGGGGGTCCTCACTCCTCAATGCATATCCTTGATCGCGGGAGTCCATGGCTCTGATATTATGCAATGACCTCTCGGTAGTAAGAACCTTTTTTTGCGAGAAGAAGACGATTCATTGATACTTCGATCTCACAAAAAAGTCTAAAAAACAAAAAAAATTACAAAGAAGTCCCTATGAGCTCCAACATCGTCGACATCCAGAACGAGAGGGAGACGCGCCGTTGCCGCTATTCGTCCACAAGCCAAGGATCGACGAAGACAACCCCATGGCAGCCGAGAAGTCCCCGTTCACCGCCCCCGGAGGGGTAATACCTGAACCAACGGCTCCATCGCGAAGCACCACACTGCCATATTCGAAATCATCACAGCCCAGATCCGCCGCCACACAGATCTGGCCTAGCAAAGTCATTTTTTTTCGAGAACCCGCAGGAGATCTGCGCGTCATTTCATTAAGCATATAGGAGAAGTGTTTGTTACAACCATGCCTTTGGCATGAGAGGGCAACCACCAAACCGACACCCAGGTGGCGCCGGGGACCTCTCAAGTTATCCCTCGCTCTCTCCGGAGGGGCAGCGGGATGCTATGATTTCTGGACGCATACGGCTCCTGATGGTCGCTCAGGATATCTTGTGTCACGCTGGTTGGCGATATACTAGAAGGCTATGTTGATATTGTTGAATGTAGATGGGATGCAGCCCAGTAAGGCAGCCCATATAGTCTACAATTCCTGAAATCTCAAGGCCCATCACGTTGGCAGCTTGGGACAGCCTTGGGGGACAAAGTTTAGTCCCACATTGCTAGTTGGGAGAGAGTTGGAGTGGTATATAAGGGCTGCTGTTCTAGTCATTCCAAGTGAGTGAGAATAGAAGAAGCCCTCGCGCACTCCTCCTCCTCCGCCCGCCCGTCTCGGCTCGGCACGGCACGTCACGACACGTCACGCACGCACGTCGCGTTTCGTGACTCGAGTTCGAGTTCGAGACACACTCAAGGAAGCCTAAATTTTTGCTTGGTGCACCAACTGTGTTGGGTACGTGTCGACCTGCATGTGCATGCTCGCCGCGTGTCCCTGGCTTCCTACGCGTGTCAACACGGTCAGGGCGGCTCTCCTCCCAGGGTATACAAGGAGACCGATCAGATCTGGAGAACAGTGCTCTTAGATCTCTCTCTCTCTCTCTCGCGAAGTTCCTTTTGCTGTGCTACTCTCTAGTCTTCCCCATCCCGGCGACTGCGTGCACAGCCGTCCGGGAGAGCAGGCCTCCGAAACCCCGTCCGTTGAGATCCTGCACCGGGAGACGGGCGATAAGGTTTTTGGGGAGCGTCTCGGCGCGATCGCTCGCCGCTCGTTCGTCTTCTTCATCGACGGTTCGGCTGCTTCATCGACGGATCCGACTACACCATGGGCGACATCAACAACTCCCATGGTGGTGGTGTTGCTGCTTGGTGCGACCTTCCCGGTCGCGATGTACGTGCTTTTACTCTCCTACCTTGCATCGCTACTTGTTCCATGTTCGGATCCGATGCATGTGCTTAGTCTGATGTGTGTGGTTAAGTATGCTTGTGCATCTGTAATCTTGCTTTCGGTAATTAAACTCACACGGAGATTGCCTAATAATCCAACAATCCAAAAACCTTATATGCATAGGCAATTTTCACCGTCTCGGTTTCTTGCTCGCGCTCAAACCGAGCCCGTTTACGGGTTCTCATTTCAAGAGATGGCAGAGTAAGACCCTCTTGTGGCTCACTTCTATGGGTGTGCACCGAGTTGCGGAAGGTATTCCCGGAGGTCCGCTTACTCCCGAAGAGGATAAAGCGTTCGGGGATGCCACCGTAATCTTTGTGGGTGCCGTCCTAAGTGTGCTTGGAGACAAGTTGGTTGATGCTTATCCGCACATCCGAAATGGGAAGGAACTGTGGGATGCACTCGGACGCTAAGTTTGGTGCTCGCCGATGCCGGAGGTGAACTGTATGCTATGGAGCAGTTCAATGACTACAGAATGGTTGAGAACCGATCTGTAGTAGAACAGGCTCATGAGATACAGATCATGGCAAAGGAACTCGAGCTCCTCAAGTGTGTGCTACCGGACAAGTTTGTCGCGGGATGCATTGTCGCTAAGCTTCCCTCTTCATGGAGGAACTTTGCCACTTCTCTAAAACATCAGAGGCATGAGTTTTCCGTTGAGAATATCATGGGCTCTCTCGGATGTTGAGGAGAAGGCGAGGGCAAAAGACAAACACATCTGGAGGAACCGAGGGACGTTCTGCTGCCAATATGGTGCGAAAAACGCCCACAAGTCCAAGGGAAAGAACAAGGGAGTCTCCCGGACTACCAACTTCAAGAAGAAGGGGAAAACGGAGAAGAAAGATCCTTGCTCGGGTGTGTGGCGAGACTGGCCATCGGGCCAATCGTTGTCCACAACGCAAAGGAAAGAAATGTCGAGCTGGACAGAACTCAAATTCTGTCGAGCATGGTCATTGGCAATACAGAGGAAGGAACTACAGGGTATGGTAATATGTTACCTATTGTTCTTTCGGTGTTTCAGCCCACGGAATGGTGGGTTGATACGGGTGCTAATGTTCATGTGTGTGCTGACATCTCCATGTTTACCTCTTATCAGGCCCGAGGTTCCTCAGTAATGATGGGGAATGGGTTACATGCTACTGTTCGTGGTGTTGGCACGGTAGATCTGAAGTTTACTTCGGGAAAGATCGTGCAACTGAAGAACGTGCTGGCATGTCCCTTCTATCAAGAAGAATCTCGTTAGTGGCTCCCGTCTTATGAAAGATGGGTTTAAGTTGGTGTTTGAGTACAATAAAGTTGTACTGTCTAAGTATGGAACTTTTGTTGGAAAGGGATATGAATGTGAGGGAATGTTGCGCTTCTCTCTAGAAGACTTCTGTGATAATGTTGTGAACCATGTAAGCACTAGTGTTAATGAAACTAATGTTTGGCATACACGACTTTGTCATGTTAATTTCGGTTGTATGACGCGGCTTGCTGATATGAGTTTAATTCCGAAATTCACCTTTGTCAAAGGCTCTAAGTGCCATGCTTGTGTGCAAGCAAAGCAGCCTCGCAAGCCTCACAAGCCTGCGAAGGAAAGAAACTTGGCACCACTAGAGCTCATACATTCAGATCTATGTGAGATGAATGGTGAGTTGACAAAAGGTGGAAAGAAATTTTTCATGACTTTGATTGATGATTCCACTAGGTACTGTTATGTGTATCTCCTCAAAACTAAAGATGAGGCTCTTGATTTCTTTAAAATCTATAAGGCTGAAGTTGAGAACCAACTTGAAACAAAGATAAAAAGGGTTCGGTCCGATCGTGGTGGAGAGTACTTTTCTAATGAGTTCAATTTATTCTGTGCGGAACATGGTATAATCCATGAGAGGACGCCTCCCAATTCCCCACAATCCAATGGGATTGCGGAAAGGAAAAACCGTACTCTAACAGATTTGGTTAACGCCATGTTAGACGTGTCGGGTTTATCCAAGGAATGGTGGGGGAGGCTATATTGACTTCGTGTCATGTCCTAAACCGTGTTCCAACCAAGAATAAAGAGATTACCCCTTATGAGGAATGGGAAAAGAAAAGACCAATACTCTCCTACCTACGAACTTGGGGCTGTTTGGCAAAAGTGAATTTGCCAATCACCAAAAAGCGAAAGCTTGGACCAAAAACCGTGGATTGTGTCTTTCTTGGCTATGCTGCCCATAGCATTGCTTATAGATTTCTTGTGGTGAAATCTGGAGTGGACGACATGAATGTTGGCACCATCTTTGAATCAAGAGATGCTACATTCTTTGAGGATATATTTCCTATGAGAGATATGCATGGCATGTCTAGTTGGGAATCTGATCCAATACATGAAACTCCTATGGAGTCTGATGAGGAATCTGATGATGAGAGTTCAGATTCTGATGAAGATAACAATGAAGCTCCCACAAGGAGTAAGAGACAAAGGACGACAAAGTCTTTTGGTAATGATTTCATTGTGTATCTTGTGGATGATACTCCCACTACCATTTCAGAAGCCCTCGCATCTCCTGATGCGGACTCACCGGAAGGAAGCGGTTCAAAGCGAGATGGATTCTATCTTAGCTAATGGAACATGGGAGTTATCAGAGCGTCCGTATGGGTGCAAACCTGTAGGATGTAAATGGGTATTTAAGAAGAAGCTTCGAGCTGATGGTACTATTGAAAAGTACAAAGCTCGGCTTGTAGCCAAAGGCTATACCCAAAAGGAAGGCGAAGATTTCTTCGATACCTACTCACCTGTGGCGAGATTGACCACCATTCGAGTACTACTGTCATTGGCTGCCTCACACGGTCTTCTCGTTCATCAAATGGACGTTAAGACGGCTTTCCTAAATGGAGAGTTGGACGAGGAAATTTACATGGAACAGCCTGATGGTTTCCTACTGCAAGGTCAAGAAAGAAAGGTGTGTAAATTAAAGAAATCTTTGTATGGGCTTAAACAAGCACCCAAACAATGGCATGAGAAGTTTGAAAGAACTTTGACATCTGTGGGCTTTGTTGTTAATGAAGCCGACAAATGTGTGTATTACCGCCATGGTGGGGGTGAGGGTGTTGTCCTATGCTTGTATGTGGATGACATACTAATTTTTGGGACAAGTCTCAAAGTGATTGAGGAGGTAAAAACCTTCTTATCTCAGTGTTTCGAGATGAAAGATCTTGGAGAAGCTGATGTTATATTGAACATCAAGCTATTGAGAGATGAGAATAATGGGATTACACTTGTGCAATCTCATTATGTTGAGAAGGTGTTGAGCAGATTTGGTTATGCTGATTGCAAATCTTCTCTCACACCTTATGATCCTAGTGTCTTGCTTCGAAAGAATGAAAAGGCAACTAAAGATCAATTGAGATACTCTCAAATCATTGGTTCACTCATGTATTTAGCTTGCGCTACGAGGCCTGATATCTCGTTTGCTGTGTGCAAACTTAGCCGGTTTGTGGCCAACCCGGGAGATGATCATTGGCATGCTCTCGAGAGAGTGATGCGCTATCTAAAGGGAACCATGAGTTATGGAATTCATTATACCGGGTATCCAAGAGGACTTGAAGGGTATAGTGACTCCAATTGGATTTCTGATGCTAAAATGAAAGCCACAAGTGGATATGTTTTCACTCTTGGTGGTGGCGCTGTTTCCTGGAAGTCTTGCAAGCAGACCATCTTAACGAGGTCAACTATGGAAGCAGAACTCACAGCATTAGGTACAGCTACTGTCGAAGCGGAATGGCTTCGGGAGCTCTTGATGGACTTGCCCATGGTTGAAAAACCAATACCGGCTATCCTCATGAACTGTGATTGTCAAAGTGAAAAGTTCTAAGGATAATATGAAAAGTTCCAAACATATCAAGAGGAGATTGAAGTCTGTCAGAAAACTGAAGAACTCCGGAGTGATAGCATTGGATTATGTCCAAAGTGCTAAAAATCTGGCAGATCCTTTCACAAAAGGACTATCAAGAAACATGATAGACCTTGCATCGAGGGAGATGGGTTTGAGACCCACTTGAGTTGCCGAGGGGGTAACCCAACCTATGTGATCGGAAATTCCGTGAAGTAGGACCTGGGAAAACAAACCGGAGCGACTGAGTTGAGAGAAATTTTAATACTCCCACTCCGCTGCAGATGCAAATTCTCTCATAGCTACTGTAAGGCAGGTTGACAATGTCTTAATGTGTTCTGAGCGGCTCTTGATGAGCGAAGACGCCGTCCTACAGGGCGATCTTTTGAAGAACACACCTATATGAGTGACACTACTGGTCATAGTGTGGGAGATTTGGGTGAATCTCTAGTAAGCTCATGAAGGGCCGAGGAGTATGACTTATAAGCTCCACCCGAGGGGAAGGCTAAGGTAGCCTAGTACCGTGCCGGCATTGAGCGAAACTTGCTGCACAAAGACCGACAATTCAAGGCATAGTCCATTGTTCGGTTGTAGTCAAGCGTAGCACCTTGCCTAGGTGGAAGTTCAACTTAACAGTCTCCACTGAAGTGCAGGTATATTAAAACAGTGAATGGAACTAATGTGTCATCTGATGTGCATATGAGATCTGGTGGGGGATTGTTGAATGTAGATGGGCTGCAGCCCAGTAAGGCAGCCCATATAGTCTACAATTCCTGAAATCTCAAGGCCCATCACGTTGGCAGCTTGGGACAGCCTTGGGGGACAAAGTTTAGTCCCACATTGCTAGTTGGGAGAGAGTTGGAGTGGTATATAAGGGCTGCTGTTCTAGTCATTCCAAGTGAGTGAGAATAGAAGAAGCCCTCGCGCACTCCTCCTCCTCCGCCCGCCCGTCTCGGCTCGGCACGACACGTCACGACATGTCACGCACGCACGTCGCGTTTCGTGACTCGAGTTCGAGTTCGAGACACACTCAAGGAAGCCTAAATTTTTGCTTGGTGCACCAACTGTGTTGGGTACGTGTCGACCTGCATGTGCATGCTCGCCGCGTGTCCCTGGCTTCCTACGCGTGTCAACGCGGTCAGGGCGGCTCTCCTCCCAGGGTATACAAGGAGACCGATCAGATCTGGAGAACAGTGCTCTTAGATCTCTCTCTCTCGCGAAGTTCCTTTTGCTGTGCTACTCTCTAGTCTTCCCCATCCCGGCGACTGCGTGCACAGCCGTCCGGGAGAGCAGGCCTCCGAAACCCCGTCCGTTGAGATCCTGCACCGGGAGACGGGCAATAAGGTTTTTGGGGAGCGTCTCGGCGCGACTGCTCGCTGCTGTTCGTCTTCTTCATCGACGGTTCGGCTGCTTCATCGACAGATCCGACTACACCATGGGCGACATCAACAACTCCCATGGTGGTGGTGCTGCTGCTGGTGCGACCTTCCCGGTCGCGATGTACGTGCTTTTACTCTCCTACCTTGCACTGCTACTTGTTCCATGTTCAGATCTGATGCATGTGCTTAGTCTGATGTGTGTGGTTAAGTATGCTTGTGCATCTGTAATCTTGCTTTCGGTAATTAAACTCACACGAAAATTGCCTAATAATCCAACAGATATGTAGTCATAGTATGTTTTTCTTTCAATTATTGATTCTTGTATAAATCATTGATGATGCGTGAGTTGTAAACAATACTACTTTGAACCTATTTCTAACAAATGGCCGTGATGCAGAAGACTACCCCCATTTCGGAAAAAAACGTGAAGGGATCCACATGTCCCACGCCTAGCAAAGTCCTGACCATCATAATCATCTTGATACGGACACGGTCAATAGCTATTCTATTCCAGCAGAGAAAAAATCTCAAAGCAGGACTATACTCATGTTTCCCAAGAAGCCATGCATCCCTTGGCTCTTCCGTCACCAGTTCACCACCCACATGGACAGGGTCGGGACGCCCATGCGGGACGCCGTCTCGCAGCTGGTCGCCGCGGCGGCGCTCACGCAGGAACTGCTCCTCTTCCACCTCCACTCACCGGACCACGTCGGCGTGGAAGGGCAGTTCCACTGGCTGCTGCAGCCTGTCATCGCCGTCACGCTGCTGTGGTTCTCCTGCCCTCGGAGTTTCGCCGTGAGCCTGGTGCGCTCGGCGAGCATCGTGTTCCAGTGCGTCTGGTTCATCCTCATGGGCGTCATGCTCTCTGGACGCCGGACCTCGTCTCCAAGGGCTGCTTCCTCAACCTCGAGGCAGGACGCGCTGTCGTCCGGTGCCGCACCGACGAGGCGCTCGCCCGCGCAAAGTCGCTTGTTGAGTCGTGGCCTGCTGGCCGGGTATTATACACAGCTATGAGGTGAATTGTAACCAGCTTGTGTAATCGAGATATTCAGAAATAAGTACCCGAGTGCCCGTTTGTTGCGAGGGTTCATATATTTTTCATTCTAGCCACATGTAAATATGACTAGGAAGTTCGCGGCGCGGCGCACGCCGCGCTCGTGTTGTCTATTGCGTGGCATTCTTTTTATAAAACGACGATTTATAGGTTTAAGAGTGCGGGATTCCTTTTCAAAAACAGCTGAAGAAACATCTAAAACTGGACTGCGCCCTTGGTATCAAGATCGTTGTTTACAATTTTGTAGAAATAATACAATATCCGGGTTGCTGAAGTACCGCGAAGTGCTAGTGAAATAGGTGGCAGATGGTGGAGTGCTTTTGTTTCTAGATCGTTGGTTAAAATATTGTAGAAATAAAGCAAGGTTCTGATGTACCGCAAAGTGCCAGCGAAATGGGCGGCGGATGGTGGAGTGCTTTTGTTTTCAGTGTTGCTACAAAAGGAAATGGTAGTATTTCTCCGGCCGAAAGAGTCAACGGGTGATGGAGTAAATCTATCTTTCTAAAGTTACCGTAGAAGAAGGTCATCCATGTGAAAATGTGACTTATGGTGAAGTAAGTATAGTTTTTCGATGTTACCGTAGAAGAACACAACGGTTATTTTCCCCGAGTAAAAGAGGGGGCGGATGTTGGATTTTACTTTGAATCACCGTTCAAGAATTATACAACACTAAGAAAATATCGGCTAATTACTATCCAGAACCACGGTTGAGGCTGAAGGTTCGTGTAAAAACTATTACCCTTATGCGTCGTTGCAAAATGACGGTGGAGAAATATGCGGCCATAAATAATTATTAGTAGGTAGTTAGCAGCGTGTTTCATAGTTAACAATGCTGAAGATATCTACTGGGAAATTGCTTTCTAGAAAAATATAGGTAGTTGCCGCCTTGCAAAAAATTACTGCCAAAATTAATGATCTATTTCAGAGTTGACACCGGAAAATTACTGTTGACGTTTATGAATTGCACTGAGAAATTGTTTTGGAAATTATAGGCAGTTACCGCCTTGCAAAAAATAAGTGATATATTATTAGCACGGTAAATTATTACAAAAGCTAACAATTTTAACCGACTATCTACTGTCAAAGTATTTAAATATTGCTAGCGTGATAAATTACTACGAAAACCGACGATCTAATGTGAGAAATTACCATCAAATTCTTTGAAAAATAGTATGAGGAATTTTTAAAATCCGAAAAAGAAAAAATGGTGCATTGTTCATGTTCACTGTTCATGCACGTTAACAGTGACGAAAGCAACAAGGGAGCAGCAAAGGTCGTCGGCCTTTATATATAGTAATAATGGAAGAAAATATTTTGCATCTAAAATTAGAATTCTAGTTTCTCAAAGAAGGAAAAAAAGAAAAAGAAAACCACATTGTGGTAGTCCACGTGGTGAACTTTGATTAGAGGAAAATGAACATCAACAGTGCATGCACATGGAGCAATGTGGTGCAAGCAAATCCCTTTAGCTTTAATATATAGTATATTATATTATATGAAATCTACTCGCGTGGATGAAAGACATAGCAGTCTCTTCCTCTACAAGGTGCCTAAGATTTTTGCTGTTATTGCAAAATCTAAGGCATATTAGCTAGTTTACCTCATTTGGTTCGATATACCATGCCTAAATGTAGCCTATCGTTATCTCCCTTTTCTCTGGAGATAATAGCAATAAAATCATCAGGGTTGATTTCAACTCCGATGGTGCTTTATATTCTTGCTAGCTAACTATGTCATTCCCACACTCTTGTACGCATCTTTCGTAAGTACACATCTCCGCTCCCACTGCTGATGCCACATATTTTTTTGAAATTGTCATGGCTGCTCCAAGCCAAAAGCATGTAAATCTGCCTTTGTTCATCAAACTAGCACAGTGGCCCTCGCAAATGCGAGGGCATCATCTTAAGTCTATAATTTTTATTAGAAAGATATTAGTTGTTCGGCCATCATCTTTAGTTCGTTTAACTTTTGATGAAAAATGTATGTTTTTTCAAAGAAAACAACAGATATTTATTTTGATGGCATAAGTAGGAATATTACTTTTCTTAACATTAGACCAATTAAACAATGAGAATTTTTTATGCAAAATTTGTCTAGAACTTCTTCCTCTAGTTTGCTTAGCTCGTTTAAATTACACGGCCTTTCTTATAATATGTTCCATTCCAAATATGGAGACGTACTGCAACTTCCAGTTGGTGCATTTGTTTGTATATGAATATGTTTCTTAAAATAAAAAATCACGTATTGAAAATAACTTGAATTCAATTATTTACATTTGCTCTAGCAACTTTCAATGATGAAATTGTATATCAATAGACAATATTTAAAAGCCAGAAAATTGAGATGTGATTGAGGATAAAAGGAGTATTGTCGAGTGTCGACATACTACTTTTTTCTTGTTGCTTGAAACTATGAAGTAGTTGGCTAGTTTTGTATGGAAAAAATCTACTGTAACCACGACCAGATTAATATTGATCTGATCATCGTTACCTCAAAGCACCTTGTAAAAAAAATCACACCCGATTTATGGTGCCATGTTAAAGTAGTACCAGGCCGTGATTGCTTGTGTCTATGTTAGTGCTCCGGTCTCGAATTACGCTTTTTTTTATTTCACTTGGCTGAAGTGGATCGTTTTCTACATATGAAAAAAGGAGACGGATATAATTCATGGGAGTGTAGAAAAATCAATGCCCATGCATTATATGTCTAAATCCGGATACATACTACCTCCGTTTATCAAAGGATATCTTAATTTTATCTAAATTTAAATATATGTAGATATTTTAAATTTATATAAATCTAAGACATTTTTTATGGCCAGAGGAAGTATATTTTATTTATAATAAGAATTTTGTGAAAAGTTTTAACTGATGAGAGTTATTATTTTGTAACCACGACCAGAGTAATATTGATCTGATCATCGTTACCTCAAAGCACCTTGTAAAAAAAATCACACCCGATTTATGGTGCCATGTTAAAGTAGTACCAGGCCGTGATTGCTTGTGCCTATGTAGTGCTCCGGTCTTGAATTACGGTATTTTTATTTCGCTTGGCTGAAGTGTGGATCGTTTTCTACATATGAAAAAAGGAGACGGATGTTTTTCATGGGAGTGTAGAAAAATCAATGCCCGTGAATTGTTTGTCTAAATCCGAATATGTACTTCCTCCGTTTATCAAAGGATCGATATCTTAATTTTATCTAAATTTTAATATATGTAGATATTTTAAATTTATATAAATCTAAGACATTTTTTATGGCCAGAGGAAGTATATTTTATTTATAATAAGAATTTTGTGCAAAGTTTTAACTGATGAGAGTAATTATTTTGTGGATACAAAACGCTTGGGATGGACATCAAATGGACGGCATATGAAGCAGCTCACACTTTTCCTTAATTAATCTCCTAGTAGCTAACAAATAAATCTTACACTGGTGGAAAAAGGGGCTTTGGTCGCGGTTGGCAACTGCGATTAGTCGCGGTGGCGCAACCGCGACCAAAGTAGCGCGACTAAAGGCCCCCCCCTTTAGTCGCGGTTCCTTACGAACCGCGACTAAAGGCCCGTCCACGTGGGCCGCAGGCGAGCGCCAGGGCGGAGGACCTTTAGTCGCGGTTCTTCTGGCCAACCGCGACTAAAGGCCTCCGCAGGGTTTAGGGGTTTAGCCCCCCTCCCCCTAAATCTGGTTTCTTTTTAATTTGTATTATTTTATTTCTTTTGGGTTTTAATTTTGAAGGAGTTTCACATATTCTACGGTACTGTATACATACATGCATATGAATGTACAATTTTAAACAAATTTGAAATTAGAACCAAAAAGAATTCAAGAGGAATATACAATATATATTCAATATCGGATGACCATATACAATATATATTCAATATCGGATGACCATATACAATTTGAACAAGTTAGTTACAAATTCTTGTGCATATAAAGTTCTACGTCATCGTAATAGTGTTCTCCTCTAGGATCGATGACTTCCTCGCCAACCATCCAGCTAGTTCCTCTTGAAGTGGTCGGAAGCGAGCTTCCGGACTAAGCGTCTTCCGGAGGTTATTCCTCGGGATGTTGTTCTCACACTTCCGGTCCCGCTCATTGCAGTATCTCCGGATCCTCTCACAAACATAGTATCCACATAGATTGGTCCCCGGTGGCTGAGTATCCCCAGCCGTCCGCACCGCCATTTTAAAATTTAGCTCTTTTTTGAATTCACCGACCTTGGTATCTACGAACCGTCTCCAAACCCTACGAGGCAAAGAAAATTAAATAAACAAGAGAGTTATTAATTAGTTACTTGATATTAGGAAATGATGAACGAAATAGGCCGATCGATATAGAGCGCAAATGAATGAAAATAATTACTTTTGCATCATTTTTCTCATGTCGCCCCAAAGCGCCGGATCCATATTCGGAGAGTCGTGGACGAGAACCGAGGAGGTCTGAACTTTAATTACCATAAGAATCCAGTGGAACCTGCGGACACGATACATGCACGAGTCATGCATAACTCATCGATTAGCCACATACCATGCATGGAGTAAACAAAAGAGAATGTGCTCAAGACAGAAACACTCACCCAAAATGGTAAGGAAATAGAATATCACTTTTCTGTTGCTGTTTTCTAATAAACCGCCACAGTTCTTCCTCCACGTCGGCGGGGTGATGTTCTAACACATATGAATTAACGATGTGTGGGTCAATGAACCCAACATCATGGATGTTCCTTATTCGCATTTCCCGCTTCTTCATTCTGCATAATAGCGTACACAACAAGATAGTTAGGACAATATATATATATATATATATATATATATATATATATATATATATATATATATATATAGTGCAGGCAATGAACGAGATGGGGTAGAAATTAATAAATCATGCACTTACGTAACGTAGCAACCGATGATAGATTTGTCGAGGTCGCGCAGATTGAACAGACTGGAACAATTCACTCAGAGGAATTTGTACCCAGTAACGTTTGAAGTGATGCTCATATTTAACTTCCGCATAGATATAGTCTTTGGCGTCTTCATGTTTTATGTAACCCTTGTACCAATTTAGCAGACCTTTCATTTGTCGAGGTAGATCCTCTTCTCGCGCAGTGCTCGATGAGAGGGCCATTCTTCACATATGTAAATACTACGTCCTTCATTGGCGCCTCATCAAGGCCTAACAAGTGCACGAAGAGTGATACCTAAGTCGGCCGCTTGTTCTCCGGCACTCGTTACAGTCAATCCATGTGCTACCGCAGCTGCTATGATATCGGGGGCATCCGGACCGGCGGCTTGCACTATGAGCGGGGCGATCGATTGTTTACTTTGTTCCCCGAGCTGGGCAACTTCTTTCCCCCTTTCTAATTTTGTCTCGGCCTCGTCCTCCAAGGCTTTCTTCTCCGCCTCTTGGTTCCTCTTGAACGCGAGTGCTTGCCTACGAAGTTCACGTAAATAGTCGTCGTGCAGATTCTTCGCGGCTTGGGACGGTGTGTTCAAAAATGACTTAGCCCATCGCTTTTCCTTGTCGAATATACCGGCTTGGGCTCGCCCTCTATTTTCTTCTTGACGCTCGCCTTCCATTTCTCTAAATCAGCAGCCGCGCCCGCCTCGACTTCCTCGGCACTACTTTCCCAAGGCCTCGTGGGGAGAGGCTTCGATGATACCTCCGGTACCTTTGTTTTCTTAGGTACGTAAGGGTCCGGGTTAATAACCCAGGACTGCTTCTGCTTCTTCGCCGGAGGTGGATTGGGGGGCGGTACCGGTGTCTGATTACCCGCCGGACGAGGACTGGGAGGCGGCGTCGGCTGACGTGAATGAGGTGTATTAGGTGAAGCACCACCGCCACCGTCACCGCCACCGCCACCGTCACCGCCACCACCACCGCCACCGTCACCGCCACCGCCACCACCACCACCGTACGGGGGTGGACTTGTTGGCGCCTCGCCTGGAAACTTGATAAATTTCTTCTGCCATAGAATGAACTCGGCGCTTGACATCTCCAAGTCTTTTCACCCCTTCAGGTGTAGCAATGTCAATGTCCAGGTCCTCAAACCCTTGGACTATCTCCTCCACCGTCACACGAGCATAGCCATCTTGAATGGGGTTGTTGTGGTGGAGTGCTCCAGTGGTAAAGCACTGCCGATGGCTACCTTCATGGACATGTTCCCGATAGGATAATACAGATGACATGCTTTCATCTCCTTTATATCGTCCACGGGGTAGCGAGGAGGCTCCGATGCAGTAATTTCGACCACCAGAGGCTCCGGTGCAGTAATTTCTATCGTCCGTGCACCAGCCGGTGAGGCCTCCGTGGAAGCCACGCTGCTTCTTCTCCGCTGCTGGCTTCCGAGATCCATTGGATGATCTTCATGCTGCGCCCGAGCTGCCTCTCTTTCGGCTACTAGTACACTCACGGTTTTCTTCATCACATCCATTTCCGTTACCAACCGCGCCACAACATCTTTTTCCCGATCCATCTTTCTCTTACGGCTTCTGTAACCGTACGGGTCATCGTTCGGGGAACCCTATTTTCCACGGAATGGGCCCCATGCCTCGTACACGTCCTCCGTGTTCAGGATTCCCGAGGGCTTTTGTCGTGGCGTCGTTCTCTCCGTTGAACTTGATCTTCCCTCTTGAGCATCCCTCATTGCCTCAATAAGATTTTTGGTGGGTGTAATTATTTGCCCCGGTAAACACACTCCCCCGTCTCCGGGTTCGCCGATCCCCCATGCCCGTACCACCAGCTTTTGGCCCTTGGGTCCCATCCCTCCGTACCTAGACGGATTCCTCGCGCCCTCGCCTCGTTCTCCATCTTCTCCCACCTAGGCTGCCAAAAGCGATACCCTCCTGGCCCCATTTTATGATTGTACTCCTTCTTGGCCGCATTTTCCTTATTTTTTTCGATAGTTCAAGGAACTGCTCCGATTTCTTTTGCTTCACAAATTCTGGCCAATCATGTTGCGGTTTCTCATATTGTCCTTTGAAATCCGGAGACTTGCCCTCGGTTGACAAAGTCATGGGCTAGATTTTGCTTGTATTTCCGGAATGCGTTGGCCATCCTAGAAAGAGCGAACCGTTTGACTAGCTTGCGCCTCTTCTTGTTTTCCGCAATCTTGTTACCCTCCTCATCGTATTTGCGGTATTCCGGAGGTAGAACGAAATGTTCCATAAGCTTGTTGAAGCAATCTTTTTTCTCTCTTATCGACAAAAGTGAAACCAACACGTGCCTTCTTTGGCTCATTCCACTCCCGGCGGGTGATCGAGACGTTGTCTCTAACAACGGCTCCGCATTGGCCGACAAACTTGGTGGCGTTCTTGCTGGGCTCCAGCGGCTCGCCGGTTGCTTCGTCGACAACATCGATGGTGCATGTTTCTCCCGCTTTCATCGTCTTGGTTGCGCCACGCTTTGACGACGTACTCGATTTTTTCGACGATCCGGCCGAGGGCTAAAATAAGAAAGAGAGTCGCGCGCGTTAGTACACACACATTTATTCAAATCGCTTAGTTGTATCACCGTACGCTCAATATGTATATATATATACCTCGGCGCCGGAGGTGGTTGCTACTTCCAATTGAAGATCGTCGTTTATCGACGTTTCTTCGGCATCATCTTGCTGACGGCGCCCTTCATCTTCACACTCAAGGTTCAGATAAGAAGAGATATCATCTTCTTCTTCTCCGGTCGGCACAAATGGAATATCGCCTTTTATGATGCCGAACATATGGTCTTCAGCGTCCGGATCATAGTTGTCCGTAATCGGGTCAGCTCTATCGTCCGCCATATGTCGGTCCTGAAAACATGTAGTCAAAACAAATTAATTGTGTATATGCCAGCATTATCACATCTCTTCTACATATAAAGAGAGAGGGCGACGAGGGAGGCGAGAGGGGGGACGCGTGTTATATGCACTACAAGAAAAGTTGCCATGGCCGACGAAGTTGAAGTCGCGCCGTGGTTGCTGGTGTACCATGGCCGACGATTTTGGTCCCTCCGTGGTGCATGTCAAAACTTTTTTTTTCTCGTTTTTGAGGCCACCTAGCCCGACGAAAGCGGCCAAAACGTCGCGTATGGTGGCCCGGGACGTGGTGCATCGCGAATTCTCGGGTTCGCCGGCCGAGTCAACGCAAACCCGCACCGCCGAGGGATGTAGGGCCCAGATGGCAGCCTCTCTGGCATTGTTTTTTTTCTCGATCGCGCCATCTCGTTCAACATTCTCCGATCGAGCCGTTTACGATGCAGGATCATGGGTCCCGCATGTCATCCTCTATGAACCAAAATTCTTTCTATTCTTGGATTTTTTTGACCCCCTGATTTCTGGCTACTTCCTTTTTCTTTTGATCCCTTGCCGCCTTGGAAACGTTGAGACCGCTGCTCGCTAAATGGGACCCGCATGTCATCCTCTATGTGCAATCAACTTTCTTTTCTTGGAGTTTTTTTTGACACCTCAAATTTGGTCACTTGCCTTTTTCTTTCGATCCCCGCCGCCTCTCAAACGGTGATACCGCTGTCGCTAAATGGGACCCGCATGTCATCCTCTATGCACTATAAAACTTTCTTTTCTTGAATTATTTTTGGCACCTCATATTTGGTCACTTGCCTTTTTCTTTCGATCCCCTGCCGCCTCTCAAACGGTGATACCGCTGCCGCTAAATGGGCCCCGCATGTCATCCTCTATGTACTATAAAACTTTCTTTTCTTGGAGTTTTTTTTGGCACCTCAAATTTGGTCACTTGCCTTTTTCTTTCGATCCCCTGCCGCCTCTCAAACGGTGATACCGCCGCTGCTAACTCGGGACCCGCATGTCATCCTCTATGCACTATAAAACTTTCTTTTCTTGAATTATTTTTGGCACCTCATATTTGGTCACTTGCCTTTTTCTTTCGATCCCCCGCCGCCTCTCAAACGGTGATACCGCTGCTGCTAAATGGGACCCGCATGTCATCCTCTATGTACTATAAAACTTTCTTTTCTTGAATTATTTTTGGCTGCTCATATTTTTTCACTTGCCTTTTTCTTTCGATCCCCGCCGCCTCTCAAACAGGTGATACCGCTGTCGCTAAATGGGACCCGCATGTCATCCTCTATGTACTATAAAACTTTCTTTTCTTGGAGTTTTTTTTGGCACCTCAAATTTGGTCACTTGCCTTTTTCTTTCGATACCCTGCCGCCTCTCAAACGGTGATACCGCTGCCGCTAACTCGGGACCCGCATGTCATCCTCTATGTACTATAAAACTTTCTTTTCTTGAATTATTTTTGGCACCTCATATTTGGTCACTTACCTTTTTCTTTCGATCCCCCGCCGCCTCTCAAACGGTGATACCGCCGTCGCTAACTCGGGACCCGCATGTCATCCTCTATGCACTATAAAACTTTCTTTTCTTGAATTATTTTTGGCACCTCATATTTGGTCACTTGCCTTTTTCTTTCGATCCCCCGCCGCCTCTCAAACGGTGATACCGCTGCCGCTAAATGGGACCCGCATGTCATCCTCTATGTACTATAAAACTTTCTTTTCTTGGAGTTTTTTTTGGCACCTCAAATTTGGTCACTTGCCTTTTTCTTTCGATCCCCTGCCGCCTCTCAAACGGTGATACCGCCGTCGCTAAATGGGACCCGCATGTCATCCTCTATGTACTATAAAACTTTCTTTTCTTGGAGTTTTTTTGGCACCTCAAATTTGGTCACTTGCCTTTTTCTTTCGATCCCCGCCGCCTCTCAAACGGTGATACCGCTCGCCGCTAACCGGGACCCGCATGTCATCCTCTATGCACTATAAAACTTTCTTTTCTTGAATTATTTTTGGCACCTCATATTTGGTCACTTGCCTTTTTCTTTCGATCCCCGCCGCCTCTCAAACGGTGATACCGCTGCTGCTAAATGGGACCCGCATGTCATCCTCTATGTACTATAAAACTTTCTTTTCTTGGAGTTTTTTTTGGCACCTCAAATTTGGTCACTTGCCTTTTTCTTTCGATCCCCCGCCGCCTCTCAACCGGTGATACCGCCGCTGCTAACCGGGACCCGCATGTCATCCTCTATGTACTATAAAACTTTCTTTTCTTGAATTATTTTTGGCACCTCATATTTGGTCACTTACCTTTTTCTTTCGATCCCCCGCCGCCTCTCAAACGGTGATACCGCTGTCGCTAAATGGGACCCGCATGTCATCCTCTATGTACTATAAAACTTTCTTTTCTTGAATTATTTTTGGCTGCTCATATTTTTTCACTTGCCTTTTTCTTTCGATCCCCCGCCGCCTCTCAAACGGTGATACCGCTGCCGCTAAATGGGACCCGCATGTCATCCTCTATGTACTATAAAACTTTCTTTTCTTGAATTATTTTTGGCTCCCGATATTTTTTCACTTGCCTTTTTCTTTCGATCTCATGCCACGTTTGAAACGTTGAGAGACCTCGCCGGCTCATGGGACCCGCATGTCATCCTCTATGTGCTATAAAAGTTTATTTTCTTGGGTTTTATTTCACCCTATGATTTTTGGCTATTTCCT